>NC_044332.1:12780662-13088931 GCF_007399415.2 Gopherus evgoodei | reverse complement strand
TTTGCTCTCGCGTTCCCGGAGCCACCCAGCAAACCGCAGGGAAGGAGACCTGCTTGCTCGGGGTTCCGGGAATGCGAGAGCAAACCGGGAAAGGAGACCAGCTTCGCCGCGGTTTGCTCTCGCGTTCCCGGAGCCACCCAGCAAACCGCAGGGAAGGAGACCTGCTTGCTCGGGGTTCCGGGAACGCGAGAGCAAACCGGGAAAGGAGACCAGCTTCGCCGCGGTTTGCTCTCGCGTTCCCGGAGCCACCCAGCAAACCGCAGGGAAGGAGACCTGCTTGCTCGGGGTTCCGGGAACGAGAGAGCAAACCGGGAAAGGAGACCAGCTTCGCCGCGGTTTGCTCTCGCGTTCCCGGAGCCACCCAGCAAACCGCAGGGAAGGAGACCTGCTTGCTCGGGGTTCCGGGAACGCGAGAGCAAACCGGGAAAGGAGACCAGCTTCGCCGCGGTTTGCTCTCGCGTTCCCGGAGCCACCCAGCAAACCGCAGGGAAGGAGACCTGCTTGCTCGGAGTTCCGGGAACGAGAGAGCAAACCGGGAAAGGAGACCAGCTTCGCCGCGGTTTGCTCTCGCGTTCCCGGAGCCACCCAGCAAACCGCAGGGAAGGAGACCTGCTTGCTCAGGGTTCCGGGAACGAGAGAGCAAACCGGGAAAGGAGACCAGCTTCGCCGCGGTTTGCTCTCGCGTTCCCGGAGCCACCCTGCAAACCGCAGGGAAGGAGACCTGCTTGCTCGGGGTTCCGGGAACGAGAGAGCAAACCGGGAAAGGAGACCAGCTTGATTACCAGAGGCTTCCTCCTTCCACGGAGGTCAAGAAAAGCGCTGGTAAGTGTCTACATTGGATTACCAGCGCTGGATCACCAGCGCTGGATCCTCTACACCCGAGACAAAACGGGAGTACGGCCAGCGCTGCAAACAGGGAGTTGCAGCGCTGGTGGTGCCCTGCAGATGTGTACACCTTCAAAGTTGCAGCGCTGTAACTCCCTCACCAGCGCTGCAACTTTCTGATGTAGACAAGCCCTAAGCTGGGGGGAGAGGTAGATAAGCTGGAGGGTAGGATAGGTTCCAGAGTGACCTAGACAAATTGGAGGATTAGGCCAAAAGAAATCTGATGAGGTTGAACAAGGACAAGTGCAGAGTCCTGCACTTAGAATGGAAGAATCTCATGCACTGCTACAGGTTGGGGACCGACTGGCTAAGTGGCACTTCTGCAGAAAAGGACCTGGTGATTACAGTGGATGAGAAGCTGGATATGAGTGAAAGTGTGCCCTTATTGCCAAGAAAGCTAATGGCATATTTCGGCCAGCAGACCGAGGGAAGTGATTATCCCCCTTTATTCGACACTGGTGAGGCCACATCTGGAGTAGTGCATCCAGTTTTGGGGCCACCACTACAGAAAGGATGTGGAAAAATTGGCAAGAGTCCTGTGGAGGCAACAAAAATAATTAGGGGGCTGGGGCACATGACTTAAGAGAAGAGGCTGAGAGAACTAGGCTTATTTAGTCTGCAGGAGAGAAGAGTGAGGGGGATTTGATAGCAGCCTTCAATTACCTGAAAGAGGGTTCCAACGAGGATGAAGTTAGACTCTTCTCAGTGGTGGCAGATGACAGAACAAAGAGCAATGGTCTCAAGTTGCAGTGGGAGAGGTCTAGGATGGATATTAGGAAAAACTATTTCACTGGGGTGAGTGTGTGAAGCACTGGAATGGGTTACCTAGGGAAGTGGTGGAATCTCCATCCTTAGAGGTATTTAAGGCCCGGCTTGACAAAGCCCTGGTTGGGATGATTTATTTGGGGTTGGTCCTCCTTTGAGCAGGGGGTTGGACTAGATTACCTCCCGAGGTCTCTTCCAACCCTAATCTTCTATGATTATATAGAAGTACCCGTAACAGAAATCTCTATGTAGCATTTGTTTTGGTCAAAAAATGGAGGCCCTTTTGGGCCTCTCTCTAAGGATTTCTCTACATTGCAATTAGTGTGTGTGAATGCAGTATATGTTGGCAGAACTGAACCATCTTTTATCTAGCTAGCACAGGTACCAAAGCCCATAGCAGCATGGGTTTCATCACTAGCCGTACAACCCCACTTGGGGACCTTGGGGACGAGTGACAGTTCACTCAGCTTCACTACCTGAGGTGATTAGGTAAAATTACCTCACGTATGTGTACACATGCTGCAATCACACCTCTGATTACATTGTAGACATACTCTCAATCTCTAGGGCCCTCCTTATTCTTTTGGGTGACTGGAAAGCACTACAAGAGCAGGAGGCCTTTTAGGGACTATAAGAGGCTCCTCAGAGGCAGTATAGCTGGTTTCCTCTGATGCCAAAATACAGCGAGGACATGCAGCACCAGCTATATCAGGTTAAGTGTGTGCCTTTATTTATAAAAAACCTGTGAAGGACCTTCCTTACCACTAGAGGGAAATACTGCTGAGTAACTGTGGTTATCAATTAGAGCTGAGTGAATAACTGAATTTTTGTTTTGGTGGGCTATCAAGACAGAGTCCCCACTTTGGCATTTCAAGTTCAGAAGATGGGGACCCTCAAGGATTCTAAAAATTAATACTGGCCACTCCAGGCTGGTATTAAACTCCCAAGTTTACAGCTTTTCTCTGACCTTGGATAGGTAGATGCTGCCACCACCCGAATGCAAAAACCCTGTTTTACCCAGAAAGGCGCACTTGGGAATTCTTCCTTGTGGGGTACCCTCAAGCCCTTTTACTCCCCGACCCCCCGGAAGAGCTGAGGAAGAAAACAAAGGAAATGCTGTTGCCACCAGCTAATTAAACAACATATGCACAAACCTCGTAGGACACAATAAAAAATCCTGTTCTTAAAAAGGGTAAATTTTATTAAAAACAAAAAGAAAAAAATACATCTGGAACTTAGGCTATTGCTAGATTTAAAACGAATAAATATAATCATTAAGCATCAAGAATTGTTTTCTTGAGGTCCAGCTTAAAGGTTACAAGCAAAACAAAAGCACCTGGGGTTCGCACAGAGGAGTCCGCAAGCCAATAAGAAATAAAAGAGATAACCCTAATTTTCCTAGACATTCCCTGATCTACTTGCATCTCTGGGGTTCAATAAGTAGTTCTAGGTATGGTCTGGTCGTTTCCATACCTGGCTCAAAGCTCTTACAGCATAGTTCCAGCCCTGTCTCTGCTCTGTTCCATCTCTCCAGAGAACAACAACATACAGAAAAAGGGAAAGTTTTTTTTCCTAATTTTAAAAAGTTCTAGCCCTCTCATTGGCTCCTTTGCTCAGGTGCCCACCTTCCTTTTACCTATGAGCTTTTTTAACCCTTTACAGGTAAAGCAAGTAGAGAACAGCTACTAACAGGGATTTTATAGCTACGGGCTGGCTGGGTGTCCATAAAAGGGGGCAACCCCTCACACACCCTTCATTTATCACATGGCCGAATCAAAAAAGCCAAAAAAAATGTTTTGGTTTTACCCCAAATGGAATTTTTTGGGCTTTCATTTCTGAAACCAATTTTCTTTTGCTTCTGATTCAGGAGGTATTTTTACCCCATTTTAAAAATAAATCTACCTAGATTTTGGAACAAAACATTTTGAAGTGAAATGTCAAAATGTTTTATTTAGAAAATGCAGGCTCCAGATGTTCTGACTTTTTCTTTTTTCTTTTTTCTTTGGTTTGGCCAAATTTGCCACATTCCACGTGCATTCACAAATAGTTTGTTAACCTAAACTTGCATTTTTCAGTGACTAAACTAGCTATCTGAAAGATTTTTGTCCAGCTGTCTTAAAAATGTTATCTTCTGAGTGTTGCCAGCACTTGGGATTTTATGGAGATTGTGAGAAATCTAATGTATTTGTCTTTCTTAAAGCCCCAGCTCTTTGACTCATATGAATAAGACTCCTACATTTCTAGCTCTTGGGATTGCAGAGAAAGGCTCCATGACCAGAAGGCAAATAAAAAGGACTCAATGCATTGTGTTTTTTTTTAAATCTCATGATTTTTGAACACTAGAAGTTGCCCATATAGTTGACTTTCTGTTCCTTTCTCCTGATTGATGGCTCTCCACTGGATTCAGAATTCAACTTGACTAAACGTAGTAATCTCTTACGTTTCAGTGACATTTCTCAGCTTTTATTTTTCTGTACTATTGATTCCTTCACAAGTTTTGCCTTTCATCTTTTTCCCAGGAGTAAATCTGCCCTTTGGTGCTTCTTGGAAACTTATGCTTTCTGTATAACTACATTTTTTTAATTTCAATTTTTGTTAGCCATTTTAGTTGCATTTTGATTTGGCGATTGCAGGATTTGGTCCATATATTGATGTGTCCCTTAAAGGCCACTGTATTGAAACCTGAGGGCCATAGCACTGGTAGAGATTAGTCTACTTGTACGTTAGAGCAGACTGCTGGAACTGTACTTTTCTGTGTGCCTGGATTTATTCCCAAAAGACAATCCGGTGATTACAAGACACAAACATCAGCCTAGGTTTTCCCTGGCTTGAATGGGAGTTTTACCTGAGCAATGACTGCATATCATGCTATGTAGGCAAGTGTCGCCAAATGGATTTATTGAATACCTGAAAGCTTCTAAATTTTAACTGTTATGTTTCCCATTTATTTTCTTACTGAAATCTTGCCAAAACAATTGACTGGTAAATAGTAAAATGATATAACCTATTTTTAGATGCCTATGAAAAGCCATTTAATTTTTCATCTATCCCATAAATGCTTCGCTAACCTCATGCATCCAATTTAAAAAAAATATAATGAGCATATCAAATAGTTGTTGCTGGATATGGCACATTAGAATATAGAAAGTTGGCTGGATGCCTATCATAGTTAGTACATTAAAAGGGAATTGGAATAAAATATTAATGTAAAAGTCATCAAATCCTTTTTGAAAATAAATGATGATAAGCTTTCAAAAATGTCATACTTCTGACTAACCATTTAATGCCATTCTACTCACCCAAAAGGCAAACATTCTAAGAAGAATTATGGAATTGTCATTCTCTTTTTTTTCCCCCTCCCATTATCTGCCTTTTATTTTTACACTCTGACATTTCTTGCATGTCATGCTTACCTTAGACAGCAGCAAATACACACAGTAAATTATCACAGCTTTCCCATTAGCACAGTATAGTTCAATACACTATGAACTGTATGAAATAAGAATCATTAATGGAATTGCAAGCCTAAGCCCCAGAGCAATCGTGACTCAGGGATATTTTTTTAAAAAGGACATTAAAATAATGTTGCAGTTCTCTTAATTGGCATTGTCCTTGTTATTTTGAAGTACTACCAATACTATCATTTCTGTTGTTCCTAGGAAATGGAGTCTATATGGAACTTGAGTAGGAGGTCTCATGGCATTTGGCAATGTGACATTACATTTGATTAGTTCTTTATAACTGTAATACTGTAGGCTAGATGATATTGTAATACCAAAAAAAAACTGCATTGAGGGTAAAATTCTGGTGGTATGGCGGGAGAGGAGTGAAGTGATCCTAGCCACACACTGAGCCATCTTACCAAAGCAGTGCAGAAGGGCATGGGAAAAAAGCACAATGAGATACACTTTACTGCTGCTCCTGAAAGGGACACAGAGGGCCCTATGCTGGGGGTTTTGCCTTCTACAGTACAGACATGCTCAACATGGGGGCTGACTATGTTCTCAAAATGACAGACAATATCTCTGTGGGGCTGTGGAGAATGTATGGCCATATTAGCTTGGGCTCTTCCCTCCCACCCCAAGTGCTTAAGAGCACATGATGGGATCGCATCTTGTTGCTGTATGGGTGCACTTGATGACAGCATCTTTCTCCTCTGTTCTGCATCACACCCATACAACGTGAGGCGTTTAGCCCTACATTTTTTTATTTAGGGTTAATCTTCAACTGAGAAAATCAAAGAGCTTTGTAGAATCCAGGCTGGATTTCTCCCCTTAACTCACAGCAGTGTAAAAAGCAGAATGAAAGGATATATATTAAGGATGGCATGTTTCTGTGGAGAATTTATACTTATCCATATTCCTAATTCATAGAATTCATTTCACTGTATCACATGTATTCCAGAATTAATATCCTTTGTTTTTCACCAAAATATGTAAAGTAAAACAAATTCAGAAAATATAGGACACTTGTACTAACAAGCGCCAATAACAATTCCTTACCTGTGCCTGCATTGACTCCATACTCTTTTTTTTTTAACCCGAAAAGTCTGTCATTACGGCCGTTGTGCCATTAGATTTGTGATAAGACCCATAAGAAGCCAGGTAGACTTGTATTCAAAAATTTATTGAACATCTGCCTGATTGTGTTTTGCTTCCTGTGTTATATATGTACTAAAACTCTGTTCTACTGTAAAATATATATATATTTTATATATATTATTGGCAATGCCTTCACAAACCTTGGAAACAATTCACCAGTTTAAGGGTTCACTCCAGTACCTCATATGTGGAAACTAGAATTACCAAAAGGCACAGAAGCTGAGTTCTATAATGCAATGATCTACTGCATATTTGGGATGTACTTACTGAGCCCTGGCAGGAATGAAACAATAACTTGGACACATTGCAACCAAGTAGGGAGGCACGAAAGTTAACATGTTCAGTAATGCAATATCCTACACATGTTCGAAAGGGTCTAACTTCAAGTTGCTGCAGGAATCATAACTTTGAATTTAAAATCTCAACAATTATTTGCATAAGAATAGGTTTTTGTGTGTGTTTGACTCTCTGACTTCCTTACTACATGTGTCGTATAATAATCCCAAAAACTAGCAGGAGCAATCTACAGCCAATAGGTACAAATATTCATAATGAAAAATGTGGCATCTTTTTGTCTACATTATGTAAACTTGGTATGAAACATAAAAAAGATACAGTACGTATCACAACATTTCACTTAGTAAGGCTGCATGTAATTCTCTCAGAATATTTTCTGTTCTAGTATTTGCTCAGTAAAATATTCTTTTTTTTTACCTGAGTTAGGTAGCTCAAATTCTTTCTCGAGGATAGTTTTTAAAAAAAATAGCACACCATAGCTAACTCATTCTTCAAGCTTGCCAGCCTTTGACAGTCTTCTGGTAGCAATGAGCCAGAGAAGAAAGATTTGTTCACTGTAAATGAGGCAAAGTGAAGATCACGTCCTAAAAGTTTGCCTGTCATATCATGCAGCCTTCCTCCTTAGCACAACTACTAATAATTTTAGCAATGGCTTGATGAATCGTGGCTTGATGAATGGCATCGTGGACACAGTAGGCCCATTCCTTCCATAAAATGTCTGTTATATGTTCATTGGTGGGGATGAGAATACATAAAAGCCTTAAAAATTGGCCCTTTGTGGGTCAAAAATAGCTGACCAAAACTTTGGCTAACGCAAAAGGTGAATGATGAAAGTGGTCCAATCTGTCCTATACATTTGAAAGCTTCAGGGTGTAATAACCAAGTCCCATCTGCTAAGGTCACAGAGAGGATGAAATGTGGTTTTTGAACATTTTACGTTATAAAAAAATGCATTGACTGTAATTATATACAGTAAATGATAAAGCCATATACAGTAATTTGAAAGTCCTAGGGAGTAAATGTTCTGATTGAAAAGGTTGTAATTAAGGAATAAAGAAGAGCACATGCTTCTAGAATGAAACATGCTTCTGAAATAGGCATATTAATCAGTAATAACTCTGTAAAGGTCATTACGTGAGAGAAGGAACTACGGTATGTCACTATTAAAGTGTCTCAAGATCGCTGAGCAAGATCAACTGCACACCATGATTGCTACTAGGAATAATATTGTTATGAACAGAATGTTAACAAAATCTTTTCTGGTTTTTGTTATGATTAAGATTGGTTTTGTTGATGTGACCTTAGGTTAGAATTTGGTATTGGGGGGAATAAAAAAGCCCCCATTTTTTTTCTCATGTGATAGGTTTGGAAGGACTCTCAAGTGGTCCTCTAGTCCTTTCCCCCTGCCCACTCCCATGCTAAGGCAGGATTAAATATACCTAGATCAACCCTGACAAGTGTTTGCCCAACCTGTTCTTAAAAACCTCCCAGGAGAGGCATTCCACAACCTCCCTTGGTAACCTGTTCCAGTGCTTAGCTAGCCTTATAGTTAGAAAGTTTCCCCTAATACCCAAGTTAAATTTTGCTTGCTACAAACTAAGCCAATTACTTCTTATCCTACCCACAGTGGAGATGGAGAACAATTGATCACCATCTTCTTTATAATAACCTTTTACATGTTCGAAGACTGTTATGTTCCCCCAAGCCTCCTCTTCTCTTAACTAAACATGCCCAATTCTTCCAGCCTTTCCTCATAGGTCATGTTTTTCTAAACCCCTTATCATTTTTGTGTCTCTCCACTGGACTACCTCCAAGGTATTCATATCTTTCTTTAAGTGTGGTTCTTCAGACTTGGCATACTACTCCAGCTGAGCCATCACACGTGCTGAGTAGAGCAGAACAATAACCTCCTGTGACTTACATGCAATACTCCTTTTAATACATCTCAAATTACATTGCCTTTTTTTGCAACAGCATCCCGCTGTTGACTCATATTCTATATGTGATCCACTATAATCTTGGATCTTTCTCTGCAGTACTGCTGCCTAGTCAGTTATTTCCCATTTTGTATTTGTGCATTTGATTTTTTCCTTTCTAAGTACAGTACTCTGAACTTGTCGTTTTTGATTTTCATCATATTGATTTCAAACCAATCCTCCAATTTATCCAGATAATTCTGAATTCTAATCCTGTCCTCCAAAGTGCTTTGCAGCCCGCTTGGGAGCCATCTGCAAATTTTATAAGCCTTCTTTCTATTCCCTCATCCAAGTCATTAATGAAAAGATTCAGTAGTACTGGACCCAGGACAGACCCCTGTGGGATTCCACTTTGACAGCAAACCATTGATGGTTTGTTTTTTCAACCAATTCTGTATTCACCTAATAGTAATTTCGTCTAGACCTCATTTCTCTAGTTTGCTTCCAAGAATGTCATGTGGGACTTTGTGAAAAGCCTTACTAAAACCAAGATATATCATATCTACTGCTTGTCCCCATCCACTAGGCCAGTAATCCTGTCAAAGAAGGAAATTAGATTGGTTTTACATGAAGCATTCCTGTTTTAACCACCACACATGATTCTGTGTTTGTTCTGTATTGTACTGTACCTGATGGTGAATAGAGACTGTAAGTTTCTTTTAGAGGCAGGAACCCATTATTTATTTATAATATTTATAAATATTTACTTGGAAATCGGCTTTTGTGCAGTGTGATGTAAGCTTACAATTTTTTATAAATGATATAAAATGATAATATCTGAATATTACTATATACATTTTATTAAATATTCACTCGGTGTTATAATATTTGTATAATAAATTATCTGCTAATGTGGCACACCCTAGTTTATATTGGTCAATTGTATGTCCACCACACCTGTGAATTAAAGTTTTCACTGGAAAAACAAACTGTATCTCACCATAAAATTTTTGTGAAGTAGTAAATAGTGAAATGACTATTGGTTAAAATGTTCAGAAGAGTGGGAAGGGTTTTATCTGTATGATCCCATAGACTTTAGTGGAAGTTGCCTGGCTATTGCCTAATGCAACATTTTAAAATACAGACACTGTTGTAGGGTATTCTGTTTTCTTTGTGTGTCTTGTTGAAAGTCAAATCAGATTTGGCACATATCATTTCTGCAACTTTTATTGCTTTCAAATGGGAGAGGTGTGTGCTCAGCATCTCTCAAGATTTGGTCCTTAGTTTATGTCATTGAATACATGAAGCTACTGAAAACACTGAATTACATGGTTCCTGTCCTGACATTTATCTGGGAGATGAATTAGAAGTGTTATTCCTCTATATCCCACAAATTGTTACAATTAGCTTCTGATTTAGAACCTTCTGGAAGTTTTGAAGTTTGCCTTTTGTTTAGCATTTGTAGTGAAATAGAATAATTTTCATGGATATTGACAGAGAATTCTTTTTTCAAAACATTTTTTATCAAACTCTGAACTTCTGTGTTTTTCCCCATTGAGTGAAGATAATAGAAGAAGCACAAAGGTGCAAGGAAAAACACCTTCATTTAGAGTGAATGTTGTTTAAGTTGGGCTTTATACATTGATGGAACAGACACTTATTCATTGACCCCATACAGGCACTAATGCACCATTTTAGCATTACACTAAGGCCCCAGTGACATCAGTGAGACTACTCATTTGCTTAATGTACTCTGCTAGATCAGGCCTAAAATCCCGATTGTCACTGTGCCTCCATGGGTCACAACTGAGAATAACAAATTCAGGACAAGCTGCTCAGAAAAAGGGAAGACATACACCAAAATTGGTGGTTATTCTTTTATGAGATATACCAAACCAGCAACAAAGTAAATTTCCTCAAAAGTATCTCATCCTCCATTTACATTTTATAATGCAGATAAAGTCCACCTTTATTCTCATCCAAGTTTTCTTACGAAAGTGGTCTTCTCTTTTCATGTCAACCAAGTAACCAGTATTCTTACTGACTTTCTTCCCAAAGCCTCACGGTAATAAGGGAGAGGAGTCACTGCACGCTCTAGATGTTAAGAGTGCTAGCATTTTATCTGGAAGAGATTAAACCTTTCAGGTCTTCATCTCAATAGCTTGTTGCATTTGTGGGCAGAATGAAGGGCACCTCGTTTTCCATGCAAAGGATTTTGTCATGAATATCTGATTGTATTTGCCTTTGTTACCAGTTGGCTAACATGAAGCTTCTGAATAAAGTATTGGGTCATTTGACTAGATACCAAGTGGCCTTTGCATCATTTCTGGTTCATGTGCCCACGTTAGACATTTGCAAAGTGGAAACCTGGTCATCATGTCACAAGTTTGCCTCCTACTAAGCAATTTCTCAACGATCTAGGGAAAATGCTAAATTTGGACAAGAGGTTCCTCCAGTCCCTATTCATACAGACTTTGAACCTACCTTCAGATGGGATGGTTTATGAGTTACCTACAGTGAAATGGACATGTGCAATCATTGGAAGAAGAAAAAATGGTTAACCTTTTCATAACTGTTGTTCTTCAAGATGAGTTGCATATGGTCCATTCCACAACTGACTCTCCTTTCCCTCTCTGAAATCATCGTTCTAGGAAGGAACTGAGGTGGGTCTGGTGCAGCTTATCCCTTTATATCTATGCAGTGTGCACATAACAGCAAAGTGCACGCAGATCACCCCAATGAGTACTGCTAAGGATAAAAAGTCTCCAACAACTGTGCACTGGACTGCACACAGCCCTACCGTGAAATGGACATGTGCAACACATCGTGAAGCACAACAGTTACAGAAAGATTAGCATTTTATTCAGAATTTCACTGTTATTGGTACTAGATGCTAAGGAAGTTTTGAATGGGGAGAAGATGGACTCCTGAGGTGGAATGGAAAGGTAGGTATGGAAAATACTAGCAACAATTCAGGGCAGAATTCTGTAAGGAGTGACACATCCCAATTTCAGATTGTTAGTTTGCCCATAGAGGACAGCTTTACAAAGTAATACTAAAATTATGCTTCCTGCATGGCTAGATTTAAAGGACAGGAGCTCACCCATTTAGCTTTTGGTGGCTGTATCTAGCTTCTTGTCTACGTTACCGCTGGATCGATGCCGTGTCAATCGATGCCCCGGGGATCAATTTAGCGGTCTAGTGAAGACCAGCTAACTCAGTGGTCAACCCCAGTACTCCATCGGGAATGAAGTGTAAGGTAAGTCAATGGGAGACACTTGTTGACCTAGCGCAGTGTAGATACTGCAGTAAGTCAACCTAAGCTACGTCAACTCTAGCTATGTTATTCATGTAGCTGGAGTTTCGTAACTCAACTTGACTTACCACAGTAGTGTAGACATAGCCTTAGTAATGGAAAATGATTAAACCTTTATTCTTTTTGTGACTGAAATTTTAAAATAGTATAGCCATTTATTGTGGAACGTGATTTAAAACAGAAACTGTTATTTAAGATACAAAAAATGTTTTTTTCAATATTTTATAACTCAATCTATTTGAAGGAATTTTCTTCAGGTTTTCCAAACAAATTCATATCTGAAATGAGGCAGATCATAGGAAAACTTTTTGTAAAGTTATAAACACAGGAAAATGAGGATTATAATGTAATTCTGAATGTAAATGTAAGGTTACCATAGCTTGCACTTTTATAGTACACAAAGAAGATGCAAAAGATCTGAACTATCCCTGTGTGCATTCTCTGATATTAGCAGTTTCAGATAGAAACATTTTTTCTTCAAGATATTTGCTGAACAATCCAGGGGATAATAAATTGTTTACTTTGCAGAGCCAGACATTCTGCCAAATGTCCCTCCAATGTATTAAGCCTTGGGTTAAAATGCAACCACTATTTATTCATACTCGAAAGACGTGTGCAGAGAAGTATTACCTTGTGTTGGTATTGAATTTGCTTTTTTTCTGTGATATTTGTGTTCTTTAACTTCTTCTATCAATATGTGCATCTTTCTCTCTGACATTCGTAGTCTTACATTTTTCCATTGCTGTCAGTTTTATGGTGACTAATTTATCCAAAACATACACTAAATATAATCGCTATTAACCTTAAATATATGTTGAAAAATGTAAAAACAAACAAAAAAACACCAATTGGCTATTTTCCCTCATAGTAAATTATTTTACCTTATTCAAATGAGGAAGAATTATTGTCAGTTTAATGTTTTCACCAAGAGGTGGCGCTAGCATTTTCTCCATTTTTTTAGATAGGTAACTGAGCTTTTAGACTCTAAACAAGCATTGAGTTGTTCTGATATCACGTGGTTATCAAGTTTAACGTATTTCCTTATCCTGGTTTCTTGCTTTGTGTTTTAAGCCTATGATGGCTTACACAAGGAAAACTGACAACATTTTTGAAGAAAGAGTTTTATTGTGAAGTCAAAATAGGATTTTGTAAAATGTATGAATCAAAATCTAAATATTGCTTCAGAAAAGGATACAATTACTTTAGGTTACTTAGCTTTAGCAAAATATGTGATGATCTAAAGTCATAAAAATTAAGTTTTGTAAAATGTAAATTCTGAAAAGGTGTGACATCTTTTGGTCCTAGGGCAACTTTGCTTTTTAATCATACGAACTATTAACTCAACACCAGAAGGTAATATTGTATTACCATCTTCCCTTGCCCCCAAACAATGGTGCCAATATAACAGCTTTGGGGCTGCAGGGATCACATCTGAATTATAATCTACAAACTTTCCAAGTGAAACTCTCCAGGAACAGATTCATCTCATCTCCACTTGTAAGGTCAGCAAGTGAATGAACTCCTAATACTGTAATGGTAACATCATTTAATGCAGATTCTCTGGGCTAGAAACACAATTATTGTTGAGTACATCAGCATGCTTAGTGGAAATGTTTTCTATTGTTTCCATGGTAGAGAAAATGGTAAGAAAAACATGAAGAGTGGAAGGCAAGAGGTCGACAGAATGTATTGCAACCCACTAGAAAAATATATTACCCAGTTAGGAACTATTAATCTGTATCTATATCAGTCTAATGTAAACCCTAAGGATAAATTGAGAGGTATGGTCCTGACAGGTGACTTATGTACCAATTACATCAAATATAAAAAATTTACATTATTCCCAGACTGGGTTTTAGGTTATCTTCTTCCTTATAAATACTAGATCAGAAAATACTTAGAATATCATTTAAATTAAGTATTGTATTAACCTCAGGTTTTTATTTATAATTTTCATAGTTAAATTTTGGGTGCTTGAATTTTGTGTTGTGGTGTAGGTAGGAGCAAGGAAGCCCATGCGGTTATGGTACAGGAAAGTGCTTTATTAATAATAACCCAGAAATGCCAAAATAGTCACTACTGCTCCTTGTATAGAGTTATAGGATAGTCTTTAAGACCATCCCAGCACATATCTCACCTCAGCACATAAATTCCAAATGAAATCAGGGGAACTATGTGAGTACAATACACAATGAATTCTATTCCTAAGTGAGTGTGAACTATTTTGGAAGCTTTAGTTTGTTTAATTTTTGTGTCTATGATGACTATGCAAGAGAGGATACACTTCATGGATAGCACAAAGACTAGATTATAAGGTTAGAATCCGTTTGTCCTGACTCCCAGTTAAGTGTTCATCTGTTAGCCTACAGCTGCTCCCTGCTATGAAAGTGTTGCAATACTTATTTTTCACAAAATTCAGTAATTCATAATGTTTTACCCAATAATTCTTGCAAGCTGGCAAGGCTCCACTGGAATCTTGTTTCAAAACAGAACGAAGTAAGCCCAGCAGCTTCTAGTCAGAAGTCTTCTTCCATGAGTATCTTTGTACAGTATCTTGGTCTGTGTTTTTGCTTAGTTTTGCTATACTTTATCCTTATTTGCTGGTATAGCACTACACTAATCATTGTAAATAACTCCCATGCTGTTCTTTTCTATACACCAAGATACCACCTTGTGGGTCAAATTCTGATCTCAGCTGCATATGTGTAAATCAGGATTTTCAGAATCTGATTCTGCTTTGGCATGAGCTGGTGGTATCATAATCAGTATTGCCAAAACCAGGCAGAGACACCAACATTATTTCTATTTAGTTTTATAAAACAGATAGCTGGAGATCTTGAGTGAAATGAATTGCTCTTATTTCTACTTTTTATTAAGTTGATTGCAGTTCATGCCACCAATTTTAAGCAGGAGCAGGCATGTCTGATTAGACGAGAGGGCTTGCTGAGTGAAAAGAAATTGTACAAAAAGTATTCAACCATGTGCTGAGCAGGCCATGCACTAAATTAAATTTCATAGCTTTTTTATTATAATTATGAGCAAATTGCCATTCTTAGTAATTTCTGACAAAAGGATAACAACCTCAACTCAGTACGGAACATCTGGTCTAGCCTCTGTTGACTGAAAATCAATTAGAATCTTTAATTATTTTTATGCAGCATCTGAATAATGATCTGTGGAACAAAATTAAATGGTCTTTCATCTGGTAGAGTACGATGATACCTTCATGGCAATGACAAACATGTTATTACAGTTGGATAGATTTGTGTATGCATGTTGGAAAAGCTTGCCCCATGTTGAAAAATATCCTAGGGGGTGCAATGCAACTGTAAAATTACTACATTCATAGCCTTAAAGAACTCATCTCTAGGGGAATTCTTAGGTGGCACAGAGTGGCTGTACCAACTCTTATATATGAGTCCTACTGGCTTCTAGTGTAGGGGATGGGTACCTCACTGTGATCTCTGGCATGACCCTCTGGGTTCTAACTTTTACCGGGAACTGGTCCTAGTCTCTGGGTGGTTCCAGGAGCAAGGAAGCACAAAGGTAAATTTAAGCACCTTTCCCTTACCTCACCTGACCTTGCATCAAATTCAGCTTGGCTCAGCTCGAGGATCTTGACTATAGCAAACAACGTTAATTATACTAACAAAAAATAAATTACGCAGTTTTGAAAGTTTTTTCGTAAATTGTATTGTGGAACCCTCCTATGGATTAAAATTAATCTTTTCATCAATGACCTACAACTGTGTATAGAGGGAGTGCAGAGGAGAGTTTCTCCTTAGAAGCTAAACTCAAGAAGTGCTTATGTAATGGTATAGTAGGACTTCTTTGCTTTCTCCTTCACCAACATTTCCTAATGTTGAGAGTGATGATAGGGAGCTAGATAGTCATTGGGAATATAGCAATCAAAGTCTGTTACAACTCTAGGTACACCCTATTATTCTGTCTTGTTAATATTACACTAGCCTATAAAAATCACATTTTATATATCTTTCAAAATGAAATGAACTTTTACTGGTTCCCTATACTTGAGAGATTCTCTATACTTAAAGTAGGTAATAGCACTGGAATCAGTAATATCATTAAAAGCAAGTAAATATTTGTTAAATATTATTCAGGAAAATTCATCCTGAAATAGTTTTCTGAAATATTTATTTGGGCACCATCCTTTATATACAAATATAAGTGTTCCACAAATTGTCATCAAATTGCCACTCAATCTTCAAACCTACCAACAGGTGACATCAGTAATCAAAGGGTATGTCTGCAATGCAAATAAAAACACCCACAGCTGGTCCATGTCAGCTGACTTTGTCTTAGTCTATAGGGCTGTTTAGCTATGGTATAGACATTGGGGGTTGGGCTGGAGCCTGGGCTTTAGGGCCCTGAGCCCAAACATATCCATCTCCATAGGCGCCGACTCCGTGGGTGCTCCGGGGCTGGAGCACCCATGGGAGCAATTAGTGGGTGATTAGCAACCACTGACAGCCAAGCTCCCCCAACCTCAACTTCTCCTCCCCCAAACATGTCGCATCCCTGCTCCTTCCCCTCCCTCCCAGTGCTTCGTGCCACCTAACAGCTGTTTGATGGCGCTTTGGACTTTCCCAGAGGGAGGAGGAGGAGTTGGGACATGGCGCGCTCAGGGGAGGAGGCAGAGAAGAGGCAGAGCAGGGGCAGGGACTTTGAAGAAGGAGGTGGGATGGTGGTGGGGACTTTGGGGAAGGAGTGGAATGGGGGCAGGGTGAGGGAGGTGCAGGGGCGGGAAGAGGCAGGGAAGGGGCTGGGCCAGGGCACCCACTGGGCAAAGGGGAACTCGGTGCCTATGGCCACCTCAGTTGAACCCCCCTGTAGCTTAAGCCCAGCGACCACAAGTCAGCTGACATGGGCCAGCTGCAGGTATTTAATTGCAGTGTAGACATACCCAAAATGGCTGACAAATAACTGAAATGTAGAATGCCTATATTTTATTATGTTTCACCATAATTTATAGATTTATAATTTAAAAAAAACCTGTTTAAAGGATGTCATCTCACTGGCTGAATGAAATAAACTAGATTTGAAAAACAAAACTGGAAAAACAAATTCTATCTCATCCATACATGGACACCTTTGTTACGTTGATGGTAGTACTTGACCCTTAGACCTTCAGCACACAACCCAGTCCCTTCAGATTCAAGAAGTATTGTTATTACACTACAGGGGGATTTGACACACAGTTTGCCAGTGGGTTACACAACTAATTGAGAGTCTGTAGTGGAATATTGGAAATTTAGAAATCTGGGTCATATCCTTGACTCCTTGGGGTGGGAGTATAGTGTGGTATTTAGAAATAGTATAACCAAAGCGCATAGATTTGGCTTATTTATTCTTCTTTGAGGGTTGCAGATATATATTCCACTCAGGTATGTTAGTGCCTAGTGCACCAGCATCAGAGATTTTTCCCTTAGCGGTACCCATTGAAGATGTGGACATGCCTTATGCTTCCTTAAGATCCTCACAACAGCAATATAAGGGTGGCACCTTCCTGACCCCCCTCAGTTCCTTTTTACTGCCAGCTAATTTAGTTCAAGCTCGCTATGTGGAAGTCTTCTCCTCACTATTTTTTTTTCCCTCTGAGTCATGCTGGTTTTGCTGAGTTTTTCTCTAGTAAATAATTGTAATAGTTGCTAGTAGTTGTCTCCGTAGTCAAGTTTAGTTTTTAGTGTAGTTTTAATAATTAGTCTTGTATTAGTATTGTTGTGCCCGACACCGGGGGTTATGCAATGTTCTCCAGGCTTCAAACATTGCCTGCCGTGTGGGGTTTCAATCCAAAGCAGTGACTCACAGTCTTGCTGCTTTCTCTGCTTAGGAAAGGGTCACATTAAAGAAAGGTGTAGCATCTGCTGTTCTTTTAAAAAGAGAAAACAGGTCACAAGAGAACCGTGTCTGAAGCAACACTTTCTGGAGCAGGCTATGAGGCCCATGTCTGTGCTGGGACCCTCTGCAGCCTTTGAACAGGCCCACTGATTGGGGGGGAGGGCAGGGGCAAATGGGGCAATTGTCCAGGGGCCTGGGCAATTTAAAAGGACCCAGGGGCCCTAGGCCCTTTTATATCACCTGGTCAGGCTGTACAGCTCTTAGACGCGCATGGGGGGTACCAGTGGTGGCGAAAGCAGCCAGGCAGGCATGTGGAAGCCCTAGACATTCCGGAAGAGTATGCCCAGCAGTGCAGCTGCCAGAAGCTCACTGGGCACCAACCAGCACAGGCACAGCACCACTCAAATGTCAGGTGGACCATGTCCGTGGCTTATGTGTATATGCATCAGCTGCTGCACATGGTTCAGCGCCATGCACATGTGGCAATGCCATGCCGGTCCAGCAGCAGCGTGGGGCCCAGCTCCAGCCCGCCCTGCACGGGCTTTCTAGGGGGCCCATTGACTGTTCTGCCCTGGGACCCGGAATTGCTGTCGGCCGGCCTGCCTTTGGGTCTGATCACACTGTCCTCTTCCACCTCTGAAGTGGTGGTAGAGGGAAAGAAACTGCCTTGAAAGAAGACCCACAAGATGGACTGGTAGCAAGGTTAGAGCCAGGCAGTCAAACCATGTCTCCCCAGTACTGAGGAGGGAGATTTCTGTTACCATACTGTTGTCTCTGGATCTGTCTGGGGATGACTGTCAAGTCTGGTATCTATGGACACAGTTGTAGCACCACTGTTTTTGGTACCTTCGACCCAACAGGCCTATGTGGTAGCAACAGAGTAGCTCTATTTATCCATGCCGGCCTTGTCACTACCTCAGGAGTCAGTGAGACTATCAATAATGCCTGCTATTCCAGGCCCTTCAACTTCTTCAGAAACAGGGCTGAGGTTAATGCCATCCTTGGTACCGGTGACAAAACAGACACCATCTTTAAAGCAGCTGACTTAGATTCGGCACCTGTGCACTCCTCCTCTGTGGCACTGTCTATATTTTTCACCTTGGTGCTGAGGATTTTGGTACCCAGACTCCTCTCTGAGCCTGCAGTGATTCCTTTTCACTGCCAGGAAGTTAAAAAAGGCAATTTCCTGGGCCTCTTGGCAACATGGCCAGTACCGACAATACTCCTGTTTTTGGGACTAACTTTTCCCTTTTCTTCTTGTGCTGTAGACAATGTGAGGTGCCCTTAGCCCACCTAGGTTGGCTCCACCATAACCACAGACTATTCAGCAGGGCTGGTGCAAGGATGTTTTGCGCCCTAGGTGAAACTTCCTCCTTGCGCCCTCCCCATCCCCAAGCCCCTGCCCTGAGGCGCTCCCCAACGGCAGCTCCCATCCTCTGCCCTGAGGCAGCCCCCCACACCCCAGCTCACCCCTGCTCTGTCTCCACCCTGAGCACGCCGTTGCTGCTTCACTTCTCCCACCTCCCAGGCTTGTGGCGCCTAAGCTGATTGGCACCGCAAGCCTAGGAGGCTAGAGAAGTGAAGCAGCCATGGTGTGCTCGGGGAGGAGGTGGGGCAGGGGTGACCTGGGGCGGGAAGTTCCTGTGTGCCCTCCCCCTTACTTGCTGCAGGCGGCCCTCCCCGCGCTCCCCTGTTCCAACTCTCTATGCCTAAATGCTGGCGGCGACTGGGGCAGCCGAAGATCCAGCTGCCGCAGTCGCTGCAGAAGAAAATACGCCCCGCAAATCCTAGCGCCCCAGGCGATCGCCTAGGTTGCCTAAATGGTTGCACTGGCCCTCCTATTCAGAGGGCTTATCAGATTTTGACATGGAATCTTTTAGCTCTTCTCCACCATGGTGGAAGACATGTCGCAGATTCTTTAAGTGCCCTGCAGAGGAAACAACATCAGTACCAACAGTGTTCCCACTGTTATTGTAAGGACAGTCTATCTTGCCCCTGATATACTAGCCTCCTATGTCATTCCTCTTCTCGCAGTGGCCTTCCTGGGATTTCCCATTCATGTACAGCTAGGACTCCACCAAGCCAGGAAGTATATCTTCTTGCTGTCAGAGGGGCCCTGCTCAAGGATGTCCATCCTCCAGAGCCACAGCCCAAGCAGCAACTCTCCTTGGGAGATAACCCTGTCTACCTCTGGAAGATCCAGGAATCCCAGATTCCTCATCTCACCTCCCAAAGGATTTTAAATTTTACCAGGACCTGTTTTGAAGGATGGCTTCAGCTCTGGGTATACAGTCTGAACTAGTCCAGCAAAATACCCACAACTTACTGGACCCTTACTCTGGGAAGGGTTGTCCTCCCGATAAATTTTGTATTATAACCTGCAAAGTCTTTATGGTTAACCCCTCTTTCACTTACCCTGACAGCTAAATGTATTTAGAAGCATTATGTACCTCCTCAGGGGTTTGAATATTGTTATTCACATCCACTGCCTAACTCTTTAATAGTCCCAGCTGCCAATGAGAGGTCTCAGCAGACGAGGTCCAAAAGAAAGGGCTGAAAAAGCTGGATTTGTTAGGAAAGAAAATGTATTTGACTGCCTTGCTCCAGATGAAGACAGTGAACCAGCAAGCACTGTAAGCAAAATATGATTTCTTCAGTTGGGAGACGATGGTTAATTTCTCTGCCAAGCTCCTGGAGGATGCAAGGGAGAAGTTCAAGGCCTTCGTCACAGTCGGTGAAAACTTCACTCCAGTCAGCACTTGATGTTGCAGATGCCTCCTGTAGGGCTGAGGCCTTTGCAGTTATAATGAGAATAGCATTGTGGTTATGCAATTCTGGAATGGCTCTGGATATTCAACCATTGCTGCTTACCCTAGGGACTATAAAGGAGGTTCCCACACAGTTCTGGGGTTGGTTTTTTACTCCTACTTTAGGATCCCCAAAACCAAAGGAGAACTGAGACCCATACTGTACCTGTATGCTCTCACAGTGTTTATCTAACAAGTATCAGAGGGGTAGCCATGTTAGTCTGGATCTGTAAAAAGCAACAAAGAGTCCTGTAGCACCTTATAGACTAACAGATGAATTGGAGCATAAGCTTTCATGGTAAATACCCACTTTGTCAGACGCATGTGGAGCTTATGCTCCAATACATCTGTTAGTCTATAAGGTGCCACAGGGCTCTTTGTTGTTATCTAACAAGTGAGATTCTGTGTGGTTACTGAACTGGCTGAGCTACACTTGTAGAAAGACCAACAATTTGTAGACATTTTGCCATGTTTATTGTGTTTAGAGATCATCAAAATTTTCAATTCAAATACCATTTCATTTCTAAAGACAGCACATAGAGGAGCATATAGTCTACAAAGGAAACTGATCTCAAATTTTAATGCATGTTCTTCATAGTTCAGAACACTGATGCAAAAAATAAAATAAATTATTTTAGCTACTTACTACTGTATTTAGAATGTCACACTGTTGGTGTCTATTGGCCTAGTTCAGCAGTTCTCAAACTAGGGGTCAGGACTCCAAAGTGGGTGGTGACTCTGTTTTAATGGGGTCACCGGGGCTGATGTTAGACTTGCTGGAGCCCAGGGCTGAAGACAGAATCAGAGCCCTGCCTGCCCAGGGCTAAAGCTGAAGTCTGAGGGCTTCAACCCTGGGCAGCAGGGCTGAGGCTTTGGCTTCAGCCCTGGGCAATGGGGCTCAGGTTACAGACCCTCCTTCCCTCCCCTACCCCCAACCTGAGCTGAAGCCCTCAAGCTTCAGCTTTGCCCCCCCCCTTCCAGGCTTTGCCCACCTCACCGCCCCCCAGCAGCAGGGATCAGGCTTCAATCACCCTTCCCAGGGTTATGTAGTAATTTTTGTTGTCAGAAGGGGGTTGCGGTGCAATGATGTTTGAGAAACTCTGTCCTAGTTAATGACAAGTTTTACTCGATCAATTATTATGGTGAAAGGGGCCTTTGAAATATCTATATAGATGCAGTGAATGGTTAATTCCTCGAGTTCTCATTATGGTGTAATGTTTTTAGCTATAAAAAGCTTTCAGTCACTTTTGTAAATTTTAAAGTTATTCCTAAATTATTCCTCCTTTGTTCTTTCATTACTTCCTATTTGACCACTATTAATCATAATAAAAATAGAAGTCATTCAGTCTGACTCAGATAAAGTATCCTCCACATTTGCCATTAGTAAAATAAGCCTCCATAGTGGTTATTTTTCCTGAAAAACAGCTTAGGTATTCATTAAGTGACAAGTTGCTTTTCAGAACATTATGAGATGTATAATATGCTTAGAGAACATTTCCCATTAATTTATATAATCAGTTCCTAAGTCTACTTAATGCCTCTGACATTCATTGTTTTACAGGATGCTTCATTGTCTTGTCATTCCTATTTTACTTTTAACAGCTAAATCTGAATGAAAAGTATTAGAAAAATGCAGACAGGGCAAAAGATTTGATCCTTCATCACATAATGGTCACAAGAGGCTGAATTTGAAAATCCTGATTAAATCATTTAATTATTTTTTCAGATTTTTGAGGATGATGGCTCATGGACATGGCTTGAGGTGATGGTTGAACAATATCCATATGTCTTCAGGTAGAAGGGAAATGCCCGACTTCAAGCATTTCCCACTGAAAACTTGTATAAGTCAGGCAAACTGGATTTGGCTTAGTGTTGAACCAGATCTCCTCCCTGAATTGTATTTCTGAATACTAGCATGTCAGTTGAAGGACGGTAACACTCTGGTCTCCATGTGCTCGGTAGCAAGCTAGAACTGCAGTTTAAGGCCTTTAATTATGAAAATAAGTAATACAATCAGCATGGTAGCCCCTATGTTGTTTATTTTGCTCTTAAATTCAATTGCACTGTTCCTAAATCTACAGTTTTCAGTTCATTGTAATTCTTATACTGATTACGAACAGCTGGGTTTTCTGGGACTAGTTCCACTGGCACAACACAGATGAGTAGTTCCTTCTCGAATGCAGATCAGGCAGGATAGCTACGAAAGAGAAGCTCACCTTTAGGAACACTTCACCCTGCCTAGCTGGGCTCCCACACTGTGCTCTCTCACTGGGAACAGGCAGCATAGTCAGCTTGTGTCCTTTTTGGACTGTGCAGCTTGCTTTTTCCTTCCAAGAAGCTTCGTCTGGAAGGTTTTTCCATGGCTATTATAATTTTATTTCACCTGGCTCTGAACTTCCTCTGTTTCTATTATGCAGTTTTTGAGATGAGATAACCAGCAATGAGCAAACTACTCCTTATGCTGATGTACCACTGAATTATAAAATGACATAATATTTTCATTATTATTTCCTATCCTACTTCTTACAGATCCAAATATTTGGTTTGCTTTTTTTCTCAGTGCCATTGCATATTGAGAAGAAAACACTAAAAAATGGAAACTTTGATTCTGAAATACAGTTCTGCAATAAAAATTATATTCCACAGCAAATTTTACAGCTGTGGAATTGCAGAAAACATTGGGCCCTGCATATAGTGAAGCTAGCTAAATCAGTACCAAATTGTTTGCTCTTCTGTTGTAGGTTCCAATATAGTGATAGGTTCAAGTGTGTGTGTATGTGTGTGTGTGTGTGTGTGTATGTATGTATATGCATATATATATATATATACACACACACACACACACACACACGAACTGATAGATAGATATTGAAAGTAAATCCAAAGCCCTGATGTAGGAGGGATGCAGCACTAGGGGAAAATCAGTTGATTAAAGAAGACAGACCCAGTTCTTGCATGCTTTGGAGGATCTTTGGAAGTTGGTTTTGTTTCCAGAACTGGATGTCATTGTCATTGCTGTCACTGTTATCCAGCATTACTCTGTTCAGTATCTATTCTCCCAGTTTTAAAAGAAGTAATTGTGATGGTGCAGGTAGAAATTAAATGCAGTTACAGCAACACCAGAGCTTGGTAACTTGTTTGAATATTTATTGTTTTTCCTTTCCCTGAACACCATGGAACAGCAGTCTTTGTTGTTTGCTCTTGTACAAGTTTCATAAGCAGAAAATAAAAAAGTTCCGGTGAAGTCAGAGATGGTTCCGGAGTACTGATGTTGCTGAATAACAAGTGTTTAGAATGAATGTGGCTTATAGGTTTATTACATGCTATATAGATTAGCATGAAAAATGTCTTCTGAATCAGTTCTGAGAAATAGTATAATAACCTTTTCTATTTTTTTTAAATCATTGAATATTTGTCATGGTTTTTTAAATCAAATAATGAATCTCTGGTGTGTTTGGTTCACTACATGTTTCACTACATATCTTGAGATAATTTCAAAGGTATAGTGAATGCTTGCTTCTGGTAGGCTTTATGTACAGGACTTGTCATATTATTCACACCTAGCATGGTCTCCCCAATGAAAAAGAACACCTCATTCTTTCTTTTCAATTAAAGTAAAAACTTTAGAGTTTTAGATTTAAAAAAGAGTTTCTTGGAACATCTGATGCATGCACTTTGCTCTTATGTACATACAGTAATTAATTCTCCTATAACATTGATTAATGTATATCTGCTTTATTCTTGGGGCATCTTATCATGATATAGTAACAAGGGGCTTGTAATGAAATGATAGCGAATGTTCATGAATGATATTTTAATGTTATGAGAGTGAGTATGGCTTAAATAGTTAAAACATAGAACTGGGAATCAGGAATTCTGTTTCTAGCGTTGGCACTGATTTGCTATGTGAGCTTGGGCACATCACTTAACCTTTCTGTGACTCAGCTTAACTCATACATCAGAGGAATCAATACTCTTTTTTCTTTTTACTCTATTAACTTAAATATTCCCTTTCAAACAGACTTTCCACACAAGGAAAGATAGTTATGCAAAGTTTGCAGCAAAGTCTAGCAGCATAAATGAGAAATACAAAATTTGAAAAATATTTTTTATTCAAGAACTTTTTGGGTTTCAAAAATACAGAAACGGAACCCCGCAATAGAGAGAATCAAATGTGTGAGTAAAATATAGAAAATGCTAACAATGCATATACAGTGGAATTATGCCATCATTCAAAAATACTAGAAAAATGTACAACAACCGGTGAAATTCTGGAATAGAATACAAATTCTCCACTGGCTCCAAAGATATTTCTTTTGAGTATCCCCCTCTTGAAGACATTTCTGGTTCTACTTACAAACAGAAATCTCTGCAGACTTGTTTTTTTTCCCTTATGTCACACAACAAAGGACATCAGAAAAAGCCCTGACTGTACATGAACGGATTTCAGAAGTTTCATAGTGTGCTGCCTATGATGAACTGGTTTCTACTGTAGACTAAAAAACACCACCACAACTCTTTTTAAAAATGGAGATGTTGCCTAGATGCAATGAGATAAGTAGACTATTCCTTTCATTATACCCTTTATGACCCCCCATCAGGAACCACTACTATAATTCCTGCATCTGTGTGGAGTCCCTCTGAAGTAATTTCTATAGTAACAGGATTTCTCTGAACTCTTTTAATGAGCAGCCATCTGCAGATTTATTGTTACACATGCTATAGCTTTGTTGGGCTAGTAGAGTATGCAGTATATTCATTCAACCTGGAATAGGAAAGCCACAGTTCTAAGAGAGTTAAAATATGTTCTCTGGCCATTCAATAAATTAATTTGTAAGCATACTTATTTGTATAACTTTGGCTTCCACAAATCATCTTCTGAAATGCCAGAGTTGTCAGAGCAGAGTTGAGTTATTGCTGTCGTGCATGACAATGAAACAGCATCTAGCAAGATTAAAGAGGACTGCTTTTAGCAAATTTATGCCTGCATGTTTGTGCAAGTGTAAGCAGTTTAGCTAATCACCTCCACAGCATATTATGGTATTTTATGAATGATTAATTCATTGAAATCTACAGTTCAGTCATGTTATATCATTTTAGAGATCACTTAGGGAATAGGTGCATTTAACTCTGTATCCCACTGCTGTTACTTCATAGTCTCACTTAGCCAAATTACTTCGGAGTTGTTTTTTTAAAGAAAAGGGTAATTAATATTTAAATTAAAACCCACCATGGGACCTACATTCCAAGTGATGCAACAGCTAAGCTAGTCAACCACTGGCTTACTTGATTTTCCAAAGCTGTTCATCTTCTCTTGAGTCTTCTAACCCAAACCTATGCAGTCATATAATAGATTACACAGTAGTCACCCTTAAAAACCTTCTCATTTTTATTTTGGCAACTAGTAATGTTGTTGTGGTATTTCCTGTATGCCCTAGCATTTGTATAAAGAATACTGCATTTATTTAATTAGTTAAAGATTTGTATGGGTGACATCTGTAACAGACAACTTGCATGAAAAATACTAGTAGAGTCAATTTAGGGACCTACAAACCTGCAGCTGGAGAGTTCTGACAGTGGGGCAGAGGGAAGTGAAAGGGCCAGGAATTAAAAGGGGGAAGGAGTACAGCAAATTATTACTATTATTTATATATTGCAGTAAAGTCTAGCAGTCCCAGTCATGGACCAGAACCCCGGTACAAAGTGTCTGTCCCTGCCCCAAAGAGCTTATGATGCCAGTCCTGTAACTAGACCAAAATGGTAGCTTCTTGCACCCAGGAGAAACCTTAGATGTCTTCAAAGGCACAAGAGGCCAACCACCCGAATCTGATTGCAGCATGAAGGCCTAAACTTATATCACTGTAATTACTTCCACTGAGATTTTTTTTTAAGTTGTGAAGATAAGGAATAGTCAGTGTTTAAGTAGCAACTGAAATTCTGTGTATTCCATGGTAATACAAAAGTGGGAACTTCTGAGTGACTTGGGATAAATGTTGTTTTAAGCTCCGTCACTTACTTACACTGCAGTCTTCAGCTGTAATTTCATCTCGCTGTGCTTCAGTCACACATCCGTTAAAAAGGGAATAATAATAGTTACCTACCTTAATAGATGTTGTGAGCTTTCATTATTTGTTTGTAAAGTGTTATGAGATCAGATGAGCGCTTCAACAGTCCAAACTGATGGATGGATTATTATTTTATTTATTATTACAGTTGTTTATTACTGAGTTCTGTTGGGCCTTATTCGTCTTTAGGGTGACCAGGTGTACGGTTTTTGACTGGAACACCTGGTCAAAAAGGGACTCTTGCCGCTCCAGTCAGCACCGCCAACCGGGCCGTTAAAAGTCCGGTTGACAGTGCTGTGGAGGTGAGGGAGGCTAGTCCCTTCCTGTGCTGGGGCACTGTACTGTGCCCCGAAAATGGCCAGCAGGTCTGGCTCCTAGGTGGGGGGGCCACATGGCTCCACACGCTGCTTGAGCACCAGCTCCACACTCCCATTGACTGGCCAATGGGAGTTGGGGGGGCAATGCCTGTGGCTGAGAGCAGTGCGTACTGGATCCTTCTGCCCCTCCCTCCCCCGTCTAGGAGTTGGACCTGCTGGCCACTTCTAGGGTGCAGCACAGTGCCCCAGGACAGGCAGGCAGCTTGCCTTAGCCCCCCTGTGCTGCTGACCAGGAGCTATCCAAGGTAAGCCCGCGCCCCAACCCCCAGCCCTGAGCCTGTTCAAAACCGGAGCTCCTTCCAACACCCCAAACCTCTCGTACCCGGCCCCACCCCAGAGCCTGCACCCCCAGCCAGAGCCCTCACTCCTTCCTGCACCCTAATTCCCTGCCCCAGCCCAGAGACCCCTCCCGCACCCTGAACCCCTCATTTCTGGCCCCACCTGGCAGCCCGCATCCCCATTTAAAGCCCTCACCCCGCCCTACTTGCCAACCACCTGCCCCAGTGAAAATGAGTGAGGGTGGTGGAGACAAGCCACTGAGGGAGGGGAATGTAGTGGGGGGGGCAGGGCCTCAGGGAAGGGGCAGGGCTAGGGTGTTCGGTTTTGCGCACTTGGAAAGTTGGCAACCCTATCCATCTTCTATTTTTAACCCATTCACTCTCCTACCCTTTGCACTTAAAAAAGTTGAGCAATGTGTGTGTACGATCTGTGAGTATGAATATTAGAGATTTTGCTAGCAAAGTCACTTATTTAACCTAAAGGATACATAAAGGTGACAAGTTTTAGCTAACGCTTTCCTTTTACTCTGTTCCAAGTTTGCTGCACTTAATCACGAAAAAGGTCATAAAGATAAAGAAAGAAAATAATTTCCTTGAAAATTTGTTTTAAATACCAAACTGTGTGTACTTTATGAAATAAAGTGTTTTGAAGTAAGTACCACATTGAATACATGAAAATGGCACACAAGTGATTTAAAAGACCTTCAGTTATTTCATTTCCTTTTTTATACTTTAATAGAGCTTTGATGTATCTTCCATTACTTGTTATCAAAAAGATGACCTCCTCGTAGAAATATAATGCTTGTTTAACAGGAAATTGAATATAGCCCATCAAAATGTAGACCTATGCTAACGTTTATTAACTGTGCTATTTGGACAGCTGGAAAGCTTTTAATGTTATTTTTACAGAGCTGTGCTGCCCTCATCCAACATTCATGAAAATCCTGTACAATAAAATTCACAATTGCGCAAAGATGACATTGTGGTAATGCTTAACATCCTTTTCCCCTGGATTTCATTTGAATGGCTAAGAATACAGATTCACTGGTCACCAAAGCTCTGTCAAAATATTTTTATTATGGAAGAAAAGGTGAGTATAAAATGTAAGTTATATGACTGAATAGTAGATATATGAGAGAGCACCGCTCATTCACACTTGACTGAGAAAAACCAATACATTCAAATGACTGAATTTGGGGAACTGACAAGAACGTGACTAAGCACAATAATAAAGCAAAATGCATGTTGTTCATTTAGAGCCCAGCTAATGCAGCAGCACAGGAATGTAACTGGGTGCAAGGGGCCCCTCTGTGCCCCTGGGCTGGCTGCTCACATAGCAGGTAGAAAGGCAGGTCTCCCCAAGGGAAAGCAACCTCTGAAGGACTGATAATTCCTCCTCCACCCCGTGCAAGTGGGCGGAAGGATGTGTACAAATAGGATGTGGAAGAGGCAGAGCCTTGGCGTCTCATCCTCAATGCACCGGGCAACATAGTCATAGCAGAGCATCAGACAAGGGACTGCATTGGATGTAAATCCAACCTAGTTTATTCCCTCTGTGGAGCAGGGGCGCCTGAACAGGGTGGGCCATGGCCCCATCACTTTTTACCTGCCTTAAGGGTAAGTGCTGGGGGAGGGACAGAGGGAGAGAGCGGGGCTGGAGCCTGGGGGGAAGAGGTGGAGTAGGGAGTAAGGTCATGGTTTGGGCATTGGTCCCCCTCCACACACACTTTTAAGGAGCTTCCAGCGCTCCTGCTCTGGAGTGCAAAGGGGAAACCAGAAAGGAGATTCTGACATTCTCCTGAGATGCTCCAGGAACAGCATAACAGTGAGCTACACCTTACTCGTATTCCAGCCTTTATTTAGGTAAATATTTTAGTTTACATTAGTTATAGTAGTTCACAGTGGATTATTTTGAAAACCTGGTGATGCTTTAAAACTGTAATATGACCTCTTATTAGGCCATCCTGTGTTTTACAGCTTTGTTGAGAGGACAAAGAGGGTCTATAATTTTTTATTGTTTGTATTTATTTATTTATTTTAGTGTGAATGATCCAATGTGACAATTAGTAAAAGTGTGCCTTAATGAGAGTGTGTAGTTCTTATTACAAGAATGAAATACTTTATTTTGAGACCCATAATGTTCTGTCTCATTAGCTAGACTATTTCAATAAAATCCAGCAAATAGGATGAAACACAGAACAAAATGTACATCTAGTCAAATCAATAACTTCTACCTGTGTGAGAAGCAAAGAATTTTCCATAATGTGCCGTTTAGTCCCGTTGATATAGTAAATACATTTATTGCTATCAGTCAGCCCTTTGCCTAAGCCAGGATGATGTCATCTTTGTTTCCAAACGAAATATAAGTGGGTTTAAATAAAAATGGATTCTTGCACCCAAAATTTCAGTCAGAGTGATGCAATAGAAAACCCCACCTTCTGTGGATTAGCTGAAGATTTACATTACACTGATCATTCTTAAGAGAAAGAGAGAATGTAATGCCCATCACTCGCTTCAGGAAGGCTCAATGTGCATCTGTTTACCAGCTGAACTCTTATACTAAATGTCTGCATCTGAAATCCAGCAGTTGACCTATAAATGCACCTAAGTACCATGCAATGTTTGCTGCTGGAGGTTGAAAGGAGGGGACATGCTGAAGCTCCAGCTAGTCCAAACTACAACATCCTATTTATTCAGCAGCACAGGTCAATGGGAGCAGATAATATCAGCACTTCACTCCCTGCACTGGCTCCTCAGTCATGTACCAGATCCACTTCTTGGTTCTATTCTTAATTTTCAGCAGTAGGCTGGGCCTGTACTGTCTCAGGGACGAACTCTCCATTGCCCTCCATAACAGCGAGCTTTATTATGCACTATGAAGCTGACCATGCCCACAGGAGAGTTCACAGAGGCTTGTGGCCCACAGTTGAGGTGATCACTTCCTCCAGCAATCAAGATTTCCTTAGACTTCACCATGTTTAAAATGAAATGTATAACTCCTCTCTTTGCGACATCCTCCCCAGAAGAGCCACGAGGACTGTATCCAGAAACTCCCTCACATGCCTTAACAGTGCAATACAAGTAAAACTCAGTTAGCACAGCGCTTATGACTGGATGTGGCTGTATTTAATTTTGCTGCTGCCCAGATATTAAGATGCAGGATGGAACTGACCAGAAACTAGGATTCCTAATCTGAGAAATTCCAAAATGTGAAAAATGTTTTCATTCTGAAAAGGGAGACAGAAATTCCAAACTTCATTTAGAAAAAGTCAAAATGACATCTCACTGTAATCTTTTCTACAAGTTTCTAAGGTTCCTTGTTGCCTGGCGTCCCGGAAGCTAGGGAGCCTGAGGCTCACAGGGCTTCTAGGCTGCTGAGAAACCAGGAATTGGAAGCCCAAGGAGTCCTAGCTCTGGAACAGCCTGCCTGGCAGATCACCCCAGAGCTGGGGAGCCTGGAATCCCTGGGACCTCCAACTCTGAGGCAGCCTGCTTGGTAGGCTGTTCTAGAACCAAGGACCCTGGGCACCCAGGCTGCTGAAGAGCCAGGAGCCTGGGAGTTTGGGATCCTGGGTGGGAGTCTGCTAAAGACCTGGGTGGGCAAGCTGGCAGAAAATCAGACAGGAGCCATTGGAATGGAACCTCAACAATGGACCTTCCCAGGAGAGATCTGAACAAACCATGCCTCACTATTTTCAGACCTAAATGCCAGATTCCTGCATCCTTTCGCATAAGGCCTCACCAAGCAACAGCATCTGATTTCAGTACCAGCCTACAATGAGATAGTTGTATTAAAATGTGGACAGACAGAAGAATTACTGATGAGGAGAAGGAAGTAAATTAAAAAATATATTTAAAAAGAAATGCTCATAAAAACAGCTCTCACTGGGAGCAGTGAGAATATTGCCTCTTGGGACACACTCATAGCTGCCTGTAAATGTTGTTTAGTGCTTGGACTCCACAGTAAGTACCTTAGAAATAGTGAATGAATGAATAATAATGGCAAGATCCATATCTGACCAGAAATGCTTTTGGCCATCTTTGGTTGGTCAAGAAATTGCATCCTTTCCTTTCAGATGTGGACCTTGCCACCATCGCCCATAACTGTCACCTGAAGACTGTTATAATAAATTCTACCTTAAGGCTGCCCTTAAAGACCACCAAGAAGTCATTTTATTATGCTCTCTCCGGTTGCAGCTTCACACTTAAGGTTTTGTTAAGTTGTGCATTTAAAATAGTTATTATGAAGCTTCAGCTAGTACAAAATGCATGTAAATGTCTTTGGAATAGGGCTGACCCAAGAGATCATGTTATACTTCTGCTCTATACACTGACTGCCAACTCATTTCTGGCTGCAAATGAAGGTATGGTTATGTACAGAGCCCCGATAGATGTCTAGGTCCTACTTATCTCAGGGGTCACCTCTCACCCTGTCCCTGCCACATCAGCAATGGCTTTGTCAAGAACATTCTGGCTGGCTGTCCCACAGGTGAAGATTTCAGGAGCCCAGGGAAGTGGTTCTTAGTGATAAGACTTTTGCCTTTGAAATCTGCTCCTGCTGGACTCACCTTACAGTCTGAGCCTGGCCATCTTTGTAGCATGTTATAAGATTCAGCTTCTAGTTCAGGCATCCCATTCAGTGCAGTTCTGTCTTGTAGACCACCTATGGTGTTTCCCCATCTCTGATGTCATTGAGGAAATTAGTTTGGCGCTGTGGAGTAGAGTGTTGGGGAGAAATCCTGGACTCATAGAAGTCAATGGCAAGACTTCCATTGACTTCAATATGGCCAATGTTTCACCCATGATAGGTATGACCCAGAGTTTGGGGAAATTATTGGTGTACTTGAGACTTGACCTGTGTAAAGAGCCCCCAGATATTATGGTGATGAGTGCACTTTAAATGTGTGTAATAACATATGCGTATATAGTAAATCTTACCATAGTTCTTAACTATACTGTAGCCGACTCCCTACTAAGCCTATTCTGCATTAATCCTCTATTTCCACAAGTGGTTCACAAACTTCATTGTGCACATTGAACCCCACAGTTGTTCTACTAGTTGATGAAAAAAGACTACTTAACATAACAGCGTTGTTTTCAAAAGTATATGTTAATTGATGTTATTAAGGTTTTTTCCATATTTTAAATTGATCTAACTTCAAAAAATTCATGTTAAAACCAATAACAAAATTAGAAATAAAAAGTGCTGGAGTAATAAAGGCAGGGTTTTCAGACATGAATGCCATACTGCAAAGAACTGTTGGTATGGTGCGTGAAGCTCAGTGCTAAACTGTAATTAACTTTAGTAGAAGTTCTGGATGCTCAAAAATACGGGATCAGGCTCTACATTAACAAATGGGAACTTCATGGCACAATTATAACAAACTCATGTGACAAATACTGTCTAAGCAATGCCTCCGAGAGCGCATGTGATGTCATCATTCCATTTTACATATTTTTGAGACCTGATGTCTGAACCTTTGCAAAAACTCCTGGTGAATTTCATTAACTTAAATATGTCTATCCTTGTGCTAGAAGTAAATAATGAACCCAATAAGAAAGACAGATCATCATGTTAGAGTCCTCCAAGTCATAGTTCATGAATGCATCCCAGCTGGCCAGCATAGTGTTTATATATCTACTTTATACTGGTTCAGAGGACAAGTGTGACACCACTGTAATAGAGAAATTCCCATGCCTGAAAGAAAGAAGGAAAAAGTTATGAAGTACTGGGCAAATGGGTATCATTTTATCAAAATCATAGACTCTAATATATAGTACTTGCCTCAAAATCAATCCTGCTAGTCTCTTTTACTCTTCATTCTATCTAGGTATTTCTGTAGCTCCCATGTGCGTGGCATCTCACTAACATAGTTGAATTTATTCATATTACATCCCTGTGAGATAGGAACATATACTGTCATGATTTTACAGATGGAAACTGAGACACAGAGTTTAAGTGACTTGCTCAAATTCACATGGGAATTCTGTGACACTTAGAAACAAGATCTCCTGTGTCACAGTCTAGTGTCTTTGTCATAAGACCATCTGTCCTCTCATTATTAAATGGTACTGTGCTATACTGAGTCTTTGCAAGATCTTATAAACCATACACCTTATTTTTGTATGTCCTGTTCGTATTTTCCTATGTCATGTCTACATTCTCAGGGTAGGGGCCTGCCTGTGTTCTCTCTCAGGGACCTACATACCTGATGCTGTGGCATGAATGGTAACAGTTTTTCTTCTCTGCATATATTGATATAACACAATGTATACTCCATGTAGCAATAAGTAGTTCCTGGAAAACTTATTTGATGATTAACGCACAAGTCATAGATCATTTATTTGTCGTTCCTATAGTTCTTTCTAAGAGTTTCTGAAATAAAAAATCAAGTATGAAAAGTGCTCGTTGTGAAGTGTGCTTGGAGATTGTTTGGGAAAATTACATATTCAAAGGAAGACGTGGTATCCTGGCAAGGTGATTCAGGGATCTCCACATGGAAGGCGCTTTATGAATCAGTTACAGAACAAGTGTAATGTAGCCATTTCTAAATCTAATTTTACAAACTGAAGGATATTCAGAGGGGCTTGACCCACCTGTGTAGATGCTACATATTTTCCTTCTATTTTTCTGGCACCTTGTGAGTTGACACTCTTAATTATCATTTCAAAGTCCCTGTTCCCAGGAGCTGATGATTCTATGAATTGGTCCTCTTGCAGATGGGAGAGAAAAGGGTTTTATTACTATTCACTGAGTATTTTCAGAAGAAAATCCATTATTTATATCCCTACATTTCCACCCTGGCAGAAATAGAGTCCATCTCAGTAGACAGGAAAAAAGCACAAATTGCTCTTATTAGCAAAGAAGTTGTTCTTGGCAAATCTGGTCCCTATATTACAGAGTTGCAAACAGTGAGGTAGTCCCAGACTGTAGTGTTAACGGGCCTTCCAGCAGGTCAATCAATTCTGAGAATGGGAGGGCATGGGCTGGAAGAGGTTCCAAGGGGTTTCACTCATCTTTGTGGCTGCAGGATCTGGAAATGTGGGAACACAATTCTTTCATTGATTCATCTCTAGGTACTTCAAGTATATATTAGGACTCGGGCTGCTTGTGGGAAAGAAAGCTGTTTATTAATAATTCATTAAGCTCTTTTTGCGTAGAAAGTCCCTGATTTTGTAGTGCTTCCTGTGCTATTTAGGGAACGGAATCTATATGCTAGTGAGATATTTTCCATGAAAGGAGAGAGGAGTTGAGTCCCTGTCAGAGATTGAGGCCTTACAGAAAACAAGGGAAGAGGCAAAAAGTTGAGAAGTGTTGGACACGAAGGATAACGTAAGTAGTGGAAAAACCCTCCTGCCAGAAAGATCATCTTTTGTCTGTCAAAGACATAAGGTGCTGCATCTAGAGGAGCATCAAGAAAAGGAGTGGAATGAGTGAGTCCTGATTAATAGCTAGGTTGTGGCTAGCTCTTGTTTGGCTCACGGTAGGGGCTGAGAGGAGGGGAACCAGGGGGCCTTTCACATTTTGCTTCTCCTGTTTAAAGGCTGGCCAGATTGGTCTCCTCTACACTAGAGAACTGCAAGTTTTGCTACTAATACATGGACCATGAGAAGCACACAGCCTCAGTGAATGAGAGAAGGGGCAGAGGAGGCCCACTATACACCTTATATATGTTTTTGTTAGACTGCACCTGGAATATTAAGTTCACGTTTGGGCAATTCATTACCAGAAAGATATTGAAACATTGTGGAATGTTCAGAGAAGCACAACAAAAACGATCAGGAAGCTTGAGTTAATGGTGTTTGTTGTAGATTTTGGAACCATAATCCATGTATTGGTCACATCTAGACTGAACTACCCAAAGCTGGCACTTTTCTTAGGGCTGTCAGGCTTTGTCATTTAAAATGTTCATCTCTTGAGTGGGTATAGCTACTCTTAGCACGTTACACAAGGTCTCTGCACTCTTCACTATCCTAGTCTAATTCCAGCTCCCTGTACTAATCTTCAAGGGCCCTGGTGGCTTGGCACCAGACTATCTGACTGTCTCTCTATCCACAATCTATCAAAACAATATTGGTTCATTGGGGATAGAGCAACTTTCACTTGCAAAGGTTAAACATTATGCACCACGAGGTAGGCTCTTGATACTTGATTGTGGAACTCTCTTGTCAGAAAAGATAATAGTCAAACCTGATCCAATAATTGTCACAGCCTAGTGCAAATGGTTCAGGTTCAGCTTTACCTTTGACCTCTCTTGGTGGGCACCTACATTTGCATTTCTCTTGTAGTGTACCCCCACAATTCATTACACTTTTAGAGTGGATCACCACCTCTGTTTACCAAAAATACTACCTTTACAGGGCCAACTGGTTTTGGCCCCTGCTATGTATTTCTCCCTAGAAGCTGTGATCAGTTTGAAAATGCAATGATAAAGAGAAGCTTGTCACAACAAAGTATTATTTATTAGTCCATAGGAATATGATAAGCAGAGAGAAAAAGGTTAAACAACGAAAGCGTATTGACTTATCTAAACTCAGCATTTACTTCATGCAAGTAGGTAGGCCTGAAGTAACCCTTGTGCCTTCCTGTTCTGTAGTGTTCCTGAACTATACTGTGCTTTTCTACAGATCTTCTGTCTCTTCTGCATCTTCAGAGGCTCAGCTTTTTAGCTGCTTTCAAGATCTTTATTTCAGAGTTCTTGCCTAAAAGCCCATGAAGTTTCAACCTGGAACCTGTCCTCCTCCCTTCCTGTGGGTCCAGGCAGATCCTAATTCCACAAAAGTTTCAAAGGAATTCTCATCTTCGTTGTCTTAGTACCAGCCACTGGGGCTGTCCACTGCCATTGATTTGGTTCCTGCAATGCTAATTAAGACTGATTTACCTTTTAGTTATCCCATAGCTAGCAATACAATAACTATCAAGACCACAGAGTTACATAATAACTTTAATCAAATTTACACAGATAACTCTCTCATTCTTCAAACCTACCCACAATAACAGGTGATAGGAAGAATGAAGTTGAAGAAGAGAAAAGAAAGGGAGGAGTGGTGGGGAATCCAAGTTAAATAAACAGGTGAACCATAGGATGACAAGAGCAGGGTCAATTTTGAGAATTCTATCTTAAGCTCCTGGAAATGGAAAGGACACAGATAAAATCAAAAGTCTAATAAAGGGCTACACAAATAAGTGTTCAATAGGAGAGACTGAAGCAACTGGATAAGTGCTTCTTAAAAGAGACATAAAAAGACACCTAAGGGACATAAAGCAATCGAGTTAGACTGTAAGGCCCTTGAGGTTCTTTGATATTTGTTCAGGGTTAAGAACATTGAGAGTACTTAATCAATAGTAATAACGATGCAAAAATCTTGAAGTAATGACAAAAAGGAGAAGTATTTGGTATGGTCTAAGGCAACAAGATAAGGAGTGAAATCCTGAAGACAGAGAAAGGAAAATTCAAGTGAAGTTTTAGGAACTAGAAAGCCTACAAATGAAGTTAATTGCCAATGAAATACTGTGCTAAGAAAAGTCATTGCAGTATCATTGTTTTATTTTAATGAAGGGAAAATTGGATTTAATGTTTATAGGATACAGTAACTCATGAGCTTGTTAGCAAGGATAGATTAGATGACCCAGAAAATCATTTCCAATCCCCCTCTAAAGCAGAACAGTGACTATATGAATCAGCTGGTGTGCTCAGCAAACCTGTAATACATGCATGCATTATTGTTTGTTCATCCCAGTCAGATTGTTTTTGTTTTAAATTGGGTTTGTTAATTAAACACCATATTACCAAAGCCAAGATGTGGCCATTCATTGCAACAAGGTATGTCTAAATGATCCATATTTGTAAATGTATATGCTAGCATATGTATTATTCAGAAGAGTGGAAAATATATGGGTAATTTACAGATAACTCTTCAGAAACATAATTTAGTTAAAATTTCAAGGCAGGAAAATGATGGATAAGATGCCCTACTGAAAGTGAGAGGTAAAAAAATCCATCGGTGCTATCTCTCCTAACCCTTCTTCCCATCTGCATCCTTCTTAGACACAACAACCCTGCAATTAATTGAAGCTCACTAGGCGACTGTAATGAAAAGTCTAACATAATGTATCTGCTTTCATTAATAATATCATTGTCTTTTGTCAAGTTTAATAGCAATTGGGTTTATCCAGCTGGAAAAAGTTAGACAAAGACAGATAGACAGGCAAGTCTGTTTACTGTCAATTAACTTAAGAAGAAATGCAGCCTTGCTTTTTAGATACATCAAACTTGACACTTTCTGTACTTTTTAGGTTTACTTATGAAACTTGGGGTGGGGGGTGACTGTCAGCAGTTTGATTAATAGTAGAAATAAAGTAGTTGTAGAGGACAATAGTTGGAAGAGCTAATGGGAGTCACTGCTCATTTCTTGTTATAAAGATAAATATCTGTATAGCAACCCAATAAAGTTATAAATAGCTGAAAAACAAAAATCTGTATTAATCTTCAGTGAGAGATTTAGAAAAAATTATAAAGTTTTCTTCTTCTTTTTCTAGGGCTATCAATTTTGTGCAAAATACAACCATGACAAAGCTTGGAAATAAATACTGCTAACTCTAGAAGATTTTTAATTTCACACCTTTATATTATTATGTAATCTAGGAATTCACTCTCAATATCCTAATCATGTATCCTTTGCTGATACAAAATTCTCAGTGTGGCTTCTGTGTGAATTATTGGTGGACAAGAAATGAAGGATTAAGCTCTTAATCACTAAACAGAAACAATCATTCATTATTATGCAGCAGGCAGGCATTTTGTTATTGAAAGGTCCTGGCTATCCTTATTTCCCTATGCTGAAACTGCACTTCAAGTTATCCTAGCATTAATTATTCAGTAATATGATACTGAAATGTGCTCGGTAATCACCCTTGTGTATTTCATCAATGTGCTTTCCTGCTTCATTAATTAGAAATTGGCTGGAAGTAAATGATCATCAGGTGTCAGTCTTCACAAGATACATTGGTTTGCCATTCCCTGCCAGATTACAAAATGACTGTAAATTATTCCCATCATTTCTTTATTCTTCCATTCTGATTATAGCAAACTGATTAAATCACATGATACCAGTGTATGAAAAATGTGTATTGTAATCTCATAAATAGCAATCACTTTATTGAAAGCTACAGTGTGCCGGCTAATATAGTTATGTTCATGGAAAGCAGTACAAGGAATCATTGCTCTTTTACTTCTGCTTAAAGTTGCAGACCTATCCTGCATAAATTAATTTGATTTATATTTCATGTTTCTCTGTGCATCTTGTGGCCCATGTAAACAATCTAAAAATGAACCAATACCTACTAGCCTTTTTTAAAGGCAAAGAAAGAAAGGGCATTCTCCAAATAAATCATTCCCACACTTTCACACCATTATTTTTCAGCTTTGAAGAAAACAAAAAGATGGCCATTACATGATGCCCTGAAGGGCCTCAGACTCGACGCCTCAACAAGAAAGAGAGCGAATCCAAGGTTGGGATGGGACTCCCCATCCAGCACTTTCAGAAGCCCAAACAGTGCTTCTGCATGAACCAGAGGAAAATATTTTGTTGGGAAGGGACATCCATACACAGGAAAGGAGTTGAGGAAGAAGACATGATAGCTAAGCATATATTTCTTCATATTAATAACTCTGTGTCAAATTTTGCTCTCTGCTAAAGTGATGTAAACCTAGAGTGACTCCACCAAAGTCAATGGATTACTTTAGATTTACATTGTTTTAAGTGAAAACAAAATTTAGTTCCTTCTCTCCAAAAAATGGCCCAAATTCCTCATTTACATTCAAGTCCTGGCCTCCATTTTGTCCCTTTGACATTGATTTAATGTCACAAAGGAGTAGTAAAGCTGCCCTAATCAGCCAGCAGGGGATTTCCCCAGCATGTGGGAGTCCCCAGCTGGCATACAAGTGGTGTAGCTGCCTCTAATCAACTCTTCTCCCAACCCTAGTAGGGATATGTCGAGTGCATGTGTAAGCGGGGGAATGGTCCCTTTACTGTGGGGAACTTTCCTGGCTTCTGCACTACTCTGGTGAAATAGGCTAGCGGAGGCCTGCCTGCCCTCAAGGACTCCCCTTCCACTATCCTGTGTGGAAGAGTCCTTGTAACCCCAACAAGGCTGGGCCCAGGATTCCTTGCGGGCTTGACCCCCAACCTTGCTCTGGTCACCTAGGACGGAGTTTGAGTGTCCCCACGCCAGGGTGCTCTCTCTGCACTGGACACTTCCCTGACGCAGTGGTCATTACATACAATTTAAAGCAAATACAATTTATTTAATCAGCAATTAATTTTAAAAAGAATAAGAAAAAATGGGAAAGGTTAAAGGAAAACACATCACCATGCTCTGTGGCAGGGAACATTACAAACAGTGTCTCTGGAATGTCAAGGCAGTTCACAGTCTGTTCCTTGTAGGTCCCAGCCCTCGTTCTCAGGCCCTGGCTGTGCTGCAGGGACGCTGCGGGTTGGACACTTGCTCTGGTGGTGGCCACACACCTCTGGGCTTTGGGTGGTGGGATCCTTCTTTCCATCATCAGGTCCCCGTTAGGTTAAGATCCCCCTCCCAGTCTGGCTTGTAAGGACCCTTGGCTGGGGGTGTCTTTCTGCACTGTGCCCTTTGCCCAGGGTCAGGACTGGCACCAGCGTTTTTGGCGCCCTAAGCGCACGGCCTTTTCGCCGCCCCGCGCGCTGCTCCCGCAGCTCCGGTGGACCTGTGGACCTGCCGCAGGCATTCCTGCGGAGGGTCCGCTGGTCCCACAGCTCCAGTGGAGCTGCCAAAGGTGTGCCTGCAGGAGGTCCACCAGAGCCACGGGACCAGCGGACCCTCCACAGGCACACCTGCAGCAGGTCAACCGGAGCTGCCCCCTGGCAAAATGCCACCCCCCCCATAATCCTGGCACCCTAGGCGATTGCCTAGGTTGCCTAAATGGAAGCGCCGGCCCTGCCCAGGGTCTCCCCTTGGCTGGCCCCAGCTGCTCATTGCACCAGGCTCTAGACTGCTCCAGCCCCAGCTCCACTGTTCTAGCTCCAGCTTCACTCGGCGTCAGCATTGATGCTGCTGCTCTGCCTCCAGCCCCTGGGCTGCTTCTCTGGCTGAAGCTCTGCGCCCAGCAGAGGATCTGCTCTCTCTGGGTTATGCCTCTGGCTTTGGGGCTGCAGCTTTGCTCCCAACACAGGGCTGATTTTCTGGCCCCTCTGGATCTTGCACGGTTCTGCTCCCCGGCTCAGCTTCTGCCCCTGCTTTCTCCTTAGCTCGGCCCCACTCTGTCTGACCCAGGCAATTCCAGCTCACAGGGAGAATGGGACCCCCGGCCTCCTGACTCCCTGATTAGCCTACTCACCCTGTCAATCAGGCTGATCCGGAGCATTGGCCTCTCCCCATTGTCCCTGGGGACTGTCAGTCTCAAGGTCCTGATTTCCCATCGATCCTTCCCCTTTCTTTTGGCACTGGGAGTTAGCCAACCAAAACACCAGCACTGGGTTTTAGTAAGAGACAACACACGTTAAGGAGAGATGTGGGATAGATGTAGTATGCTGCACTCTGGAAATCCTTGGGGACTATTACAGACTGGCATAAATGAGAGCAATCTCAAGGCTACTCTAATTTACACAACAAACTGGCTAGCACTTGGGATCAGGGATGTGCAAAGGTAGCTTAAAAAGATACCTTTACTTTCCCTTTCTTCCTGTCTACTGAGCAGACCTCTGGTGCCTCTGAGGAACAGGGATTCTCTATCCAAGTTTGATATTGCCAGTATGCCTAGATAGAATTAATACCTTACTTAGGTACAGTAGGCAAGAAATATGCATGAAATCAGTGTAACTAATCCATATATAAAGTTTTATACAGATAGTGAATGCCAATTGCACTCATTCCAAATTATTATTTTATTTTATTAGCATTTCACTTGTCTAATAATGTATCTGATTTCAGAAGCAGTGTCTGGACTAAGCAAAAAGTAGAGTAACTGAAAAACACAGATCCTCGTCTCAGTGCAACTCTGAGAACTGTCACTATATTATCTCTGAATGGAAGGATGTTCTTAACTCAAAATTATGCAAATGATTTTAATCAAATATCATTTTGCAAAAGGACAGAGTAGCAAACACAATGACAATATTATATTCTTACACACTGAATAGTTTTCAAATATGTTGAAGTAACAGAATTAATTATTAATAAACATGTCAAGTTTGATGGGACTGGGTAGGATGCAAAAGAGACTGCCAGATGTCAGCTTCACTGGAGTATAAAATGCCAACTGCTCTGTATTGATACTTACTGGGAAGAATGCCAAACAAATGAAAATTTGAACCCTGTAGAGGTGTACAACTAAGATCTGGTTTAGAAGAACAGACCATTGTTACGAACTGCCCTTCCCTCAGAGCAATTCAGTCAAGTTTGAGAGAAACCGGGAGGTTTTAACAATTTATTGAAAACTACAATAGGACCTGACCCTATACTATAATTACAGCAAGGAAAATCTCACTCCTTGCTGGGTCGTCTGGCAAGGCATACTGGCTGCAGTAGGATGAATCTGTTTCTCTGGCTGGAGTCTGTCACCACTGCACCACCATCACATAAACCCACCAACCTTTAAACTGTTTTTCAATTCTATTTTTAGACATGTGACATCATTCTACTTGTTTTCTTTCTTTTGCTGTCAATTCTATTTTTAGATTTGCAATCGTTAGTTACTTCATAGTGTTATGATTTGCTGAATCGTTGTTTACCACCTTTTTCCGCCAATTCTATATTCTGCACTACGTGACCTGCAGCTTCTAATGGTGGAGTGGCTCTTGCTTATTCAAATGGAGGCCAGGGATACAAGATGGAGTCACTCAGAATCTCCCAAATCACCAGACTATAGTCATACTTGACAAAGATGTTTCTTATAAATGTCCTTTACTTATGTTTATCTATGCAATTACAGTGACAGCAGAATTTTTCAGTTCCAACAGAACTTATAGATTCATAGATTCTAGGGTCAGAAGGGACCAATGTGATCATCTAGTCCGACCCTCTGCACAAAGCAGGTCACAGAACCCTACCCATCCACTTCTATAACAAACCCCTAACCTAGCCTGAGTTACTGAAGTCTTCAAATTGTGGTCTGAAGACCTCAAGCTGCAGAGAATCCACCAGCAAGTGACCCATGCCCCACACTGCAGAAGAAGGCAAAAAACCTCCAGGGCCTCTGCCAATCTGCCCTGGAGGAAAATTCCTTCCTGACCCCAAATATGGTGATCAGCTAAACCCTGAGCATGTGGGCAAGACTCACAAGCCAGCACTCAGGAAAGAATTCTCTGCAGTAACTCAGATCCCATCCCATCCAACATCCCATCACCAACCACTGGGCATACTTATCTGGCAATAATCAAAGATCAATTGCCAAAATTAGGCTCTCCCATCATACCATCCCTTCCATAAATTTATCAAGCTTAATCTTAAAGCCAGATATGTCTTTTGCCCCCACTACTCCCCTTGGAAGGCTATTCCAGAACTGCACTCCTCTAATGGTTAGAAACCTTCGTCTAATTTCAAGTCTAAACTTCCTAGTGTCCAGTTTATACCCATTCGTTCTTGTGTCTACATTGGTACTAAGCTTAAATAATTCCTCTCCCTCCCTAATATTAATCCCTCTGATATATTTATAAAGAGCAAGCATATCCCCCCTCAGCCTTCTTTTGGCTAGACTAAACAAGCCAAGCTCTTTGAGTCTCCTTTCATATGACAGGTTTTCCATTCCTCGGATCATCCTAGTATCCCGTCTCTGAACCTGTTACAGTTTGAATTCATCCTTCTTAAACATGGGAGACCAGAACTGCACACAGTATTCCAGGTGGGGTCTCACCAGCTCCTTATATAATGGTACTAACACCTCCTTATCTTTGCTGGAAATACCTCGTCTAATGCATCCTAAAACTGCATTAGCTTTTTTAACGGCCATATCACATTGGCGGCTCATAGTCATCCTGTGATCTACCAATACCCCAAGGTCCTTCTCCTCCTCTGTTGCTTCCAACTGATGCGTCCCCAATCTATATCTAAAGTTCTTATTATTAATCCCTTGCACTTTTCACTATTAAATTTCATCCTATTACTATTACTCCAGTTTACAAGGTCGTCCAGATCTTCCTGTATGATATCCCGGTCCTTCTCTGTGTTAGCAATACCCCCCAGCTTCGTGTCATCCGCGAACTTTATTAGCACATTCCCGCTTTTTGTGCCAAGATTCCCGCTTTTTGTGCCAAGAACTATGTAGGAAACTTTTCCTTTTGTTTGGGCATGAGTTAATTTTTTAATAATACAATATTGCACATAGTACATACAAGCTGAAGCACAGTTTGAATTTAGAATTTCAACATTAACCAATTTTTGTAAAATAATAAGGCCATATTCTGGTTTCTCAGTAGATATGGAATATATCCCTAAATTATTGACTACTTAACACGGTACCTTTTGATTGTGGGTTTTTTTTTATTTTAAAAGCTATTTTTTTAAAATGGATATCATCTGAGTAGTGTTCATTTGGATTGGTGAAGATGACAGTTTTGCAAGGCCAGTCTGCTGTTTCATTTCTTCAGTGTTTGCAATCAGTTTCCTTGGGATGACTGTTAAGAAAAAAAAAGTCAGCAAAAATAACCAATGTATTGTTGCAGTTGTGCATAACCCACTCAGACTACAGCTTTGCTGTTTGATATTGTAACATCATGCTGTGCATTTAGAAAGCCTCGTGACTGCAGAGGAATCAATATTACTAGAGGGGTTTCATCATCTATACATATCCTGTGTATTTTTGTCTATTTTTTAGGTATCATATGTTTGGCCTAAATTATACCTGGGTCTTGTGCAGTGGGGGAAGACACTACTAAAGCTAGGACCATGAGATCTCAGGGAAGGATTTTGCATTACTTGAGACTGCCTAAAAGGAATAATCTAGTCTTTAAATATTTGTGTCCTTTTGGACCCTATTGGCTTTCCTTCTTTATGATCCTTACTGTTGGGAAAGTCTTTGGAATTTTTTTTTTCTTTAGGCTAGATCTAATATACCCCCCATACACAAACATACACAGTTTTTGTGCTGCTTTCTCAAATTCAAGACCATATTCTCAGAAAGAAGCACACTTATCAAATTGTAACCCAAGTCAAGAAAAAAAATCTGTTTCTTTGCTACAGAAGTGATTCTTTCCCGCTACCAACACTATTCAATCAGTTCTATTTGAAACCAGAAAATGAGCCCAGTGGCAGTGTGAAATAACTGTTTTCATGAGTAATGGTGTACAATGGACAGCTAAAATTGGGTGCCACAAAATCAAATCTTGAGAGTTGGTAACATTGATAATCCCTGTTGCTTCAATGGTTTTAATTATGACTTGGAGGGAATTCTCTTTTTTGGGGAAAAATAATTTGATTTCACTGCCATTTCAGTTCTGTGTCTTTCCGTCATACTCTAACAGTGCTGTCAAATACCATGTCCCTTTTGTGATTTTTAACTTCTGTTTTCTGTGAAAAATCTAATAGAAAATTCTCATAATGTAATGTTTTGATTAAGTCCCAGATGGAGCACTGTTATTTAATAGTTCCACCAGCTAAACTTTAAAAGTTACTGTGAAAATATCAGGAGTACTTGTGGCACCTTAGAGACTAACAAATTTATTTGAGCATAAGCTTCATGGGCTATACCCCACTTCATCGGACAATAGATTGGAACATACAGCAAGAAGATATTTATACATACAGAGAACATGAAAAGGTAGAAGTAGCCATACCAACTGTAAGAGGCCAATCAATTGAGATGAGCTATCATCAGCAGGAGAAAAAATCTGACATCAGGAATCATAACATTCAAAAACCAGTGGGAGAACACTTCAACCTCTCTAACCACTCAGTGACAGTCTTGAAGGTGGCAATTTTACAACAAAAAAACTTCAAAAACAGACTCCAAAGAGACTGCTGAACTTGAATTAATATGCAAATTAGATACAATTAACTTAGATTTGAACAGAGACTGGGAATGGTTGGGCCATTACACTAACTGAATCTATTTCCCCATGTTAAATATCCTCACACCTTCTATGGTCATCTTGATAAAAGTGCTCGTGTTCTTTTTGTAGATACAGACTAACGCGGCTGCTACTCTGAAACCTGTGAAAATATCTGTTCATAAATCCTTTGGCCCAAATATTCTTGCACAAACCCAGGAAATGGTCCATTCAAAAGTCCACCATGCGCACAACCTGATATAGTATCCTCACAGTGGGAAAGGTTAGTGGCAACATACAAGGGCCTTAGTCTCTTAATCATGTAGCATGAAAGGATCCATGAGGCATCCTTTAGATAACTATACTGAGCACCAGCTCCCTGTGCATTCTTTACAGGCTACACTTTGCCTGACTTCACAGCTGTTTGAGTGGCCACACACCCATTATCTCTCTCACATTCTCACATGCACGCGGATTGCATGAAATGTGGAAGTTGAAGATTTGACACTAATGATGAAAAAAGGAATGTTGACATCTGAAGTGGATTGAGGTATGTAATAGGTCAGCTTGCTAAAGGAGTATTCTACCTACAGAATTTGCTCGTGGGTTTGTGGTGACCCCAGCTGGGCATTGTTTGCACAGTGGGCCTTCAACTGTCTCAGGAATTTTTTGGGGTAGGGTTCGGGATTGTGGAGGGTGTTTGTCCACATCTTCCCTCCTTCCACAATTTCTGGACATTTTTCACACAATTAGAGGGCATTATTATCCCTAGAAAGTGAGAAGCAGGAGCATTTGGCCCTTTGTTTTCTTGACATGCTAATCTCTTCATCTTCCAGATGTATTTTCAAAGTACTAAAGATCTGTAACAGCTCCACTGATGTGTTGGAAATTTCTGTCTATTACTGCAATTACCTTGATTCATGTTGCCATTCACTGTTCATTTTTGACCAAGCCAAATAGCTGATATTTTGTTTCACAGTTTATTTCGTTTATTCTTTATCCTCTGACCTTTCCACTAGCATCATCCCCTTCTATTTGCTCTATGCCTTTGCACTTTGGATGAAACACACCCATGTTACCTGCACTGTAGAAGGCTAGTGACTGCCTAGCAGAGGTGTGGAATCATGCGGTCGTATTTTTGCGCTTTCTGCCAGCACCAAGTGGACAGGTGAAGCATCGAGGGTGGCCACTGAATGATAATCCCAACCAATGATAGATGTAGGTTGGAGGCTGACAATCTCTGGGGCTTGGGTTGGTGCTCTGCAGCCGTGCAGCCTGCCCTCAGGTCTAGCAGTGAATTTCCTTTTCCCTCCAAGTCCTCTGCAGGAAGCTCTGATAAATCCCAATTACTCTGCTTTTATGTGGGTTTCCTGAATGCCATCTTTAAAGAATGGTTTGGTTTTTGAGTGAATACAGCCACTGGCTCTGTCACTCCTACTGCTTCCACTCTGCTCTTCTGTTCCCAAGCAGTGCTGAATCAACAGTGTTGGAGACTAGGCTCACTGTCAGTGATTGGCATGAGATGCTGCTGCCTTCAGTGTTAGTTCCCTGCTGTGGAGTCATCAGATTAATAGTAACTGTGGCAATAAGAGGAAAAGGCAGTAGATCTTTCAAATTGGCACTGTAAGCAATTATAGTACAAAACAATAGACCAGTGCTTAAATCAGATGGGTTGGATATTATGGCTTTAAGAGAGACAGGACAGATCAAGAGTTCACTTTCTTGTTGTTAAACTCACATACAAAATTACAGGTTACTTTCTTCACATCTGGGCTTTAGGCCAAATGCAACAAACACAAGCAAGACTGATATCTGGAAATTTAGAACTACCTGCTAAATTCTGACCCCGCCAATGTGCCATGTCTTGAATTAGTGATTTGGGTGTTGTAGGCCTTACTGACCCACTGCCATTCCACTGAATGTTTATACTCCATCTCTTTACATTTAAATATAACAATAAATAGAGTGTGTGATTTTAGACTTTAATTATAAGTGGGGCTGGTAGCACCACGTATGATTAAGGTTGCCAGACACTACCCATGATAAGACCCAGTTTTCAGTTGCTTATAACTTTGCCCAGCTTTAATCATTTGGGCTGACATTTTCCAGACTGGGTGTTTGCCACAGGCTGATATTTTTTTTTTTGTGGGGAAGGAATTTCAGCCATAACAGTTTAGTGCGTTGTTTTGCCTATGTTAAAAAAGTTCTTGAGACCTTCACTTTGAAGTGTTCTAGTGCCTGCATGCTTTGGAGGTGGGACTTGAAATTTGGCAGAGATTTTACAGAAGAGAAAGGAGCATCTTATGGATAAGGCAGTTGAATGTTGTCCTGGAGAACTGGATTCCATCTCTGCCTCTGCAACAGAGTTGTTATATAACGCTGGGCAAGTCACTAAAACCAAATTTTTCAGAGATGGTCACTAATAGTGTGTTCCTCATTTTTTGAGTGCCTGAACTGAGACTCTGGGGTCCGATTTGTAGAAGGCCAGAGCTCTCACAGCTGCAGCCGATATCAGTCAGACTTGTGCTTAAATATATAAAGTGCTATATAATGTAGGTACTCTGAGAACTCAGGTTCTAGACATCCCAGATTAGACACCCAAAATACATGGATCCTTCTAACCTTAAACTCACTGTGCTTCTGCTCCGTTCTGTAAGATGGAGGTAGTACTACCCCCTCTTCTCATGGGGGGGAAGGATTCTAAAAATAGATTAATTTAATGTCTGTGAAGCGCTCAGATACTATAGTGATGAATGTCACAGAAAAGCCCACGAGGAGGTTAATAATCCTCTCTTCAGAGCAGTGTAGTGTGCAATGAATAAGGCCTGGAGCCACATTGAACCATTAGGACAATACAAAGCGCTGTATAGAGGCTCACTATGTGAGCACAGTCCATCTTGGGCACTGAATGAGGCAGGGCTCCTCCAGAATAAATAGTGATCATGTAATTACTTTATCATAATGCATGCACACAAGGGGGCCAAACTGAGATTACACAGGCAACATCATTTCTGACACTTACTAATTTTGATTCCTGGACTTTGCAACCTTAGTATTGTTCTTTGAAAGTAGTTTTTCTGTGTGTAATATATAATAAAGTTGCCTTTTTATTCTAGAAAGAAGCTTTAGCCTTGTAGATTATTAATCTCATTCTGACTTCAAATTTCACAGAACAGTGACTATGGTATTAGATCAAAGCAAAAACCAGCATTGAGCTAGTTTATTTTTTGCCAAATGTTATCTTAATATCTTTTTATCTGAAATGTAAATATGTGTAGGTAACATGATTCTCTACTATGCATTGTTCTTTTAATTTTTATTTGACCTTAATGTACTTTCTCCTGTGTTTCTTGACAATGCATTTTAACATCAAGTACATATGCATCTGCTATTGACAAGCTGTTACAGCTGTTAGGAATGTTTAGATTCCTTGTAAGCTAGCCAGTTGACATTTCCATTTTCTGTAGTGTGTATAATATGAAAATATATTAGTGTCATCGCTCAGATTGCTATAGCTAAGTCTTGTTGGAGTTTCTATAACCTCATTTCGGAAATGTATAGCTTGCACAGTTAAATTCATTGTGCTGAAATTTGGCATGAAAGATCTGAGTCTGGGAGCAAATGTTTTTGTAACATTTGAATAAGCATTTGGCCTTTTTGTTTTTGTTTTTTTTAGTTTGAGTAAAAAAAGAAAATGTCTTTTGAGTGCACTCTTTTGCTTGGATAACTTAAAGAACATTTTACAGACACTTTGTGGTACAGAATTTGGGGGAAAATATAACTGTTTATTATCTTTAAAAAGTGAGATTCTCTGAGCAGGGACCAAGATGTAGTGATAACCTATAGGCAGCTTGTTTGCTGCTGGCGGGGACTAAGCATATTTTGCCACTTTTTAAATAACTGTCTAGTAAGGGAATGAAACAGTACTGATGAGTTTTCGTGATGGGGAAAACATCCAGAGTCTTCCATTAGAAAAGAAGGAGGAGAGGAAATTGACAGATCCCAGGATCTTCTGGGACTCATCAGAATCCTTCAGTTGAAGGAAAATTATATTAATGCATTCACGACACATTTTGGGGATGGAGGTGTCTCAACAAAAGTGGGCACAAGCCTGTCTGTACATGACAAGTACAGGGCTATTTATAAGAAGTGGGCTCAGATTGAGCTAGGTATTTTATTATTTACTTCTAGAGAATCATTTTAATTAGGGTCTGTGAAAAAGTAACTGCTTTCCCCAAATGCTGACTATTAGGACATCTGACAAGGGGTTTGGAAGAAAGCTAATATATGTTTTCTCTGCTACATTTAATAATTGGAAATACCATATTTCTTTTCTCTTATTAATAAAATGGACTTCTATTGCATATGGCTCTCTCTGCCCCACCCTATGAGAAAGACAGACAGGAACAGTTGGTATTATTGCTCTGCCTACCAAGACACAAGGAAGCAAAGGAGTTGAGTGTCAGAAACCCTTATAGGCTTCCATCTGCCCCCTCCATTTGTTTGTCTTTGTGTACTCCATCTTGGGAGCATGGGGATTTTTCTCTTTCTTCCTCATCTCCTCTGGTTTTGTTTCTAGAGAAAAACAGAAATATAAAGACCCCAAATCTGAATGGTGGGTTGCAAAACAGAAGGGAGAACATGGAAGGTGTGGCACTTTCTTTGTTGACAGCAAGGTGATCTCACTAAAGGAAATAAAAGTTGGGAGTCATTTCCTAGCCTTCCTCTCAGTGATGATACTGACGAGTCTCTGTATCTTTCCTTGTTCCTACTTCTATAACAAAGCATGGCATATTGGGTCCATCTCAGAGCAATATGGGATGACAAACTGCTTTTGAATCAGGTAAAGCAGGGACTTGAATCTGGCTCTTCTACATTTCAGGATAGTACCTTAACCACCTATCTACAGAGTACCTCTCTCTGTGACCAAAGAGCCCTGGACCCCCAAAAAACCTTCCTGATTCAAAATGCTCATTCAAACAGTTTTGTTTTCATTCCAATGTGAAAGAAAAACAAATTTTGAAACCTCGAAACTTGCCACAAAACAGAATTCTTGTACACTGGACACATCTACTTGCAACTTCACTGGATTCATTTTCTGTCTGGGCTAGCTTTTTGCTCCCCATTATGAACTGATTCTTGTTTTGCAGGTCACAATAACTAAATATTGCCCCTAAATACCTCAGTGATTAATAAAAATAGCAAGCCATAATGATAAATAGCCTCTTTAAAATACAGTATGCTAGAATACAGAATATTAAATACAGTATAAACCCAGAAGGAATTGTGATTTGTGTATGTATCAGTGGAAGAAATAGTATTTGATCATGTACTTAGGATAATGTTAGATAATGCTTATGCATAAAGGAATAAATACAAGTTGAATGGATCTGTCATTTCCCCTTGGCAATGGTTGACATAGCTACCTTAATAATCTTCTTTTAACATCAGTGGTGTTAATGTAATTTTGTGTTTCTTTTTAGAGAAAAAAGGGGAAAAAACCCTGAATTTGAAAGTTTTATTATGCACAACTATAGCAATCTCCCCCCATGGGATATCAGCAAGGTTTGAACCATGGACTTTCAGAACAGGCCTCTACCACTTAAGCTAATGGAGTACAGGGCCACCCAGAGGATTCAGGGGGCCTAGGGCAAAGTGGGGGAGCTGTGGCATTTGTAATCACCCGGCGGTGGTCCAGGTCTTTGGTGGCATTTCAGCGGTGAGGGGCCCTTCAGTCACTCCACGTGTTCGGCAGCACTGAAGGGCCCCTGCCACCGAAATGCTGGTGAAGACCTGGACCGCTGCCGGGCCAGGGCTCGTGGGGCCCCTGTGGGGCCCAGGGCTTGGGGCAAATTGCCCCACTTGCCCCCTCCCCCCCACTGCCCTCCTCCCTGATGGAGTAATTATTCTTTGGCTCAGGGGCAGTCTTTTTGTTCTGTGTTTGTTCAACACCTCGCGCAATGCTCCCAGGTGCTAATTTATTGCAAATAAGAATGATAATACATTAGCCAGTGTAAGAATAGGCTGTTGTCCTCTATTGACCAGCTACTAGAGGATGAACACACTGAACCAGGGAGTTATATTTGCAGGAATTGCCCCTTTTACAGACAGTACAGTCAAGCACACAAATTTAGCTTTTCTTGGCTTTCCTCTCCTCCCTTTTCCTTCTAGTGGTGACCTCTCTGTGTGAAAAAGAGGATGAAGGGTTAGATGGTGCATCACCAGAGCTGACAAGGTGCAGAGGGCAGCGTAAGAAATGCATGCAAAAAAAGGGGCAGAGCTGTTGTACTGCACATTCCCTGAAACACCCAAAGAATTCCAGCATACAGTTTCTTCTAGGATGTTTGCTGCAATGTGGCTCCCTCTTCACTCTCCATCTTGTGCTGAGCTGTAATGGACAGGCACAGTCTAGCCCTATATATTACAAATGAATTTCGTTTACTATACTGCAGCAGAGTGTTGTGTTAGCTCTTCAGATTTATTAACATTAATGAGACTTTTATAAAAAAAAACAGTACAAAAGTTAAGATTGCATTGTTTAGAAAGACTTTCACTGCCGAAAAACATGGCAAGAGTAGCTGTTTGGGATCTAAAGCTTGGCCCTAAGGTAAACGTAAGCAGAAGTAAACATTTGTTACGGTGGAAACTGTTTCTATTTTTTTTTAATAACTTAAACTCTCTATATGCAGTATTTACTCTACTTCAATAACATGATTCCTTATTGTAGACCGAGATCTTACCCTGCCTGCAGGAAAAGTTGTGAATGGTTTCATCTGCAGCTTCAGATACACAGAGAATGGCAAACTTTGCCTCCTATTGCTTACAGTCAGACTGAGGTCTGGAGGTGCGGGAATCTCTAAGCAGTAATTTTCTCCAAGACCAAACACATAATTGTCATAGTATTCTTTCCCAAATCTGGACCTTTGCGTCCAAAAAATGGGTACTAGCATGAATTCCCCTTAGCTTAATTACCAGCTTAGATCTGATAGGCTGCCACCAATCAGGACTTAAGTAGAGCACCTGATAGACTCTGGTGTCCCCAAACCCTTCCCTGGGGACCCCCAAGACCCAGATTCCTTGAGTCTCACAACAAAGGGAAATAAACCATTCCCTTCCCCCTCTTTACCTCCTCCCAGATCTTTCCCATCCTGGGTACCCTAGGAGATCACCGTAATTCAAATCCTTGAATCACCACTGCCCCCTCCCTTCTTCCCCGGAGAGAGATACACGGATAAACGCCGAGAGCAGGTTTTTCTTCCCTCTTCTCCCAGAAGCAATACAGACTCAAGTTCCGTGAATCTAACACAAAGAGGAAATTTACCTTTCCCTCCCTGCTCTCTTTCCCTTCCCCCCACCAATTCCCTGGTGAGTGCAGACTCCCTTCCTTCGAGCCTTAACTAGGAGAAAAAAAAATCAAACAGGTCTTAAAGCAAAGCTTTTAATAAAAAAAGAAAGAAAAAAAAGTAAAAGGTTTATCTCTGCAGTTTAGATGGTAAACAGTACAGGGTCTTTTAGCTTATAGAAAATGGATAAACAGCCTTATCCAGAAAAAATACAATCTAAACTATTTCCAGCAGACTATACATTTGCAAATACAGAAAAACAATGTAAAAGCCTAAATTGTCTTTCTATTGCTGTACTTACAATTGGAAACAGAAGATTAAAGAGCCTGGAGATTTGGGTGGTCACTCTCAGAGCCCAGAAAGAGAACAGCCCAAGAACAAAGGACTCACACTCAAACTTCCCTCCACCCAGATTTTAAAGTATCTTGTCTCCTGATTGGTCCTCTAGTCAGGTGTTGTTTGTTAACCCTTTCCAGGTGAAAGAGACATTAACCCTTAGCTATCTGTTTATGACACGCCCCCCAAATCACAGACAGTGGGGAACATCACTGGTGGCGATTTCTTCCTAGAACTTTAGAATAAACAGATTAATAGAACACATGCACCTTTACATATACTACTATGTATGTAAACTACAAGACTTTCTACATTTTAAGAACAATTTTTAACCTGTGGATTCTGGGAAACTCTCACGGGAGAGTGCATCAGCTACTTTGTTAGAAGCTCCTGAAATGTGTTGAATTTCAAAATCAAAATCTTGGAGAGCTAAACTCCATCAAAGAAGTTTTTTGTTGTTCCCTTTGGCAGTATGAAGCCACTTTAGCGCAGCATGGTCAGTTTGTAGCTGGAACCGCCGGCCCCAAACGTATGGGCGTAGCTTTTCCAGGGCATACACAATGGCGTAGCATTCCTTTTCACTGACTGACCAGTGGCTTTCTCTCTCAGACAGTTTCTTGCTGAGAAACACGACAGGATGGAAGTTGTGATCCGGTCCTTCCTGCATGAGAACTGCTCCTATACCATGCTCAGATGCATCTGTGGTTACTAGGAAAGGCTTGTCAAAGTCCGGGGCCATTAGCACAGGGTCAGACATGAGCGTTGCCATAAGCTGGGTAAAGGCCTTTTGACACTCATTAGTCCACTTGACCACAGTCGGCTGGGTCTTTTTGGTCAGGTCGGTCAGTGGGGCAGCGATTTGGCTGTAGTGTGGTACAAAACGCCTGTAATATCCGGCCAAGCCTAAGAAGGATTGGACCTGTTTTTTTGACTTTGGGACAGGTCACTTTTGGATAGCATCCACCTTGGCCTGTAGGGGGTTTATGGTTCCTCGACGCACCTGGTGTCCCAGGTAAGTTACTCTGTTTTGGCCTATTTGACACTTTTTGGCCTTAACAGTTAGTCCGGCCTGCCTGATGTGCTCAAAGACCTTATCTAGGTGTTCGGGCCAGGAGTCAGAAAAGATGGCCACATCATCGAGGTAGGCAACTGCATATTCGCCCAGTCCTGCTAGTAGACCATCTACCAGCCTTTGGAAGGTGGCGGTGCATTTCGCAGCCCGAAAGGAAGTACATTAAAGTCATACACCCCCGCATGGGTGATGAATGCTGACCTTTCCTTGGCAGGTTCGTCTAGCGGTACTTGCCAGTACCCCTTGGTTAAGTCTACTGTAGATATGAATTGGGCACGTCCCAACTTCTCCAATAGCTCATTGGTGCGTGGCATTGGATAATTGTCTGGATGAGTTACCACATTTAGCTTACGGTAGTCCACGCAAAAGCGTATTTCCCCATCTGGTTTGGGTACCAGAACCACTGGAGATGCCCATGCACTGGTAGATGAGCGGATTATACCCATCTGTAGCATGTTCTGGATCTCCCGTTCTATAGCAGCTTGGGCGTGAGGAGACACTCGGTAGGGGTTCTAATTGGGTGAGCATTACCTGTGTCAATGGAGTGGTATGCCCATTCAGTCCATCCTGGGGTGGCTGAGAACAATGGGGTGAAGCTAGTGCAAAGCTCCTTGATTTGTTGCCAGTGCAGATGTTCCAGGGTTGTGGAGAGGTTCACCTCTTCCACGCCACCGTCTTTTTTCCCTTCGTAGTAGATACCATCAGGCCACTCAGCTTCATCTCCTCCCTGGACTGTAAACTGACAAACCTGTAAATCTCTGGAATAAAAGGGCTTAAGAGAATTAACATGGTAAACTCTGGGCTTTAGGGAGCAATTGGGAAAGGGTATGAGGTAGTTAACAGCTCCCAGGCGCTCTTGGACCGTGAATGGCCCTTCCCATGATGCTTCCATCTTATGGGCCTGTTGTGCCTTCAAGACCATAACCTGGTCTCCTACCTTGAAGGAACGCTTTCTGGTATGTTTGTCATACCAGGCTGTCATAAACAGATAGCTAAGGGTTAATGTCTCTTTCACCTGGAACACCTGACCAGAGAACCAATCAGGAAACTGGATTTTTTCAACTTTGGGTGGAGGGAATTGTGTCTCTGAGTCTTTTGTGTCTGTCTGCCTGCTGTCTCTGAGCTTTGGAGAAGTAGTTCTATTTTCTAGTCTTCTGTTTCTAAGTGTAAGGACAAAGAGATCAGATAGTAAGTTCTATGGTTTCTTTTCTTTGGTATTTGCATGAATATAAGTGCTGGAGTGCTTTGATTTGTATTCTTTTTGAATAAGGCTGTTTATTCAATATTCTTTTAAGCAATTGACCCTGTGTTGTATCATCTTAATACAGAGAGAACATTTGTATTTTTTCTTTCTTTTTTATATAAAGCTTTCTTTTAAGACCTGTTGGAGTTTTTCTTTACTTCAGGGAAATTGAGTCTGTACTCACCAGGGAATTGGTGGGAGGAAGAAATCAGGGGAGGTCTGTGTGTGTTGAATTGGCTAGCCTGATTTTGCATTCCCTCTGGGGAATAGGAAAGTCCTTTTTGTTCCCAGGACTGGGGAACGGAGAGGGGGAATCACTCTGTGTAGTTTCACAGAGCTTGTGTCTGTGTATCTCTCCAGGAGCACCTGGAGGGGGGAAGAGAAACAGGATTATTTCCCTTTGTTGTGAGACTCAAGGGATTTGGGTCTTGGGGTCCCCAGGGAAGGTTTTTCAGGGGGACCAGAGTGCCCCAAAACACTCTAATTTTTTGGGTGGTGGCAGCAAGTATCAGGTCCAAGCTGGTAACTAAGCTTGGAGGCTTTCATGCTAACCCCCATATTTTGGACGCTAAGGTCCAAATCTGGGAATAAGGTTATAACATGGTGGCAGTAGGTGGGATCTAGACAGAATCCAGAAGCCAGTAGGAATATTATATTTTTCTTTTCTCTGCTGAGGGCTTTTTAGCAGAGAGAAACAGTTTGGTTTTAAAAGGGAACCAGAGAGAATTTTTTTTTCCTGCTCTCTCTGGCAGTATGTGGCTTGCATAATAAGCAAGAAGCCATTACCAAACTGTTAAGGGTCTTTTGTCATGCAATAGCCCTCCCATTAGGAGGCAAGTACCAGCACTTATATGCATGCAAATAAAGTGGTTTTTCTGGTTTCCCTTCATTGAACATTAGCTAGAGAGAGAAAAGGAAAAAAGCACTGTTGCTAGGCAGACTTCAGGAGGCAACAGAGAGCCTGCAGTTCAGAAGATAAACACCGGAGGGCACCCCAACACAAGAAAACAGGAACCATGACTTCTAAGGCAAAGATTGACGCCGAAGAACAAATCAAAGAAGCTGAACACAGGCGACAGATGGAGATGAAAGAAAAGGAAGAAAGCATCAAACAGGCAGCCCAAGAGGCAGCACACAAAAGAAAACTAGAAGAAGAAGAGGTAGCCTACCGAAGGAAACAAGCAGAAGATGAGTTGGCCCACAGAAGGAAGCAAGAAGAAGAAGAGTTGGCCCACCGCCGAGAAATGGAAAAACAACAAAAAGAGAATGAAGAAAAGGAAAAACAGAGAAAACATGAACTGGACTTGGCAAAAGCTGGGCTGCATGTGCCAGCCAACCCTAACAACCCGGCGCCAATTATTGCTCCACAGCACAGGAAATTTCCCACCTACAAGGCAGGTGATGACACCGAGGCCTTCTTGGAAAATTTTGAAAGAGCCTGTCTTGGGTACAACATCCCCGAAGACCAGTACATGGTAGAATTGAGGTCACAGCTCAGTGGACCTTTAGCAGAGGTGGCAGCTGAAATGCCTAAGCTGCAAATGAATGACTATAAACTTTTTCAAACCAAGGCCAGATACAGGATGGGGATAACCCCAGATCATGCCCGTCGGCGCTTCAGAACCCAAAAATGGAAACCAGAGGTGTCATTTCCCAAACACGCCTACTACATTGCAAAAAACTATGAGGCCTGGTTAACAGGAAACAACATTCAAACCTTGGAAGAAGTGAACCTCCTCATACAAATGGAGCAGTTCTTGGATGGTGTTCCTGAAGACATCACACGGTACATACAAGATAGAAATCCCAAAACTATCGCTGAGGCGGGGGAGATTGGAGCCAAATGGATGGAACTGGCAGAAAGCAAAAAAGCTGCTGTCAAGGGGAACGATTACCCCAGGGGGCACACAGACCATAAACCCTACAACCGAGGACAGCCAAAGACCCTACATACCACCCAAGTAAAGCCACAGATACCCTACTCTTCAACCTCACCAGTCTCCAGTAACTCACCTCGGCCCAGTGACCCATCAGATGGAAGATGCTTTAAGTGTAATGAACTGGGACATATCAAGGCCAACTGTCCCAAGAACACCATGCGAGTGCAATTCATTACACCACCATCACCCCAAAGATCCCCAGGCCCAGATGCCTCTCAAATACCCTTGGAGCGAAGGGAAAATTTGAGAGTGGGCGGAAAGAAGGTTACTGCGTGGAGAGACACGGGGGCACAAGTGTCAGCTATCCACCAATCCTTCGTAGACCCCAAATTCATCAACCCAAAGGCCAAAGTTACAATTTACCCCTTCATGTCACAAGCTGTAGACTTGCCTACAGCTCAACTGCCTGTCCAGTACAAAGGCTGGTCAGGAATGTGGACTTTTGCAGTCTATGACAATTATCCTATCCCCATGCTACTGGGGGAAGACTTGGCCAACCAGGTGAGGCGGGCCAAGAGAGTGGGAATGGTTACACGTAGCCAAACCAGGCAAGCTTCCAGACCCATTCCTGTTCCTGAGCCGTCCACAGAGGCCCCGTCTGTGTTACCAGAGACCCAGACAGAGGCAGTGGACCCGGATTCCATGCCTACCACTGAAACAGCCACAGCATCTCCAGTCCCAGGCCCGGAACTGGAACAGCAACCAGCACCAGCAAGTGCAACCACATCTTCAAACTCAACGCCAGAGGGCGCCAGCAAGCCAGAACTGGCAGAAGCAAAAGACAGCCATACCCAAAAGGCTCAGCCAGAGCCTGAAATACCCTCAGGTGCACCAGCGGAGAGCGGTTCACCAGCAACGGAAACAACCCCATCACCTACATCGCTTCCAGAGGGACCAAGCCCAAGTCCACAGTCTGAGGAAGAACTGGTGACCCCAGCCTCAAGGGAACAGTTCCAGGCTGAGCAGGAAGCAGATGACAGCCTTCAGAAAGCGTGGGCGGCGGCACGGAGCACCCCACCGCCTCTCAGCTCTTCTAATCGATCCCGGTTTGTTATAGACCAAGGACTTTTATACAAGGAAATTCTTTCTGGTGGACACCGGGAAGAATGGCAGCCGCAAAAAACAGTTGGTGGTTCCAACTAAGTACCGGGAGAAGCTCTTAAGCTTAGCCCATGATCATCCCAGTGGCCATGCTGGGGTGAACAGAACCAAGGACCGGTTGGGGAAGTCCTTCCACTGGGAGGGGATGGGCAAGGATGTTGCCAAGTATGTCCGGTCTTGTGAGGTATGCCAAAGAGTGGGTAAGCCTCAAGACCAGGTCAAGGCCCCTCTCCAGCCACTCCCCATAATTGAGGTCCCATTTCAGCGAGTAGCTGTGGATATTCTGGGCCCTTTCCCAAAAAAGACGCCCAGAGGAAAGCAGTATGTACTGACTTTAGTGGACTTTGCTACCCGATGGCCAGAAGCAGTAGCTCTAGGCAACATCAGGGCTACCACTGTGTGCCTGGCCCTAACAGACATCTTTGCCAGGGTAGGTTGGCCCTCCGACATCCTTACAGATTCAGGGTCTAATTTCCTGGCAGGGACCATGGAAAAACTGTGGGAAACTCATGGGGTGAATCACTTGGTTGCCACCCCGTACCACCATCAAACCAATGGCCTGGTGGAAAGGTTCAATGGAACTTTGGGGGCCATGATACGAAAATTCATCAACGAATTCTCCAATAATTGGGACCTAGTGTTGCAGCAGTTGCTGTTTGCCTACAGGGCTGTACCACATCCCAGTTTAGGGTTTTCACCATTTGAACTTGTGTATGGTCACGAGGTTAAGGGGCCATTACAGTTGGTGAAGCAGCAATGGGAGGGGTTTACGCCTTCTCCAGGAACTAACATTCTGGACTTTGTAAGCAACCTACAAAGCACCCTCCGACACTCTTTAGCCCTTGCTAGAGAGAACCTAAAGGATGCTCAAGAAGAGCAAAAGGCCTGGTATGACAGACATGCCAGAGAACGTTCCTTCAAGGTAGGAGACCAGGTTATGGTCTTGAAGGCGCAGCAGGCCCATAAGATGGAAGCATCATGGGAAGGGCCATTCACGGTCCAAGAGCGCCTGGGAGCTGTGAACTACCTCATAGCATTTCCCAATTCCTCACTAAAGCCTAAAGTGTACCATGTTAATTCTCTCAAGCCTTTCTATTCCAGAGACTTACAGGTTTGTCAGTTTACAGTCCAGGGAGATGATGCTGAGTGGCCTGACGGTGTCTACTACGACGGGAAAAAAGACGGTGGCGTGGAAGAGGTGAACCTCTCAACCACCCTGGAACGTCTGCAGCGGCAACAAATCAAGGAGCTGTGCACTAGCTTCGCCCCATTGTTCTCAGCCACCCCAGGACGGACTGAACGGGCATACCACTCCATTGATACAGGTAATGCTCACCCAATCAGAACCCCACCCTACCGGGTGTCTCCTCATGCCCAAGCTGCTATAGAACGGGAGATCCAGAACATGCTACAGATGGGTATAATCCGCCCATCTACCAGTGCATGGGCATCTCCAGTGGTTCTGGTACCCAAACCAGATGGGGAAATACGCTTCTGCGTGGACTATCGTAAGCTAAATGCTGTAACTCGTCCGGACAACTATCCAATGCCACGTACCGATGAGCTATTGGAAAAGTTGGGACGTGCCCAGTTCATCTCTACAATAGACTTAACCAAGGGGTACTGGCAAGTACCACTAGATGAACCTGCCAAGGAGAGGTCAGCATTCGTCACCCATGCGGGGGTGTATGAATTCAATGTCCTTCCTTTCGGCCTTCGAAATGCACCCGCCACCTTCCAGAGGCTGGTAGACGGTCTACTAGCTGGACTGGGAGAATTTGCAGTTGCCTACCTCGATGATGTGGCCATTTTTTCAGACTCCTGGCCCGAACACCTACTCCACCTGGAAAAGGTCTTTGAGCGCATCAGGCAGGCAGGACTAACTGTTAAGGCCAAAAAGTGTCAAATAGGCCAAAACAGAGTGACTTACCTGGGGCACCAGGTGGGTCGAGGAACCATAAACCCCCTACAGGCCAAGGTGGATGCTATCCAAAAGTGGCCTGTCCCAAGGTCAAAGAAACAGGTCCAATCCTTCTTAGGCTTGGCCGGATACTACAGGCGATTTGTACCACACTACAGCCAAATCGCTGCCCCATTGACCGACCTGACCAAAAAGACCCAGCCAAATGCAGTTAAGTGGACTAATGAGTGTCAAAAGGCCTTTACCCAACTTAAGGCAACACTCATGTCTGACCCTGTACTCAGGGCCCCGGATTTTGACAAGCCATTCCTAGTAACCACAGATGCATCTGAGCGTGGTATAGGAGCAGTGCTCATGCAGGAAGCAACAGATCACAACTTCCATCCTGTCGTGTTTCTCAGCAAGAAACTGTCTAAGAGGGAAAGTCACTGGTCAGTCAGTGAAAAGGAATGCTATGCCATTGTGTACGCCCTGGAAAAGCTACGCCCATATGTTTGGGGACGGCGGTTCCAACTACAAACTGACCATGCTGCACTAAAGTGGCTTCATACTGCCAAGGGGAACAACAAGAAACTTCTTCGTTGGAGTTTAGCTCTCCAAGATTTTGATTTTGAAATTCAACACATCACAGGAGCTTCTAACAAAGTTGCTGATGCACTCTCCCGTGAGAGTTTCCCAGAATCCAGTAGTTAAAAAGTGTTCTTAAAATGTAAAAGTCTGTTAGTTATATACTTAGTGGTATATGTAAAGGTGCATGTGTTGTATTACCCTGGTTATTTTCAAGTTCTAGAAGGAAATTGCCGCCAGTGAGCTTCCCCACTGTCTGCAATTTGGGGGGCGTGTCATAAACAGATAGCTAAGGGTTAATGTCTCTTTCACCTGGAACACCTGACCAGAGAACCAATCAGGAAACTGGATTTTTTCAACTTTGGGTGGAGGGAATTGTGTCTCTGAGTCTTTTGTGTCTGTCTGCCTGCTGTCTCTGAGCTTTGGAGAAGTAGTTCTATTTTCTAGTCTTCTGTTTCTAAGTGTAAGGACAAAGAGATCAGATAGTAAGTTCTATGGTTTCTTTTCTTTGGTATTTGCATGAATATAAGTGCTGGAGTGCTTTGATTTGTATTCTTTTTGAATAAGGCTGTTTATTCAATATTCTTTTAAGCAATTGACCCTGTGTTGTATCATCTTAATACAGAGAGAACATTTGTATTTTTTCTTTCTTTTTTATATAAAGCTTTCTTTTAAGACCTGTTGGAGTTTTTCTTTACTTCAGGGAAATTGAGTCTGTACTCACCAGGGAATTGGTGGGAGGAAGAAATCAGGGGAGGTCTGTGTGTGTTGAATTGGCTAGCCTGATTTTGCATTCCCTCTGGGGAATAGGAAAGTCCTTTTTGTTCCCAGGACTGGGGAACGGAGAGGGGGAATCACTCTGTGTAGTTTCACAGAGCTTGTGTCTGTGTATCTCTCCAGGAGCACCTGGAGGGGGGAAGGAAAACAGGATTATTTCCCTTTGTTGTGAGACTCAAGGGATTTGGGTCTTGGGGTCCCCAGGGAAGGTTTTTCAGGGGGACCAGAGTGCCCCAAAACACTCTAATTTTTTGGGTGGTGGCAGCAAGTACCAGGTCCAAGCTGGTAACTAAGCTTGGAGGCTTTCATGCTAACCCCCATATTTTGGACGCTAAGGTCCAAATCTGGGAATAAGGTTATAACACAGGCCTTTTGCTCTTTTTGAGCATCCTTTAGGTTTTTTTTAGCAAGAGCTAAAGAGTGTCGGAGGGTGTTTTGTAGGTTGCTTACAAAGTCCAGAATGTTAGTCCCTGGAGAAGGCGTAAACCCCTCCTATTGCTGCTTCACCAACTGTAATGGCCCCTTAACCTCGTGACCATACACAAGTTCAAACGGTGAAAACCCTAAACTGGGATGTGGTACAGCCCTGTAGGCAAAAAGCAACTGCTGCAACACTAGGTCCCAGTTATTGGAGTGTTCATTGACGAATTTACGTATCAAGGCCCCCAAAGTTCCATTAAACCTTTCCACCAGGCCATTGGTTTGATGGTGGTACGGGGTGGCAACTAAGTGGTTCATCCCATGAGTTTCCCACAGTTCATTCATGGTCCCTGCCAGGAAATTAGATCCTGAATCTGTAAAGATGTCTGAGGGCCAACCTACCCTGGCAAAAATGTCTGTTAGGGCCTGGCACACAGCGTTAGCCCTGGTGTTGCCTAGAGCTACTGCTTCCGGCCTCAGGTAGCAAAGTCCACAAAATTCAGTATGTACTGCTCTCCTCTGGGTGTCTTTTTTGGGAAAGGACCCAGAATATCCACAGCTACTCGCTGAAATAGGACCTCAATTATGGGGAGTGGCTGGAGAGGGGCCTTGACTTGGTCTTGGGGCTTTCCCACTCTTTGGCATACCTCACAAGTCCGGAGATACTTGACAACGTCCTTGCCCATCCCCTCCCAGTGGAAGGACTTCCCCAACCGGTCTTTGGTTCTGTTCACCCCAGCATGGCCACTAGGATGATCATGGGCTAAGCTTAAGAGCTTTTCCTGGTACTTAGCTGGAACCACTAACTGTTTTTACGGATGCCAGTCTTCCTGGTGTCCACCAGAAAGAGTCTCCTTGTATAAAAGTCTTTGTTCTACAATAAACCGGGATCGATTAGAAGAGCTGAGAGGCGGTGGGATGCTCTGTGCCGCCGCCCAAGCTTTCTGAAGGCTGTCATCTGCTTCCTGCTCAGTCTGGAATGGTTCCCTTGAGTCTGGAGACACCAGTTCTTCTTTGGACTGTGGACTTGGGCTTGGTCCCTCTGGAAGCGATGTAGGTGGTGGGGTTGTTTTCGTTGCTGGTAAACCGCTTTCTGCTGGTGCACCAGGGGGTATTTCAGGCTCGGGCTGAGCCTCTTGGGTGTGGTTGTCTGCTGCTTCTGCCAGTTCAGGCTCGCTGGCGCCCTCTGGCGTTGGGGTTGAAGATGGGTTTGCAAGCGCTGGCGTCAGTGCTGGCAATGGTTCTGGTGCTGGCTGCTTTTCCAGTTCCTGGTCTAGGACTGGAGGCACTGTGGCTGGCTACAGTGTGGCTGGCAGTTGTTGGCAGGGATCCGGGTCCACTACCTCTGTCTGGGTCTCTGGTAACACAGACGAGGCCTCTGTGGATGGCTCAGGAACAGGAATGGGTCGGGAAGCTTGCCCAGTTTGGCTGCGTGTAACCATTCCCACTCTCTTGGCCCGCTTCACCTGGTTGGCCAAGTCTTCCCCCAGTAGCATGGGGATGGAATAATTGTCATAGACTGCAAAAGTCCACATTCCTGACCAGCCTCTGTACTGGACAGGCAGTTCAGCTGTAGGCAAGTCTACAGCTTGTGACATGAAGGGGTAAATTATCACTTGGGCCTTTGGGTTGATGAATTTGGGGTCGACGAAGGATTGGTGGATAGCTGACACTTGTGCCCCTGTGTCTCTCCACGCGGTAACCTTCTTTCCGTCCACTCTCAAAATTTCCCTTCGCTCCAAGGGTATTTGAGAGGCATCTGGGCCTGGGGATCTTTGGTGTGATGGTGGTGTAATGACTTGCACTCAGTTTGGGTTCTTTGGGCAGTTGGCCTTTATATGTCCCAGTTCATTACACTTAAAGCATCTTCCGGCTGACTGGTCATTGGGTCGAGGTGGGTTACTGGAGACTGGTGAGGTGGAAGAATAGGGCGTCTGTGGCTTTCATTGGGTTGTAAGTGGGGTCTTTGGTTGCCCTTGGTTGTAGGGTTTATTGTCAGTGTGCTCTCTGGGGTATTCGTTCCCCTTGACAGTAGCTTTTTTCTTTTCTGCCACTTCCATCCATTTGGCTACAATCTCCCCCGCCTCGATTACCGTTTTGGGTTTTCCATCTAGGATGTACCTCTCTATTTCCTCAGGAACACCATCTAAGAACTGCTCCATTTGTATCAGGAGGTGCAGCTCGTCCATATTCTTAACCTATGTTCCTGATATCCAGGCCTCATAATTCTTTGCAATGTGGTAGGCGTGTTGCGGGAATGACACATCTGGTTTCCATTTTAGGGTTCTGAACCGCCGACGGGCATGTTCAGGTGTTATCCCCATTCTGTATCTGGCCTTGGTTTGAAAAAGTTTATAATCGTTCATGTTCTCCTTAGGCATTTCAGCCGCCACCTCTGCTAAGGGTCCTCTGAGCTGTGGCCTCAGTTCTACCATGTACTGGTCTTCAGAGATGCAGTACCCAAGGCAGGCCCTTTCAAAATTTTCTAAGAAGGCCTCAGTGTCATCACCTGCCTTGTAGGTGGGAAATTTCTTGTGATGTGGAACAATCATTGGCGCAGGGTTGTTAGGACTGGCTGGAGCATCCTGCCTGGCCCGCGCCAAGTACATTTCATGCTTTCTTTCTTTTTCCCTCTCTTCACTCTGTTTTTGTTGTTTTTCCATTTCTTGTTGGTGCTTCTCCCTCTCTCGTTGGCGGGTTGCATCTTTGGCTGCGTGTTCTCTTTTGTAGGCTGCCAGTTTGATGTTTTCTTCCCTTTCTTTCAGCTCCACCTCTTTTTCTCTTTTTTCCATTTGTCGCCTGTGGTCTGCTTCTTTGATTTGTTTCTCTGCATTCAGTTTTGTCCTGGAAGTCATGGTTCCTGTTTTCTTGTGTTGGGGTGCCCTCCGGTGTTTATTGTCTGAACTGCTGGCTCTCTGTTGTCTCCTGGGGTTGGCTTAGCAACCGAGGCTTTTTTAAGTCCTTTCTTGATAACTTAGAAACAAAAAAAACTTTTAATTTGCATATGTGTTCTGCTGGTGTAGTTGACTCACAGCTGGAGTTCTATTGTTTAACAAATGACCCTCGTTAAACTTAAGGGCCCTGCCTGAGGCAATTTCTATGCACAGCCAGACGGAGCAAGGAAAAAAAAATTTCTGGCTGTAGGTTTAAAAAAAAAAACCCCTTCTCTCTGCTTACAAGCAGCTAACAGAGAAAAGAAAATTAATAATTTTACTGGCTTTTGGATTCTACTATCCCACACACTGCCAACATGTCATAGTATTCTTTCCAAATCTGGACCTTTGCATCCAAACTATGGGTACTAGCATGAATTCCCCTTAGCTTAATTACCACCTTAGATCTGATAGGCTGCCACCAATCAGGACTTAAGTAGAGCACCTGATAGACTCTGGTGTCCCCAAACCCTTCCCTGGGGACCCCCAAGACCCAGATTCCTTGAGTCTCACAACAAAGGGAAATAAACCATTCCCTTCCCCCTCTTTACCTCCTCCCAGATCTTTCCCACTCTGGGTACCCTAGGAGATCACCGTAATTCAAATCCTTGAATCACCACTGCCCCTCCCTTCTTCCCCGGAGAGAGATACACGGATAAACGCCGAGAGCAGGTTTTTCTTCCCTCTTCTCCCAGAGGCAATACAGACTCAAGTTCCCTGAATCTAACACAAAGAGGAAATTTACCTTTCCCTCCCTGCTCTCTTTCCCTTCCCCCCACCAATTCCCTGGTGAGTGCAGACTCCCTTCCTTCGAGCCTTAACTAGGAGAAAAAAAAATCAAACAGGTCTTAAAGCAAAGCTTTTAATAAAAAAAGAAAGAAAAAAAAGTAAAAGGTTTATCTCTGCAGTTTAGATGGTAAACAGTACAGGGTCTTTTAGCTTATAGAAAATGGATAAACAGCCTTATCCAGAAAAAATACAATCTAAACTATTTCCAGCAGACTATACATTTGCAAATACAGAAAAACAATGTAAAAGCCTATATTGTCTTTCTACTGCTGTACTTACAATTGGAAACAGAAGATTAAAGAGCCTGGAGATTTGGGTGGTCACTTTCAGAGCCCAGAAAGAGAACAGCCCAAGAACAAAGGACTCACACCCAAACTTCCCTCCACCCAGATTTTAAAGTATCTTGTCTCCTGATTGGTCCTCTAGTCAGGTGTTGTTTGTTCACTCTTTGCAGGTGAAAGAGACATTAACCCTTAGCTATCTCTTTATGACAATAATCTATAGCTCAAGATGGCCAAGCATGATGAATTTGGCATTGTACCAGCACAGCTTCACCCCTGCCCACACTGTTATGGCAAATCAATATTTAAAGCATCTGAGTATGTCCATAAAAATCCTTGATACAAATATGCAGCTTAAGGCAATGCCCTCACTCTGTGCTGTAGAATTATGTGGTGCACTATATTCTATATTTGTTTCACTCACAGAGCTTCTATTGATGTCAATTTGATTTGGCATACTTTGGATGTCTGATTCCAGTGGTATTTGTAGTTCCATGGATAAGTAGGATAATCAAGGGAAATGGTTCAGTAGTGGTGTGGCCAGTAGCTTTCCCTTGTATGCCAAAAGCACCGTATTTGCAACGTGGAATATCCAGATGGCACTGTTGCTGCAGGACAAATGGTGTGTGTGTGTGTGTTGCTGTCTGTCTGTCTGTCTGTTTACAGTAATGTTTGTGAAAATAAGCGTTTAAGCAAAATACTCTATTCCTGTTTTGTGTGACCAAACTGAATTAGTTGAGAGTTCCTACATAATTAGGTTTTGAACTTATTAAAGGATATGGTGAGTGGTTCAGAAGTGTGCTGAACTATTCGAGTAATTGCTATAATTGTAGCTGGTGGTCCAGGGTAATAACTGATACATGGATACTATTAATTATATATTCTTTGCTGAACTTCTCTTCACCCCAGTAAATCTGGATGATACATTCACCATCTGAATTCATTTCTGCATACTAAAAATTTTAATTGTGATGGTACCTCCCATTAGGCTTTATGGGAGTATGACATAACTGGAATATGTTTTGTGCTGCCTGTGCCATGTAACTTATCTCTGTAAAGGCTATGGTCTACTATATTTATTCATCCTATTTGTACACATATATCATTTTGTACTTGAGGTTAAGAATATTGGCTGTATATTGGCTTGATTTCAAAGTAAGCTTTGTGAGGCATTTGGTCAGCTTCTTTAGGAAGGAATTCACAAGGTTAAGTACCTGCTCAGGAAGTACTTAGGGAACAATGCATCTTGGAAGGCTCCAATCCACATCAGAAGTCTTCCTGGAGACATACAAGATACCATGTGGACAATGGCTTCTGCCTGTAAAGACTGTGAGTCATGCATCGACATGTGACTTGCCCAGGTGACTCCAGAACTCCATCTCAGAGCTGGATTTGCATTGGAGTGAGGAGAGGGGTCTCCACCCAGAAGAGAAAATCTATTGAAACCCAAGAGAGCCCCCTCCATTTTGTTTTCAGCTGGCTAAAGAAGGAGCCTCTCTACCCTCCAGTATACTTGAAGAAAACTGGAACAAAGAACTGTAACTACAGGGGGTGAGATTGCTGGACCCAGGCTAAAAGGAGATTAGTCTGTAAAACTGAAGCTTCTGGCCTTGGAATAAAAGTTCAGGTTACTCCCTAACTGTTTCCAGAATTATATCTCTTTATAGGTAATTGTGAAACTTTGCAACTGACTTATTTTCTTACCAGCCCTGCATTGAGGGAATGGGAACATTAATCAAAGTTTGCTCATAATGAATTAGATTTCCTCTTGCTTCATCTTGCAGGTTCATCTTGATTCTGATGTTGTTTCTACTGTGTTTCCCATATTGTTCATCACTGCAGTTATGTCATGCCCTCTCTGGTCTTTCCTAATCTAGCTTCCTGCACAATGTCTCCGTCCTGCAAAATCAGCAACTTCTGTCATCACAAACGGAATCTTGGGACATAGGTCAGTTCTTTGAATCTGACACTAATGTTCTGAAACCAGGTTTTGTAGCCAATTGACTTTTGTCTTTGGCCATGTCAGCTTTGTTTGTTTTGGGTACCATGTCTTCATTGGCAGACAGAAACCCTCTCATGCTGCAAGCCTGATACACTCCTCTTGGTAAAATATTTTTTTAATTTAGTAATTTTCTTGGGGTGTACAATGGGGTTGTAGTCCATGAGTAGGGCTTCAAGGTACTACAGTGATACAAATACATAATAATAGTAGCAACCCGTGCTCTGTTTTTTGGTGTACTGTGGTGTTAAGTGAGTTTTAAAGGGTCAATGGAAATGGATTCTTATACCATTCTGTTAGAGCTCAGGTCTCAGACAGCTTTCTTACATCTAACTACCTGCTGGTCCTGACTTTTCAGCACGGAATAAACAGTGGCTTATTGGACCTTTCCTTTATGACATGGGCTTTGGGTTCAGTACAGCTCTTGGTCTGTGGTCATTATTAAGCACCACAATTAATTCCCAGAAGTTCCTCCATCAGGGCTATCCTCAGGCATAGGCAGCATATGCGGCTGTGTAGGGCACCTGAAAATTTGGGGCACTCCTGGGTCTTATAAAAAGAACAGGAGTACTTGTGGTACCTTAGAGACTAACAAATTTATTTGAGCATAAGCTTTCGTGGGCTACAGCCCACTTAATTGGATGCATAGAATGGAACTCACAGTCAGGGCTGATGCAAGGAAGTTTCACGCCCTAGGCGAAACTTCCACCTTGCACCCCCCCCAGCTAACCCCGTTCCCCCCCCACGGCAGCTAACTCAGCCCCCCACCCGAGAAGCCCCCCCCTGCAGCCGCTACCCCCCCACTGCGACAGCTAACCCCTCCCCGCCGTCCCTCCATGGCAACTAACCCAGCCTGGGGAGACTTCCTCCTCCCCCCCAGCAGCTAACCCTGCCTGGGGAGACTTCCCCCCTTCCCCCCTCCCCCGGCAGCTAACCCAGCCTGGGGAGACTTTCCCCCTTCCCTCCCCTCCCCCAGCAGCTAACCCTGTCTGAGAAGACCTCCTGTGGAAACTAAGCCTGCCTGGGTAGCCCGCCCCGGCTCACCTCGCCTCCGCCTCCTCCACTGAGCACGTCGGCGCTGCTCTAATTCTCCTCCCCGCCCAGGCTTGCGGCGCTGATGGAGGAGACTTAGAGCTGGGCTGTGTGCTCAGCGGAGGAGGCAGAGCGGAGGAGAGCTGGGGCAGGGAGCGGTTCCTCTGTGCCTCGTTATTTCGGGCAACCCTCTCCACGCGCCCCCCCCAGCTCACCTCCACCTCCTCGCCTGAGGGGGCTTTTAGGCACCCCCAACCACTAGGCGCCCTAGGCGACCGCCTAGTTTGCCTGAATGATTGCATCGGCCCTGCTCACAGTAAGAAGATATTTATACATATAGAGAACATGAAAAGGTGGAAGTATCTGGCCACCGTCCCGCCTGTTCCTGTCCCTGTTCTGACCCTTCCTGCAGGCTCTCACCACAGCTAGCTGCTGCAGCCTAGTGAGTCTTCCTCCAGAGGGGATCTAGTACTTAGAAGTGAAAAAGCCTTCCAGCCTGCCAGTCCCATTAGCACAACCCTGACCATTCAAGTGGTAAAGAAGCCATTTAACAAGCATTTGCCAACTCCCAGGTATATACTGTCAGTTTCTGAATTTACTGACAAAAACAGTTGTGCATGACTGTTATATTTACTCAGAACATGTTAGTCTACAGGACCTTAGTTTAAAATTTTGCTTTAAAAGTATTTCATTAGTGTGTTGCTGAAGATTATAAACACATCTCTAAAAAATCCTTGCATAGATTTTTAGATGCACAGTCTGAGTATTCATCTTTAGCCTTAAATGCTTGGATCTTCAGACATATAGTGTTTTAAATAAATACTTCAAAAGACCACCCTTATCTAAAATACAAATGTGAGCTCAGGTTGCCGTCAGGCATAGGGGCACCAGTTTAATAATACTGCATAGGGCCGCATAATCCTATGGACGGCCCTGTCCTCCATGATTGTGATCTCGTCACATTCAAGAAACTTGCTCACATTAATGAGTGAAGATATTTAATTGCTCTATGGGCAGCTTCTGACTTCTGATAATTCTGTTCATCAATTCATGTACAGTGTTGATCTTCAAAATTCACGTAAGATTCAGAAAATCAGCTTCTTTTGGTGCCCACAAATAGTTTGGTCACACAAGGGTTCTTTTAAAAAAATGGCTTCTTTTCCTGTGATATCCATCTCGCATTTGTATTTTCATTACTCCTAGATTTGCTTCACTCCTCCATTGCAGAATGACCTCCCAGATGATACACATTTCCTGGTTACATTCTGTTCAGGCATATGTAAATCAGCAGTAGTACTGGAAAAGCTTTATGGAATATGAATAGCTGATAGTTGTTCCTGTATTGCATTCATCTCTGGAAAAGGATCCGGAATTTTATCTCTCTGAAGCTGATAGATACCAAAAGTTTATTCAGAAAGAAAATTTGGTCAGTTATCTTCCATAATCTTCATAGCTGCCCTTATCACTGTAGTATTTGAGCACCTTCCAATAGTGTGTTATACAATGTGACTAACGTCTGTTGTATGTTGTTTGTTCTTTCTCTCATCTTCTCCCTAAGAGGAGAAGTGCGTGTGCAGTGGAGTGTGTTGGTTTGATTTTGAGGATTTTTTAAAACATACAGGCTGCTCTGTGTTTATATTGGAGAAAGCAAGGTCGAAGAGGAGTACATTTCTCTTGGACCAGAAGGTGATGCGCTTTGTGGTGGTCTTTGGTTATTAGATCAAGACAGCTCGGTCTCCTGCTCACAAGAGCATTATTCTTATGGTAGAAAATTCAATTTTGCCAGAGGAGTGCAACTGTTAACATATGTTTGTGTGGTTGTTGGGTGGTCTTTTGCCTTTTCTTCCACTACTATAAACCATTTTTTAAACTCACACAGTAACTCCTTTTCTCTAGACTGTACTTTTGCAGAAGGCTGCACAACAGCCGCTGAAGCTCCATCATTTCCTCAGTGTGTATGTACGTGTAACTGGTTAAGAGAGTGCTATATTGTATATAAGACCTTCTCCTGTATCTCAGCACAGGCCAGAGCTCAATCTTGTCAGAAGGGTAAAGAAAGATATTCATAGAATATCAGGATTGGCAGGGAACTCAGCTAGTCCAACCCCCTGCTCAAAGCAGGACCAATCCCCAGACAGATTTTTGCCCCAGATCTCTAAATGGCTCCTTCAAGATTTGAACTCACAACCCTGAGTTTAACAGGCCAATGCTCAAACTCAGGGGCAGCTCTAGCTTTTTTGCCACCCCAAGCACGGCAGTCAGGCTGCCTTCGGCGGCTTGCCTGCGGGAGGTCCGCTGGTCCTGCGGCTTTAGCGTACCCGCCACCGAATTGCCGCCGAATCCGTGGGACTGGCGGACCTCCCGCAGGCGCACCACCGAAGGCTGCCTAAGTGTGTAGCGCATGTGCCTGGAGCTGCCACTGTTCAAACCACTAAGCTATACACAGAGCTAAACTGCTGAGAGTGCCATACAGTTTTGTTTATATATGTGTGTGTGTGTGTGTGTTTGCAACCAGCATTTGGAATACTCATGAAACCTTTTCTTAAACAGCTAATATGCAATAACTCCATGGGGGTTTTCCAACCCAAATTTCCCAATTTTATTGCTGTTACATATGTTTGTCAATGCAAAGGTATATCTTAGCAGGCACACATTCACACATGCCCCTCTGATCATCTCACCTCTCTTTAGACTAAAGAAAATCAATAGCTGCAGTGCAAGTGTGTGTGTTACATACGTGTGGGCTTTGCACGATAAGTTTTGACTTTGGCTCTTTTCAGCATTTGGTAGGACTCTTTATGATAAATGAATATATTTTGACAAAGTCCTTTATTTTCAAAGGGTAGGAAAGTTGCATGCATCTACACTGCTGTGCTAATATTTTGTGTTCCTTCGTCATTCCTGGGAAGTTAAAAAGGGCTTTAGTGTTTGTGATATATTATAACTGCCTGACCTTCCTAGGCAGGCAAAATAAGTTCTTTCTACTCTAGAAAGACACAATTTTCATCTTTGCAAAAGACACTTTCTTTTTTGGACTTCAGCACACATCCTTTTAGAGGAAAATAAAATGCCAAAGAAAAAACATGGCAAGAATATCTTTTGAACATGTGAGGAAAATAACTCCAGTAAAATAGAGACTGTGCTCTCTTCATTAAAGCAAGAGACTAATAATCAGGGGTATGTGCCCTGATTCTTGATTTTGCGGGTCTGTCTGCACCCTTGTAATTAAAAAAAAAAGGGGGGATGGGGGAGTAAATATGTGTGATGGAGTGTTCATGCCACATCAACCCTGAAAGGGCTCAGAGGGGGCTGTGATGGGTTGCGTCACAGAAACTCCCTCAAGACTGTCACTAGACGTGCTGGAATACAGTGTGTTTTGCTGTTTTCTTATTTCCCCCTTTGTGTGTGTTTATTTTGTTTTGTCTTCTTAAAATCAAAATCAGACGTTCACAATGCCAGCAACGGCTCCGGCCCACCTCTACTAACTTCTTCTCACTCCCCCTTCAAAAACAGTTAATACTTAAAAGACTGTCAAGCAGGGTTTTTTCCTTCTAAAAACTCTCTCCAGCTATTATTTATTTGAGACTTACAATTCAGATGCCTTAACTATTTTTCCTTTCTTTTCTGTATCTTTATTAAAAACATCTTTTTTAAAAAAAATTGATGGTGTATTTGCCATGGTACTAAGAAATCTAACCCCAAACCTTGTTTAAAACTATTTTATGTTAAACAACTGGATTATGTTAACACCTTTGGACCACCAAAATTCATATAACAGGGACAAAATGTGTTTACCTTTGTGTTTGCCATTAGGGATTATGGTATATCTGGTGCATTTGTATTTTATGTCGTGTAAATAAGAGCAAAGGTTCATGCTCTCTTTTTTGAAGAAAATCATATATATTAAGTTGTTAAATGGAGTATCACCAAACTAGTAATGCCTTCAAACAATAGCATAATGAAATGCTGAGTCTTTGAAAGAATGTAGAGGCTTAGACTGGTGTCCTGTGAGATAGTTTAGCTGCACATAAAGGACAATGTTTGTTCTTTCACTATTCTTTCTTGTTCCATCCAACTGAAGAGAACTGTGGATTAAAGGTAGATCCTGGTAAAAAGTGTGCTCGTCATTTTGTGAACTTCACTTACCCCATGAACTGTCACATTATTTAAGCAAGGAAGGCTTTATAAATCAAGAGTAAATTTCCCAGTGGAAATAACTTTTTCACAGAGAAAACTTTTTTCTTTTGTCATTTAAGCACATCATAATATTTATTACATTGTTTAATAAAAGTAGCAACATATGCAAGTAATGTAAATGAAAAGACACAGTCCTGTTCTTTAGCAAGTTAAAGTGGTAACATTTATTTTCAGGTTACAGGGTTGTTATTTCTTCATAATAAGGTACATAGGTGTGAGAATACAATATATCGTAGTAATATAAAATGTGTAAATTTTTGTGCACAACTAGCAACTTCATAACATTTTCATGTGTGCCCAGAATGCCAATTTTTCCACATTCAAAAGTCAAAACCAGTTTTTTTATCATAGTTTGTAAAAAGCCCTTGCTCCTCATTGAGGACTCTGTGTGTATGCTGAAATTCAGTTTAGCTGTTTTTTGTTATTTCATTTTTTAAAAAAGAGTGGTTGTATTAATAATGGGGAAGTTTCTTCTGTTTTGTTTGTTTGTTTTGTTTTTGTTTTTGTATTCTCCAGTAAACCAAATAGCTTTTTCTCACCCCTCTAAAAAATAAATTTAGAGATCAAGGATGCAGATGCTTAACCCAAAAATATGTTTTTTAGGAAAATTATGATTAGCTGAAAAAAAGAGGAATCGTAATGGTTTCTGCAAATTTAAACTACAATAGTGGTCACTACATTAAATAACTGTTACCCAGGGATTTTCACACTGGAGCAAACCTGAAAAAGAACATTTACACACAAAAAATACTTAGTATATTTATCTTTCCCCCTTTTTGCTATTTATTGAAGTTAATGTTGCCTTATTAAAGTCTTTCTCTCTCCCAATTCATCTTTTCCTTTTTGTTGTTCCTGCAATTAAGACATAATTGTATATACTTAGCTCCCTTTGTAAATCTCTTGAAGATCTACTGGTATAAAGCACTGTATAAGGAATCAGTATTATTATTATAGTTAAGAACCATTGTTTGGGTTGCTGGAAATTTTTATAATGTGACTAATTTATCATTTATAATTTAAAGCCTCAAACCTGCAGTGAGTACTGCTAAATTAACAAAGTTACAAAGTAAAGGAGTTAAATTAGCCCTGGCCTATACTCCAGAGTTAGGTTAATGTAAGAGCATAAGGTAGCTTACATCAACCTAACTCTGTAAGCATCTACACTAAAATGTAGCTCCCACCAATGTAACTCGCCCACTGCACTGATCTAATAACTCAACCTCTGCAAGAGGCATAGCGCTTAGGTCAATTTAGTTAGGTTGACGCAGTGTCAGTGTGGACACTGTGTTGCTTACATTGACTGTTGTTGTTTTTCAGAAGCCTTCCCACAATTCCCTACACTGACAGGTGAATCGGTGCAAGCGCTCCTGGTGAGGATGCGCACTGCTGACAGAAGGAGCAAAGTTTAGATATGCAAAAGTGATTTAATTTCTGTGATGTCTTTCTCTTGACTAAATTAGATTGACTTAATTTTGTAGTGTAGACAAACCCTTAGTGCTTGTGAAAGATTCTGAGCTAGATGCCCTGGGAACTGAAGTTGTCTTATCAGAGACAAAGAGAGGACAGGCATTGGTAGTGCAAGCTTCCCCATAGTGCCTCTCCAATGGGCTTCAATACTGTTTTGGAAAGACCATCTTTTAAGATACAAAAGTTCAATCTTGATGTCCATTAGTTGTTGAGACTAGTAGTCTCAGTCTGGCTGTTGGCAATTCATGTTACATACAGTGGACTACAAACAAGACCACCGTGGGTAAGGATGTTCAGTCTCTTTCAATCCTACTTAGGTATGAAACCTTGATCTAGAGGTGAAAGGCTCCATATCCCGTTACCAATCCTGTGTGTTTTACTGTTAACATTTTTGATACTGTCAGTGAAATATCAACTAATGCAAAAGGCAGTGACTAACGCGATGTGACAACTATTGTATTTGTGCTGCGCTAGTATTTAAATGACAGACTGAATACTATTCCTTTCACTTTGAGACATATTTTGTCTCATTCAAAATGCCTGCAAGTAAACTGAACGTTCCCTGTCCTAACTGTGGTATTTAAGTTACTTCACAATGAAATGCCATTACTTGCAGCATTTATGACTATAAGATGCTAACATTTATGAATTTCTAAATTTATTTATTAATTCAGTCATAGATTTGCTGAATACAATTTACTAAATAAATGGTCTTTATATAGGAGTTATTCCTTTAGTAACTAGGAGCTATTTACATTAATTTAAAAACTTAAATTTCATAAGAGTCTTGCAGTGTTATAATTGGAACATTCTAAAATGAGGAATTCTCAGCGTTCACATTTTCAGCATTGTAATATTTAGCTGTAGAACAGCCATTTAAGTTCAAGTTTTCTGAAATTCGTTCCTAGTTTTTGTTGGACTTGTAAACCTGTTGACAGATGGATATCATTTGAATAACTTTGAACAATACACTGCATTTTACATTACTGAAGACATTTTGAAAATGTTTGTCACCATGTTGCAATAAATGACATGAACAATTAAAAAAATCAGTCATTAGTATTAGTTATTTGATTGCCTAATATAGGGATTTTATTCTCTTATTTTTTTTATTTAAAGTTTCATGTGCCAGAAAATATCAACTCAGACATCACAAGAGCAGCTGCAGCTTTAAAACAAAGAAATAGCAGTACAGCTCTGATATATATATACAGTACAGATTTGTGTTATTTTGTTCTTTGATGCAGTATGTGAATGTCAAATCTGACCGTAGGATAGCTAAGCACATGGGCTGCTGCACTACAGTTACAAGCTGCTTGTTTTTTCCACAGAAGAACGTTTTGTGATTTGAAGAACCACACAGCACTTTCTTACATCTTTTTGCAACCAAATGCTTTTCTTTTCTTTAATTATAGAAAGAAAATTCCAAGACATTTAAAACAGGGCTGCAGTCCCCTGAAAAAATATTGGAACAGACCAGGAATGAGAACATATTTCCTGCTGATGTTCTGATGTACACATCAACAGGATAATTGTTATTCCCCTCATCCAACTTTTTCTCATAGATTTTAAGGCCAGAAGGAACCATTATGATTAGCCAGTCTGACCTCCTTGCATGATACAGACCATAATTTGTGGATGATCTTGAGCATGTTTTATAAAGATGTGTGCTCTTGCTTCAAAGAGTTCAGGTGGCAGAGGAGTCATATTTTTTTATTGTGTTTCCCCCACTCCATCGTTGTGCCTAAGCATAGAGATGTAAACAGCTTGTCTCATCAGCTTCCATAAACTGCTTTAATATCTCCCTGATCATCTCTCTAGTTTTGTATCCAGACAGGTCCACACTAGAACATAAGTCGTAATGCCACTTTTCATACGTTCCGCACATTTTTAGCCAATAAGAAAACAGCTGAAGTGCATGTTCCCATTAATCCATATAGAACAGACCTAAAGATAATTAACTACTTTATTGCTTCATTGAAATAACACAATGTAAACCTCGCTACCTATATTAACTCCCTGCCCATGTAAACAAGTTATACCGAGAAAAGAAAGAAAGACACATTTCTTTTTGTTTTTACAGTTAAGCCTCTTAGGCAGTGTGCTGTTTATTTCAGTAACTCTCTGCTGGGAATTGTCACTAACAGAGTCCATATTCTCTCTAGAACTTGAAGACAGTGTAACACGAGGATTAGGTTGCAAAGCCTCTAGCCAAACTGAAATTATTTCTTCATGACTTGTAGTCAACAACAACGTTTTCAAGGTCTCGGTTATTGTCACACACTTAAAATGTTTCTACTAGTCAGAATATTTTTTACTAGCTTGAGAAGTATTTCCTCTGTGTTTAATAGAGAACCCTAATATAATCAGTAAAAACTTTCTAACCAATATAAACTTTGTGTTCACACTGTGCTGATTTATGTTTCTTAATCATTTATGCTGTAAACTTAGTTCCATTTTTATTACATCCCTTATATATCTTTCTCTCCTCCCCCCTCCATATAGGACTAAATGCACAATCTGAATTTACTCTTTTTCTTTCATATTTTATTATTTTTCTACTTGCATTTTACTTCCTTTTTCCTTTGCCACTTATATTCTATGGGAAGAAAATGGGAAGAAAATCTGGTTCCAAGACAGTGTTTAAAAATAATTAGCAGAATTTTTTTGTAGTTCTTTGAGGAATGGCACTTTAATATAAAATATTTGCTACAAATGGCTTACTGATATACCTACATGATTAACATTTTTTTTAAAGGTTTGGAAAAAGCTCTCTTCTAACCTGTTTGTTTCAGGAGAGCGAATAACAGTGCTAGTATGCTTTGCAATATTTAAGAATCTCTGAAATTCCTGAATTCTCAGTTGAGACCTATTGTTTAATAAGTCTTATTTTAGAATCTGTTTTCAACAAACCATTTTCTTCAGCTTCAGTGGTTTTGCTGAAAGTGGTACCATTTCAAGCCATCTCTAGACACCTTGCATATGCATCAGCAGTGAGGGGAGAGGTTATGTCTCTTTCTGCAAGTCAAAATGAATTTGTTGCTAGTCTTTGTTCCCATTGACTTGGATGGGACGATGCAGTGACAGGAACATTAACGTGGGCCTTTGAACCATATTGTACCATGCATTCAACAACATTGTGTCATGAGCCAAACTTGGGTACCGAAAACAGATTTTGCTAGGAGATAATCTGTTCCAGGGTGGTTTGCATCCATTATGGTAACATCATATGGAAACCTCACAGTGTACAATTATTCAGCTATCACCTTGTCTTTTCAGGTTGCATATGAGTGGTGGGAGGAAGTGTAGGCAGCAGGAAAGAGTGGAGATAAAAACCTATCAGCCTGAATCAGCAAAGTATAATACAGAAGGCCCGGACCAAACAGGTATAAATTAGGTGGCACAAAACAGTAAGATAAGGAATATGAAACATTTAGACATAAATAAGCCCCATTTCCAAAATGTATGGAAAGCTAACTGTCCTGGGGTTTTATGCAAATTTCAAATAGGCCCAATCTTATTTAACATAAATGATCTGGAAAAGGGGGTAAACAATGAGGTGGCAAAATTTGCAGATGATACAAAACTACTCAAGATAGTTAAGTCCCAGGCAGACTGCAAAGAGCTACAAAAGGATCTCTCAGAACTGGGTGACTGGCCAACAAAATGACAGATGAAATTCAAATGTTGATAAATGCAAAGTAATGCACATTGGAAAACATAATCCCAATTATACATATAAAATGATGGGGTCTAAATTAGCTGTTACCACTCAAAAAAGAGATCTCGAAGTCATTGTGGATAGTTCTCTGAAAACATCCACTCAGTGTGCAGTGGCAATCAAAAAAGTGAATAGAATGTTGGGAATCATTAAGAAAGGGATAGATAACAAGAAAGAAAACATCATATTGCCTCTAGATAAATCCATGGTATGCCCACATTTGAATACTGCATGCAGATGTGGTCACCCAATCTCAAAAAAGATATATTGGACTTGGAAAAGGTTCAGAAAAGGGCAACAAAAATGATTGGGGTATGGAAGGGCTACTGTATGAGGAGAGATTAATAAGACTGGGAGTTTTCAGCTTGGAAAAGAGACAACTGAGGGGGGATATGCTAGAGGTCTATAAAATCATGACTGGTGTGGAGAAAGTAAATAAGGAAGTTTACTTTTACTCTTTCTCATAACACAAGAACTAGGAGGCACCAAATGAAATTAATAGGCAGCAAGTTTAAAACAAACATAAGGAAGTATTTTTCACACAAGGGATAGTCAACCTGTGGAACTCCTTGCCAGAGGATGTTGTGAAGGCCAAGACTATACCAGGGTTCAAAAAACAACTAGATAAATTTATGGAGGATAGGTCTTTCAATGGCTATTAACCAGCATGGGCAGAGACGGTGGTCCTATCCTCTGTTTGCCAGAAGCTGGGAATGGGTGACAGGGGATGGATCACTTGATGATTGCCTGTTCTGTTCATTCCCTCTGGGGCACCTGGTCTTATCCACTGTCAGAAGACAGGATACTGGGCTAGATGGACCTTTGGTCTGACCCAGTATGGCCGTTCTCACGTTTCAGAAATCAGGAGGAGCTTCCAAATAAAACAATTATCTTGTAACTGGATACAGTTGATTTCCTGTGGGTACATGATTGCCCTGTTGATCAAGTGAAACGTCAGTTTGTCCAAGAAAAATGCTCCCATTGCTAGGTTATTCTGTCAAATGCAACATTAAGAGAATCAACAGATTTCCGACTTCATGAACATTGCTTACACAGTCACTAATCTTGATCTCAGCCTTAGATCATTTGAAATACTTTACAAATTGCCATCTGAAAATGGCCTTCCTCTTTGTTCAAAACTACATTATCACTCATGTAACAAGACACTTCTGTGAGAGGATTTCACTCATTAAAGATGATTTCCAAGTTCAGTGGCTCTCAACCTTTCTAGACGACTGTACACCCTTCAGGAGTCTGATTTGTCCTGTGTACCCCCGAGTTACATTTCACTTAAAAACTACTTGCTGACAAAATCAGACATAAAATATGGAGGTGTTACAGCACACTATGATGAAACACTGCTGACTTTCTCATGTTTATAATCATCATATGAGTATAAAATAAATCAGTTGGAATAGAAATATCATATTTACATGTCAGTATATAATATATGGACCAGTATGAACAAGTCAGTGCATGAATTTTTTTAATTTGTACTGACTTCGCTAGTGCTTTTCATGTAGCCTGTTGTAAAACTAGGCAAATATCTAGGTAAATTGATGTACCTCCTGGAAGACCTCTGGTTACCCCCAGGTGTACTTATATCCCTGTTTGAGAACCACTGCCTAAGTTGGTTCTTTGACCTCTAAGAATGTCTCTAACCCATTTAGTTAGGGGAGGGACAGGAGAATTCTGTACTCACTGAGCAGCCATTTTATTAGATGACATCCCAGAAAGAGTATCTGTGAATACAAAAGAAAATCTCCCATTAGCAGAGTCAGAGGGAAAGGACCAAAAGCTTTAAATCATGAGAAAGCTAAACTCTTAAATTGCATAGTTGCTGGTGAAGTTATACCTTGCTTAAGCTAAGAGGATAAAAGCTAATTAGATGAAGAGAAAGCCAAGCAGCTGGGAAACCTGTGAGTATTTTGCATGTTGGTGGTCATTAATTGTGTGTTTTGTGTCCAGGCAGATAGACTGAGCTACTACAGAGGCTTTTCGTAGATCCTGTACTCCTCCAACCTCAGCAGTTGTGTAGGAGTTTTTGTGGATTGTTACTTACATGGCCGTATTTCCAAACAGCATATATTGTGAACAACCAAAGAGATTCATGGAATGGACTGAATGTTGTGTGTATGTGTGTTTGTATCTATGTATCTGGAATGTTGAAACTGAAAATTACAGTATGGCCAACTGATCACACATTCTCCCTATTTGCTTATTAATGTGAAGTACTATATTCCTAATCTTGATTTGTCCCTGTAGAGGTGAAGCAGGCAACCCAGCCCATCTCTTTTTATCCTTAATGCTTCAGAGGAAATCCTGAGTCCAGGACAATTAGATGACATTACAAGATTCAAAGAACTAGCACAAAAGGACCACACACCTAGCTGTAGCTGAGAGGGATTTTTAGACACCAGTGTATTGTTGCAGTATCCTTAGCTCATGTATGCTGGACAGAAGAGCTCAAGTTACACTATTTCAGATATCATGTACTTAAATAATTTGGCATCCTTTCCTGCACAGGCTGCTAATGTTATACTGGAGACAAGAAGATGGTGAAAGTGAAAATATTCCCTCCTTAGCATTGAAGTATTTACAGAATTTGTAAGTTCTGTGTGGGTGATAGAAAACTGTGTTTACTTTACATCTGAGAGTACATCACTGCTGTTTCAGTAGTCAAATCCCACTCCTTATATTCGTCAATATGTTGAACTATCCAAAGGAATTGAGCCATTTTTTTAAAAGAACCCTTGTGTGGCCAAACTATTTCTGGGCACTAACTATTTCATGTTCCATGGTAACTATGAGACAGAGGAACTAGAGAAAAGTCAGCTATATCAGATGGTATGGAAGCAGTCACACACTATTTCAGCTAGCGAAAGGGCCTGGGTTTTTGACACAGTTAGTATGAAGCAAAATTTAAACAATCCATCTATTCTGCTAGACCAGCTTTTTGGACGGTTATTACCTGTCGTCATTGCTGAGAATGTCCTTCTGAATGTGCCTAATATGTCAGTGAACAAGATATTGGGGGTTCTGAAGAACAGTTTGTGCCTCAGTGTAATTTTCCAGCCAAGATGTAAAACTGGTGAAGTGTCAAAATCTGTTCCTTTGAAAGCTAAAAATTTGGTCTCTGTGTGCAATGAGGGAAGTGCAAATAAAGGAAGACTTGTGAATGCTAGCCTTACTTTTGACTTTGAAGATTTGTTTGTTGATTCCTGCTGATTGAAAAGAGAGTCACTTGCTAGCTGAATGAGATTTTGGAAGAGCTTGTCTGGGATGACTTATTTCATGGACACACTGCAGCTGCTAAGTGTTGTATATAGGTCCTGATGAAATACCATAGACCAGTGTTTCCCAAACTTGGGACACAGCTCGTGTAGGGAAAGTCCGTAGCTGGCCGGGCTGGTTTGTTTACCTGCCCCATCCGCAGGTCTGTCCGATCATGGCTTCCACTGGCTGCAGTTCGCTGCTCCAGGCCAATGGGAGCTGCAGGAAGCGGCCAGTACATCCCTCAGCCCGTGCTGCTTCCTGCATCCCCCATTGGCCTGGAGCAGTGAACTGTGGCCAGTGGGAGTCGCGATCGGCCGAACCTGCAAATGCGGCAGGTAAACAAACTGACCCAGCCCGCCTGGGCTTTCCCTACACAAGCGGCATCCCAAGTTTGGGAAACATTGCCTTAGACCACTATTATGGTACATCATCTCCAGTAACTGCTGGAAGTTGGAATTTAAGAGAATTGATTTCCCCCTTGCATCTTCTGCAGTGGAAGGATAGTGAAGTGTGTCAATTATGTGGTTTTAGTCTGGGTTCTATCAGAGTGAAATGGAGGAAGATGACAACAGAAACTGCTTTTCTCTGCCTTCTCTATACTCACATATGCTCACAGCAGTGTTCTGGCACATAATGGAGAAGGGCTGGGAAACATGAGCTTGAATGAAGTATTTGTACTCCTAGAGTACAGTAGAACCTCAGAGTTACAAATACCTCGAGAATGGAGGTTGTTCGTAACTCTGAACAAAACGTTATGGTTATTCTTTTAAACATTTACAACTGGACATTGGCTTAATACAGCTTTGAAACTTCACTATGCAGAAGAAAATTGCAATGTTCTCCCAGGTTTTTTTAGTAGTTTACGTTTAGCACAGTACTGTACTGTATTTGCTTTTTGGGGGGGCTTGGAGGTGTCTCCGCTGCTGCATGATTGCATACTTCCGGTTTCAATTGAGGTGTGTGGTTGACTGGTCAGTTTGTAACTCTGGTGTTCGTAACTCTGAGGTTCTACTGTTCTTGACTGTGTGTTACAGAGACTTAGAGGAAGCCAAAAGTATGCTACTTTATGTTTTGAATCATCTTAAAGAATATTGCTTGAAACATTCTGTTGAGAAATGCCTTTTTTACAAATCTTCCATGTGATATTTGCAGGCTATTGTGAGTGCAAATGGGATCAAGGATGATCCAGATAAGACCCTAAAAATACAAATTGCTTTTTAGGCTTCAGAAGCTATTGCCTCCATTTTGTGAAGGGTTATTCAGAGATATTTTCATAGGTGCTGTGGTTAGCATCTCTGTCTTGGCAGATGCTAATCCAAAATTTCCTAATATCCTCCATGTGGACTCCAGAAGAGGTGATTTGGGAATACTGTCTATCAAGACCAGGATGAGTAACTACACATAAAATTCAAGCAAAGGATTTTCAAAAGATGAAAGAAATTACCCTGCCCACAGAATGAAATTATTTGCTCTTAAATGGACTCTTTTGTAATAGTTTCAAGACTATCAGTCTGATAGTCAATTTACTGTTTTCCTTTATGTGCTTATCACTGCAAAATTAGATGCAGCTAGCTGTCTTATCAAATTGACACTGCCAGATCAATCATAGAGCAGGGAATATTAACCAGGATGCTGCTAGTCTTTCAGAACAACTCCAGGAGCCACTGTCTGAGCTCTAACATTATCCGTCGGACAGAGTTAGGATAGATTAACTTTCTACTTAGTGAAAAAGAAAAATATCATCTCTTCAGTCAGATCCATTATAATGCAAATGCTTACTACTACTCCTAAGCTGACGAAGATGAAAGAAGTTTAAAAAAAAATTGAACTCAAAGATATCTAAACTATGTTAACCTGATTTTTTTTCCTGGTGAGTAAATAGTAAATTATTCCTTACTTAAGCTAAGAAGTTATACATTAACTAGAGAAACTGAACCAGCCAGTAACTTCTGAACATTATATGTGGTACTTATTATTAGTTTGTGTAAATTCCTGTGAAGGCTGAAGTAAAAAGAATTTACTAAAGAAAATATTTAGAGAAATGGATTTTTTTGACTTGAATAAAAAAAGTTAAGATAAAGAGTGAATATACTGTTTTTGAAGAAAAGTTAAAATCATATTAATGAAGCTTAGAATCTTCTGTGCTGTGCATTTATTCCCACGCACAAGTTGCTACAGAAGTTAGCAATGATGGGGAAAGGAAGATTAGTTGTAATGGAGTAACTGATGATAAATACCACGTCATTATTCTATACAAGACTAGAACTGAGATTTAGTGGAACCTTAAATATGAATTGCTGCCATGATCTGCAAGGCACAGGTTGCTATCTTGGTACCAGAAGAGGAGAAAGAGAACATAAGAATGGCCATACTGGGTCAGACCAAAGGTCCATCCAGCCCAGTATCCTGTCTACCGCCAGTAGCCTATGACAAGTGCCCCAGAGGGAGTGAACCTAACAGGTAGTGATCAAGTGATCTCTCTCCTGCCATCCATCACCACCATCTGACAAACAGAGGCTAGGGACACCACTCCTTACCCATATTGGCTAATAGCCATTAATGGACTTAACCTCCATGAATTTCTCTCTTTTAAACCCTGTTGAGAAGAGAGTACAGTCCACAAAAAGCTAGATCTCCTATTGTTTATACCTGTTGTCTGTAGTGTTTCTGTCTGGAAGTTAATGGGCAGAGGCTGGGCCCTACTGAACAGGGCTTCCCCCTTTAAGGCTCCTCTTGCCTCTCAGACTGGCTTCCTGAACCCAAAGCTGTTCTCTAACCTCTTTTTGCCTGGTGCATGGTTTATACATCTTGCCACAGTACCTATTATTGTTTATATTGAACACTGCAGTGTTGTAGCAATTTTAATCCCAGATTTTTAGAGAGAGAAGGTGAGTGAGGTAATATCTCTCATTGGACCAACTTCTGTTACTGAGCCCACGTCCAGACTACCCCGCCGTATCGGCGGGTTAAAATCAATTGCTCGGGAATCGATATATCGCGTCTAATCTAGACGCGATATATCGATCCCCGAGCGTGCTTATATCAATTCCGGAACTCCATCAACCCCAATGGAGTTCTGGAATCGACACAGAGAGCCGCGGACATCAATCCCGCGCCGTCTGGACGGGTGAGTAATTCGATCTTAGATATTCGACTTCAGCTACGTTATTCACGTAGCTGAAGTTGCGTATCTAAGATCGATTTTCCTCCCCTAGTCTGGAGGAGCCCCAAAAGAGACAAGCTTCCGATCTTACTCAAATTTCATCTTCAGGTGACCAGAAGAAGAGCTTTGTATAAGCTTGAAAACTTGCCTCTCACCAGCAGAAGTTGCTCCAATAAAAGAGTTTACCTCACCCACCTTCTCTGTCAATACACTGAAAATAACAATTTAGCCTGGTCATCTGACTTGTCTATTCATTCTTTAATGTTAGTTCAGGAGTTGCTGTTCTTAACTTGTTGCCACAGCGGCAAAGTAAGGAAGCAGTAAGGTAACCACATCTCCTTTGAGCATGACTGTTACAGAAAGTTTGTAAACCTGGATCATGGGAAGCAATGGGGGGAGGGGAGAAGAGAAGTGTCTTAGAAGTGAATTCAGAAACTTGACTATCGGACTCATTGGTGTGTCTCTTATAAGTCTGTAGACAGTTCTCTTATATATCAGATTTATGCAGCACAAGAGCCTTCTCTGACATAGCCAATGTGCATATGGTGTCATTGATGTTATCATAATGTTACCAGCTTTGCCCATTACTTTGGGATATGCTCACTTATTAGGGTTACTCTTCTGGAGAAGGAGGGGTTCTGTACTTCTATCAATGTACCGCTTGTGTCACTTGTGTTCTCATATGGATCTCTACTTCTCCCTGCTGCAAGTTTCCTCCCAGTTGAGCTATCCTGCAGGACCTACGTTCCCCAGGGCTGGGTTCTTCCAGCTCCAGAACCAAACACACACATACACATTAACAGAGCACGTCTGAGAGGACCAGGTTAATCAGCACTCCCAAGTTGACCCCTTATATGTCCCTGGACTCAATAGGCTGGGTCGAACAGCACCTCCAATATGTCACCCTCCTGTGCCATGGGGAGAGCATCAGAACAGAGCATACCTGAGCAGGCTGGGTGGAGCAGCACTTTCAATCTGCCACCCTCATATGCCCCTGGACTCAGCAGACTGGGTCAAGCAGCACTTCCAAGCTGCCACCCTCATATGTCCCAAGTTCAGCACCTCTCTATCCGCACTTTCATGTTACAATTGTTCTGGTAGTAACCTGTTCAGTGAGCAAACCCCACAGGACTTTTGGGTGCTGCAGTGATCTTTTAGGTTAGGTTCGAAGAGTGTTGCTGCAGAGCAAATGAGGAAACAAAAGAGAGAGAGAAAGAGAGATGCAACCAGCTTAATCACAAAAGTTATTTATTGCCAGGCAATAACCATAGGGGAGCAAAACAAACAAAACAATTATAATATTAAATCTAACTTAAACTTGATTATAAAAGTCAGGTTTAGAAAACTATAACTGATGACACAAGTCAGGGTCGGAAGGCTATACTGAGAGAGAGCGAGAGAGAGAGAGAGAGAGATGGGTTCTTACCACTCCACGAAGCTTGAATCGATAAGGGGTCCCAGGTGATGGTGGTAGCTGAGGATCCAGACTGCTGGCGATAGGCATTGTCCCTGGCATGATCAGCCCGGAGAAGATTTGATGCAGATTTTGGATCCAGGCACCAGAAAACTTATTTGATCATAGGAAGAGAAACAACAATGGTTCAAGAGAGAGCACTAGATTTGTTTATGTGTAAACAAGGGAGTATACCAAAGTTATTTTGTTCAGGCTAGACCATGGAAGCTGATCTTTCCTATCTTTGGGTGGTGTTCCTTGGAGGGAGTTCACAATGCAATTAGGGAGTTTCATTGTTTTGGATACCAATGTAGGATTTATTACTAGAATTTATTACTAGAATTGGTCCGATAACTGAGCTGTGTGTGTGCAGGCATGGGTTCGTTAACATGTGGAGCAGAGATCCCTCATCATGCACTTTTTCCCTGCTTTTCTGGTCCCAGAGTTCCATGTGGTTCTTGCCTTGGAATCTCTGTTCTCCATTTTGTATGTTAATGGAGATGCCTCCTTGTCCCATCTTCGATGCAAATGAGGCTAGGAGAGTTTCTTTAATCCTGTCATCCTTATCCCAAGGGCTTAGGTATTTCTCCCATTGCCTTTTCATTGCCTTTTGCAAGTCTTTCTTCTGATCGGTTTTGGTTCAAGCAGAGGCTGGGGGGGAAGGTCTTTCGTGAGTCAGACAGGCTGGGTACTGTGTCCTGGTTCCCCAAGAACACAGAGCTGCTAGGTAACAACAGTTAGGAGAAATTGCTGGTATTAAGACAGAAGAGTTTGAATCAAAACTGGCCTGAATTTGGATATGACATCAGTGAATGTAAGTCATTCAAATAGTGTACAGGCCAACTTTAGAGGAATTACAGTCTTGGGCACGCTGTTCTGGATCTCAAATATATATGTTTGGTGGCCAGTTTTATTTAATCCCTATCCACAAGTTCCCATTTACATTCAAATTCTAGAACTATTACTAGCTCTAGTGGTGGTCTCCATTTGAACTGTAGGGAATATTACTGGAAATGGTAAATCTTTATACAGGCATAAAAGGAAAAGGGAAGTGCCCTATGTCAGTGGTTGTTCCTAAAACCATGACTTTCAGTCAAGATGCTTCCTCTCTTACAGAATATATTGCTTTTGGTGGGAAGTGTGTTCTTATTGTCCTCTTGCACTGTACTGGCAGAACATTAGTGAACTTCATTAAAATAAGCCCGCCCCACCACATATGCCACAAAGCACAATCCAAAACTTGATGCAAATTACAACTGAATGGCCCAAGTGTAAATGTTTTCAGCTTTGTCAGATGCTTCTCTTCTGGCTTGGCAGAGATCAAGAACAAATATATTCATGGACACAGTTAAAGTGGGCACTCAACAACAGAGGCAGAGAGTGGTAGTGGAGGACTGTATTAACCTTTTTTTATACGATCAGATGTAGATTTCAGACCAAACAGACATTATCCTTAATATTATCTAGGTATTTGAATTTTATAATTATTACATAGTTTCAAATCTGATGGAAAGTCACAAGCTAAACTTGATTTTTTAGGCATGTTTAAATGTGGCTTAATTAACATGATTGTAAATTCCAGTACAGAAACAATGCCAATGATTGGATCCCAGTTGCAGGCTAGGTTTAAACACGACCATCAACAGACACTTGTGTCTTGTCTACACTAAAATTTACAAATCTGTTAATTAACATGTATTCAGATGGGACTAAATCTGTAATAAAAATGATACATTAAACATAATACAACAAATGAGCATCAGACACATTCAAGGGAAGAAGAAAAGAGAGAACCTGCACAATAGCCCTAAGCTGAACAATCCAGAACACAGAGAAACGCTTTCACAACAGCCACAGTATTTCATTTTTATTTCCTGAAAAGAGTATGATCACAGGTAGAAAAGTGGCATAGCCATCTTTTCTTGTCAGATGACCATGTTTGAAGTTCTGGGTATCCATGGACAAGAGAGCAGGATCCCCCATCCCCAGCTTATCCTATCTATTGTCATTAAATTGAAAACTGAAATTTTATGTGCCTGCCTGAACTCTGAATCCCAGGTTTCTCTCTTCATGCCAGCCCAAAGACAGAAAAGAAAAACCATGTAAACTGAGTCGGAAAAACAATCTTGTCACTATACATCAGTGTCTTGGTATATGGTTGAAGCAGTCAGCAGTCTGGTTAGGATTCAAACCTAATGTGCTGTGAGAAGATGATGATGTTACACTTACATAGCTCCAATCATTCAAGGATTTCAGAATAATTTACAATACATGAAGGTTGCAGTGCTCCTGTGAGGTATATTAGGTATTATTGTACCCACTTACTGAAAGGTAAACTGAGGTGCACAGCTCACACAGTGGAATAGAGGCCCATGCTCTTTACATCTGAGGGAAGTAACAGCTTCAGCTCGCCGCATCTCCTGTTGCTGGTATTGCATCTGCTGTAGTGTGAGAAGATGATGAGATGGACCGGGGCCTAAGCACCGCTCCTGATTCAGCTAAATGACTGGAGCTTGAGTTTAGGGGAAATGGTTTTGTGATCTTGTCTCCCCAGAATATAACACATTCTATAGCCAAGGGAATGGGAGGAGTCTGGCGGGCTGAGCGAAGCTGTTCAGCCATTCAGACCAGCATTTCCACACTCCATGAGGGTAATCAGGTTGACATCCACATTTCTACAGTTGCCGTGGCAGCAGATGAAGCTTGGGTTGTGAAGAATGGAAAGAACATCAAGAGCCAGGAAGCCGAGGATAAACCAGAAGGCAGGAGGCAACAAAAACCATAGAGAGATCATGACTACATAATTTCTGGAAATGGGGGGAGAGAGCGAGTGAGCAAACAACAGTCAGTTGTTTAAATTAAGGGGGGAATGGCTGTATTTGATGCAAATTAGACTGGTGGCTGAAAGAAACTCATGTGTAAGTTACACACTTCTCTCTAGAGGGTTCTGCTAGAGCTATGTGCAATCATGGCTAGAGATTGTCTGAATAAATAAGACCGTGTATGCAGCCTAGTTACGATCTCGTGGGGCTTCAATATCAGAAACTTTTAGAAAATATTCCACAAGTCTCTGTGGCATTTCTGAGAAATGTCTTTTGCAGAGAATGTCAAGGCTGCTACCTTGATGACGGTTTGTAACTGTACAAAGCCTTGTGCCATTGTCATAGGTCTGATACCCATTTCAGAACAGCAATTTTATTGGGTAATTTCTTCTCAGAATGAACTCTTTTAGTAGGTGGTGGTTGTTTAATCCCTCCAAAGGAGAATCTAATCTGTACTGCCAAATACTCGAGCGAAAAAGAAAAGCTGCTTGTCTTATAACTCGTTGTTTAACTAGACTGTGCCTTCTAATTGAATGAATTACATAATATTAATTTTCCCCATTAAATATGGGATACCCATCTTTAAGCCTAACTTGAACTATTTATCATCCTTATAAAAGTAAAAGAACAATATACCCTCTTATAACGATCCATCAATCTTGGGTGCTATGCATGGGCCACACACAAAGTGCATGTTAGAAAATATTTTCAGCATATTTGCCATAGGTTGTATAGCACCCAGAGCTGGCAGTCAAAACAAATAGTCATGTTAAAAGAGTAATCTAGAAAAGAAGTGGGAGCCTAGTGCTGCAATGAACTAGTTGACTTGTGGAGAGCTCTTTCCTAAGCCTTTATTCACAAGTAAGGCAATTAATTTGATGCTTTCCTATATCCCATTGCTATATGATAGAAACATGCCATGAACAGTCATTTCAGAGGTAGCTCAGAGGATCAGTATGTTCTTCTCTTCAGTTTATTGCCTGAGGGCAGACGTTAGGAGCTTGGAGCAGAGGAAGGGTTTTAATGAGTTAATCTCCGCCAAACTGCAGCTGTTTTAGCTGTGTTTTGGTTACTGAGTTCGGTGCTGTGAATTCATTACACTTAACACTTGATTTAAAGGGGTAACTTTTTCTGGCCATATACTCAGACTGTAATCCTTGGTAATAATGGACATCCAGTGAAGAACAGAGCTTTTTAACAACGGTCAGTCGAGAACACTGATTCCAGATCCAGTGCTTTGTAGAAAAAGGTTGTGTGTCAATGCAGTAAATTCACATTAATATAGAAAAGGCAGAAAATAGGTTTGGGAGTAGTCCTCTCTTGTGTGGGGCATCAGCTTGCTCAGCACCCACCACTAGTTACTGGAGTTGCATGACTATGGTGAGAATATACCCATTCAGTGGTTTTTATGTGATTTATCCAGGTTCTTATGCTTTCCCTTTTTCTCTCTTCTACTCATTAAAGTCAGATTCTAAGTCCCAGTAGAATGTATTGCCATTTTGATTAACCTCACATTATTTGTGAGTTTGACACTAATTTTCTGAATAGTTTTGTCTAAAATATATATTTTGGGGCTTAGATGTCACGTTGCACCACTAAAGAGAGGCTTCCCTTATAATGCAGTCTTTAGAGCTCTCACCTGCAATATGGGAGACCCAGACTCGATTCCCTGCTCTGCTTGTTGTGAAGAAGGAATTTCCCATGTTGCAGGAAAGTGCCCTTGCCATTAGGGTATGGAATATTTTAGTACCAGTCTCTGCTTTTTGTAGATAATTAAATTGTCATTGGAGCAGGGATTTGGGTCTCCCACAGTCTAGGTAAGTGCCCTAGCTACTAAGCTAGAGGGTCATTCTCAGATCTCTTTCCCTAGCTCAATGACTATTCATTATCATTATGAGTGACTATGAATTGCCACTAGGAATGTGGGAGACCCCACTTCAAATCCCTTCTGCTTGTCAGGCAGAGGTGGGAATTGAACCAGAGTTTCCCACATCCCATGTCATTGCTCTAACCACTGGGTTAAAGCTTGTAAAGGAGGCCTCTACTGCAGCCATCCAAATCTGTCCCTTTACAAATGCTCCAAATTGATTTTTTTTATTTGCTGACATTTTTTGCAATTTTCAGATTAGGTTGGACCCTTTTTTTTTTTAATTTCAGAACTGCCATCAAGCCAAACAGTCAGCTATTTGCCTAGGTCTACAATAAGCTGTCCAGACATTTAAAACAACAACAACAAAAACAGATAGAGACAAAGAAAATATTTGTTCGTTCACAGCCTGTCTTCATCCAGTTTCTTGTCACAGTCAAACATCAGTACATACAATACTGTAATGACATAACTTTGAAAACATATGAGTCAAGTAGCTAGAAGAGGCTCTCAGAAGCTCTTTTGCCATGTTGAGCAATATTTGTGAGCAGGAGAAGAACCGCTCCTCTACAAAGACAAGGTCAGTTGCACATATTGGCTGAAATGAAAATGCAGAAGGACATTTCTAATCAGTAAAGGTCTAGAAGATCATGACTTACATTTTCAAAAGCGACTAATGATTCTGGTGCCTAATTTAGGATTTCTAAAAGGTTGGGGGCAGTAAAGCCATGCTGGAAGAGCTGCCAGTGCGGGCCCCATGTTTTGCTCCTTTTGCCACTGCGGTACCTGGGAGAGCCCTGCGGTTCCACTGATACCTATTTCTATCCATGGATATCCGCATCCGCAGGTATAAATTTGTATCCATGCAGGCCTCTAGTCACAGAATGTTTTTTGTGAGGGATGGAGGCTGGATCAGGGGATTGGTACCGTACCGGTCAAAGTTAAAATCTACTTGCACCACTGTTTGAGAGTCATGGAGCTTAAAACCAGAAGGGGCCCCCAGCTCATCTAGTCAGACCTCCTATATAGCAGAGGCCACAAACACCACCCAGCACCCCGACACAATGCCCAGCTACTGAGATTAGACCAAAGTATTACAGCCCACAGGAGAATAGATTATTATGTGCCACAGGCAGAAATTAGGAAGGACCAAGGTACACCAGTGCCCAAGGACCGCACAATGGCAGGGAAATGATTAAGTGAAACATATTCAGATAATCCTGGAAAGTGACTTATGTTCTACACAGGAAGGTAAACAACTCTAAGGTCACTGGCATTCAGTACTGGAAGAAAACTCCTTTCCAATGCCACATATGGCAATCAGTTGGACTTTGAGCATGTGAGCAAGAACCAACCAGCCAAGCCCTGAGAAAGAGAGAATGCTTGGTGCCACTTTAGAGCCCTGGCCCTCTTGGTCCCATATCCCATTTCCAGACATAGTCATCCTGGATGCATCAGAAAAAGAGACCAAAAATTAAAAAACAAAAAATCAGAATACACTGGGGAGGGAAAATAAAATCCCTTCCCAACTGCTGCAGGCTCTGAATCCTGAACTTTTAGGAACATAAGACATAAACCAGCAGGGAGCCCCAAGCCTGCTGAGGTCTGCGCCCTGGCGTCACAAACAACCCTGTCATACAAACATACTCAGACTAGTCCAGCTCTCTTTATATTAATTAAGTTGTTTGCCCCAATAACTCCTACTGAGAGGCCGTTCCAGAACCTGACTCCTATAATGGTTAGAAATCTTCCGATTTCCAGCTGTTAATGGCTAGTATATATCCAGTTGTTCTTGTGCCAACATTGCTCTTTAGCTTAAATAGCTCTTTACTCTCCCTGGTATTTACCCCCTAATGTAGTTACAGAGAGCAGTCATATCTCATATCAGCCTTCTTTGTGCTAGACTAAACAAGCCAAGCTCTACCAGTTTCCTCCCATAAGATAGACCCTCTATATTCCTGATCATTTTTAGTAGCTCTTCTCTGCACCTGTTCCAGTTTAAATTAATCTTTCTTGAATGTTGGTGACCAGAATTGTACACAGTATTCCATATTAAGTCTTAACAGTGCCTTGTATAATTGTATTAATACTTCTCTGTCTCTACCGGAAATGCCTTAGAATCATAGAAGATTAGGGTTGGAAGAGACCTCAGGAGGTTATCTAGTCAAACACCCTGATCAAAGCAGGAATAACCCCAACTAAATCATCCCAGCCAGGACTTTGTCAAGCCAGGCTTTAAAAACCTCTACGGATGGTGATTTCCGATACCTCTTATGATTGCATTTGCCTTTTTCACAGCTGTATCACATTGGTGATCAACCCACCTACACAACCCACACACCCAGTTCTCTTTTCTCCTCTGTCACTTCCAACTGAGGAGCCTTGTCATAGAAATTCTTATTAGATCATAAGTACGTGACCTGGCACTTTGTATTATTGAATTTCATCCTATTTCTGTCCCTCCATTTTTCAAGATCCTCCAGATCTTTCTATAAAAAGTTCTGATCGTCCACTGTGTTGACAATGCGTCCCAACTCTGTATCTTCAGCAAATTTCATTAACATATACACCTCTACCTCGATATAATGCTGTCCTCGGGAGCCAAAAAATCTTACCGTGTTATAGGTGAAACTGCGTTATATCAAACTTGCTTTTGATCCACCAGAGTGCACAGCCCCGCCCCCATCCCACTGGAGCACTGCTTTACTGTGTTATATCATAATTCATATTATATCGAGTTGTGTTATATCACGGTAGAGGTGTGCCTACTTTTTATGCCAAGGTTGCTAATAAAAATATTGAATAAGATTTGTCCCAAGGCTGATCCTTGAGGAGCTCCACAGTTAACATCCCTCCAGTCTGATAATTGACCTTTCAGCACAAATCATTGCTTTCTCCCACTTATCCAGTTCCTTATCGATCCATCCATTGGTGATCTCCATCTTCCCTAATGTAACTAATAATTTCCCATGTGCTACCATGTCAAATGCTTTACTGAAGTTCAGGTATATTAGATCTGCTGCACTTCTCTTACCTAAAAACTCAGTTATTTTCTCAAAGAAGGAAATCAGGTTAGTCTGGCATGATCTACCTTTGGTAAACCCATGTTGCATTACATCCCCTTTATAATTTACCTTCTTCTTTTCCCTTTCTTCAATATAGGTCTGACATTAGCTGTTCTCTAGTCATATGGCACTACCCTCAAATAGATGTGTTAAAAATCTTTGCTACTAGACTAGTAATCTTATGTGCCATTTCTTTCAGTGTTCTGGGAGGGAAGTTATCTGATTTCCCCCAATCTGAGTGCATTAAACTCTTAAAGTTTTTCTTCCATCTCAGGGGTGGTAGTTTCTATTTCTAGACACTCATTTCCATCAGCCATAATGACTTCATGCACATTTTCCATATTATCATCATTATTGAAAGCCAAGGGAAAGTATTCGTTTAGTATTTCCAATATAGCAAGATTATCTTTAATCTCCTTCCCATCTGCATGGCATACCGACCTAAACTCATCCTTTCTTAGTTTCTTTTTATTTATATAATTAAAAAACCTCTTGTTGTTTATTTTAATATCCTTTAATATCTTCTGGAGATGCTTATTCATCCAGCTGAGTCTGAAGCCTTTCCCAACAAGTTTTTTTCCTCTTGCTTAGGGTGCAAATTTCAGATAGCAGTTGTATAGCTGATTTTGTTATGATGAGGCAGCAAGCAGTCACATCTTCTTCCTGAAAATCAAATGCAGATGGAAAATTATCAGGAATGGAATTAATCTGTGATTCTGTAACGGTTCCAGAATCCAGTTTAACATGTAAAAAGACAGATGATGCAGTTTAGCACAGGGTTGGGAATTAGAGGATCAGCTCTCATTCCAGCTCTTTCATTCGCTCAGCTGTGCTGCCATAGCCTCCATATGTAGACATGCCCTGAGTCATGTTTGGAATTTTACAACTATCCATAATCTCCCTGTGGAAATCACACTGCAGCCTACAGTTTCAATAACTCATTTTTAATATGTCATAACTAAGGAGTCACTTTTTGATACAAGTAGATTTTGCCTCCTATGCAAAGCTGTTGTCAGGTGCTGATTCAACAATACATTTAAAATCACCATTTGAAATTCTGGTATCATCAGAGCTCTTCCACAGCTTGCTGTTTCTGGTAATTATTGTATAACATACTGACAATAGAAGGGGCAAGGAGGATTCCTGTAACATGTTTTCCTTCCTTGTGTGATATGGAACTTTCCTCCCCTAAGTTTCAAACACTTTTCCTGAGTTTACAAAGAGTTTATTTTGTGATTCCTTATTGGCTAATTCTACCAATGGACCAAGACGACAATAGCACAAGAAGAGGAAGTCTTTTAATTACGATGGGTCTGGTAAATATTTGTTGTACAAGTGCCTTTAAAGAATTGGTGAGAGGCGATATTGACTGAGAGGTGAAGAATCACATTGTGTAACAGAAGATTTTCAGTGAGGACTGCAAGAGAAATAACCTCGGGTGGAAAGCACAAAGTAGCCATGTTCACCAGGCCCCTGACTCAGAGCCTGGACACCTGTAGGAACAGCTGGAAACGAGGAGGAGGTATCAGTATCATTCAATCAACCATCTCTAAAGTCCAGGCACACCAACAATTGCTTTGCAATCAGCCAGTGGATACCAATGCTATGTACTGTTAATCTGAAACCAAAACAAAGTATGGATTTGGTTTTGCAATTGCAAAATATAACTAGGGTTTTTGAAAACCCAGACTACCCCCAGCTGTCCCATTTCTAAGAGAATGATTCAAATGTTTGATGATGGATTACATCAAAATATTCATGTATTTTGCAAGACACCATGGCCTTCATGCACAGAGGATGTGGCTTTATTTGGCTCCAAAAAAAAAGCAAAGCTTAATTAAGCTATGTTTTCTACACATAATACAAAGTATAATTCAGAAGTATTGGAGTGGTTTGAGATTTTAGTGCGGCATAAATATCAGGAAAAAATATACTTCAGAAATTTTATTAGAGGTGTTCATATATATGCAGACACTATGTAGCTTTTGAAAGCAGCTGGCACTGTAGGGTGGTAAATCCTTTTGTAAACTAAACCTTGGCATTTCAGCAATGAAGATTACTTTTTCATAAATTCAGATTAATTTTATTTTCTAATTCATAGCAATGACTCACAGTTTCCCTACCTGAAGGAATAGTTAATAACCCTCTCATTGTTCCCAGATACCCAGCAATCGAAATGATCACTTGAGTGTTTATGCTTTGTTTTTTAGGAAACATTACCCAGAGGAGACTTATCAAATGGACATGACTGCACGAACAATTGCACTCCAAAACAAGGCTCAGAAAATAGACCTTAATGAATCTATCAGATTTTATGCTATTACCAAGAATTCTTTTCAAATTGAATTTATATTTATTACTTAGTTTTCTTTAAGGATCATTGTTTTATTAGACTGCTGACATTAACAGTTAATACTAAATGGGGCCACAATGGCATTTTGATGTTTTTTTCCCCCAAGGAAAACAGGTTGAGATATATATTGGCAGAGTTTTGTGGCTGATAATATGTAATCTTCTTCAAGGTGGCTCCTACATGGCTCCTGTCTATTCCCACATGAGATGTGCATCTTGGCACAGATGAGCATCGAGAGTCTTCTAGAAAAGCAGTACTTGTAGTAACTGTGTGAGAATCTCTGGTGGCACCAAATATTCTGAAATGACTGAGGTGATGATAAAAGGTCATGTAGTGCCCAGCCGCTTCAGCGCCTTCTTTTCCATGGCAAGCTGCAGATGCAAGCACCTGCACTCTAAGCCCAGAGAGCTTTCTCTTGGCTTACACCAAACACTGATATGTAGCTTAGATATCTTTAGATTATTTTTGTTAGATTATCTAGGTGATGTGATAGAGTGATAGAGTTCATGATTCTAAGGAATGGAAGGAAGGAGGGGAAACAGCACAATATTTCAAGAAGGCAGTGTCATAACATTTTTCCCAGATCTGGACCTTAGCGTCCAAACTATGGGTGTTAGCATGAAAACCTCCAAGTTTAGTTACCAGCTTGCACCTGGTAAAGCTGCCACCAGCCTGGAATCTATACAGTGCCTGGCGCACTGTGGTCTCCCCAAAACCTTCCCTGTCCTCCCCTCCAGGTGTTCCCTCCCTGGGTTCCTGGAGAGATATACAGAAGCAAGCTCCGTGAATCTAAACAGAGGGACTCCACCCTCCTTGTTTCCAGTCCTGGAAAACAGAAGTACCGAGAGCTAATCTCTCTTCCCCCCTCACCCAGAGGGTATGCAAAGTCAGGCTTAGTAAATCTAACACAAAGAGATTTTCCCCCTGACTTCTTCTTCCCACCAATTCCCTGGTGAGCTGCAGACTCAATTCCCTGGAGTCCCCACTAAAGAAAAACTCCAACAGCTCTTAAAAAGAAAGCTTTATATAAAAAGAAAGAAAAAATACATAAAAATGGTCTCTCTGTATTAAGGTGACAAATACAGGGTCAATTGCTTAAAAGAAAAATGAATAAACAGCCTTATTCAAAAAGAATACAATTCAAAACATTCCAGCAACTACACACATGTAAATACAAAAAAAAAACAAACAATATAAACCTTATTGTCTTACTAACTTGTACTTACAACTTGGAAACAGAAGATTAGAAAGCCAGGAGACAGAAAAATCACTCTCATAGCCGAGAGGGTCAGACACAAGACAAAGAACAAAGAACTCACACCCAAAACTTCCCTCCACCCAGATTTGAAAAAGTCTTGTTTCCTGATTGGTCCTCTGGTCAGGTGTTTCAGGTTACTCCTTTCCAGGTGAAAGAGACATTAACCCTTAGCTCTCTGTTTATGACACGCCCCCCAAATTGCAGACAGTGGGGAACCTCACTGGTGGCGATTTCCTCCTAGAACTTTAAAATAAACAGATTAATACAACACATGCACCTTTACATATACCACTAAGTACATAACTAACAGACTTTTACATTTTAAGAACACTTTTTAATTACTGGATTCTGGGAAACTCTCACGGGAGAGTGCATCAGCTACTTTGTTAGAAGCTCCTGAGATGTGCTGAATTTTAAAATCAAAATCTTGGAGAGCTAAACTCCAACGAAGAAGTTTCTTGTTGTTCCTCTTGGCAGTAACTTTCTTGCTTTCTGCCACTTCCATCCATCTGGCTCCAATCTCCCCCGCCTCGGTGAGATTTTTGGGTTTTCCATATTGTATGTACCGTGTTATGTCCTCAGGAACACCATCTAAGAACTGCTCCATTTGTATGAGGAGGTGCAGTTCGTCTATGGATTTAACATTGTTTCCTGATATCCAGGCCTCATAATTTTTCCCAACGTAGTAGGCGTGTTTGGGAAATGACACATCTGGTTTCCACTTTTGGGTTCTGAAACGCCGATGGGCATGATCCGGGGTATCCCCATTCTGTATCTGGCCTTGGTTTGAAAAAGTTTATAGTCGTTCATTTTCTCCTTAGGCATTTCAGCCGCCACCTCTGCTAAAGGTCCACTGAGCTGTGGCCTCAATTCTACCATGTACTGGTCTTCAGGGATGCTGTACCCAAGACAGGCTCTTTCAAAATTTTCCAAGAAGGCCTCAGTGTCATCACCTGCCTTGTAGGTGGGAAATTTCTTGGGATGTGGAACCATAATTGGCGAAGGGTTGTTAGGATTGGCTGGAGCATGCTGCCTAGCCTGCGCTAAGTCCAGTTCATGTTTTCTCTGTTTTTCCCTCTCTTCACTTTCTTTTTGTTGTTTTTCCATTTCTCGGCGGTGGGCCACCTCTTCTTCTTCTAGTTTTCTGTGGTGGGCTGCATTTTTGGCTTCTTGTTCTCTTTTATGGGCTGCCTGTTTGATCTGTTCTTCTCTTTCTTTCAGCGCCACCTCTTTTTTTCTTTGTTCCAGTTGTCGCCTCTGTTCTGCTTCTTTGCTTTGTTCTTCAGCCCTCATTTTTGTCTTGGAAGGCATGGTTCCTGTTTTCTTGTGTTGGGGTGCCCTCTGGTGTTTATTGTCTGAACTACTGGCTCTGTTGCCTCCTGGGGTCTGCCTAGCAACAGTGCCTTTTTCCCTTTCTTCCTCTAGCTAATCTCTTAAATGTAAAGTAAACCAGAAAAACCACTTTATTTGCATGTGTATTGCTGGATACTTGACTCTCAATGGGAGTGCTATTGTCTGACAAAAAACCCGTTTGTCACAGCTTAATGGTTCCTTGCTTAACATGCAAGCTACTGCCAGGAGAGAACAGAAAAAAAATTCTCTCTGATTCCTTTTAAAGCCAAACCCTCTCTGCTTAAAAGCCTCTAGCAGAGAAAAGAAAAATATAATATTCCTACTGGCTTCTGGATTCTATCTATCCCACAACGCTGCCACTCATGTCATAACATTTTTCCCAGATCTATACCTTAGCGTCCAAAATATGGGGGTTAGCATGAAAACCTCCAAGCTTAGTTACCAGCTTGGACCTGGTAAAGCTGCCACCAGCCAGGAATCTATACAGTGCCTGGCGCACTGTGGTCTCCCTAAAACCTTCCCTGTCCTCCCCTCCAGGTGTTCCCTCCCTGGGTTCCTGGAGAGATATACAGAAGCAAGCTCCGTGAATCTAAACAGAGGGACTCCACCCTCCTTGTTTCCAGTCCTGGAAAACAGAAGTACCGAGAGCTAATCTCTCTTCCCCCCTCACCCAGAGGGTATGCAAAATCAGGCTTAGTAAATCTAACACAAAGAGATTTTCCCCCCGACTTCTTCCTCCCACCAATTCCCTGGTGAGCTGCAGACTCAATTCCCTGGAGTCCCCACTAAAGAAAAACTCCAACAGCTCTTAAAAAGAAAGCTTTATATAAAAAGAAAGAAAAAATACATAAAAATGGTCTCTCTGTATTAAGGTGACAAATACAGGGTCAATTGCTTAAAAGAAAAATGAATAAACAGCCTTATTCAAAAAGAATACAGTTCAAAACATTCCAGCAACTACACACATATAAATACAAAAAAAACAATATAAACCTTATTGTCTTACTATCTTGTACTTACAACTTGGAAACAGAAGATTAGAAAGCCAGGAGATAGAAAAATCACTCTCATAGCCGAGAGGGTCAGACACAAGACAAAGAACAAAGAACTCACACCCAAAACTTCCCTCCACCCAAATTTGAAAAAGTCTTGTTTCCTAATTGGTCCTCTGGTCAGGTGTTTCAGGTTACTCCTTTCCAGGTGAAAGAGACATTAACCCTTAGCTATCTGTTTATGACAGGCAGACTTTAGCAAGCTCAGGGAGTTGGTAGGTAAGATCCTGTGGGAAGCAAGTCTAAGGTGAAAAACAACTGAAGACAGTTGGCAGTTTTTCAATGAGACATTATTAAGGGCACAAGAGCAAACTATCCCATTGTATAAGAAAGATAGGAGGTATGGCGAGAGACCACCCTGACTTAACCAGGAGATTTTCAATGATATGGAACTCAAAAAAGAAACCTACAAAAAGTGGAAAATAGGATGAATATAAAAAACAAACACAAGTATTAGGGACAAAATAGAGAGAGGCCCTGGCACAAAACAAGATTAAATTAGCTAGAGCCATAAAGTGTAACAAGAAAACATTCTTTAAATACATTGGAAGCAAGAGGAAGACCAAGGACAGGGTAGGCCTGCTACCCAATGAGGGGGGAAAGCAATAACAGAAAATGTGGAAATGGCAGAAGTGTTGACTCACTTTTTGTTTCAATTTCCTTCAAAAGTTTAGTAGCAATTGGACATCTACCAGAGTGAATGCCATTGAAAATGAGGTAGGATCAGAGACTAAAGTAGGGAAAGAACAAGTTTAAAATTACATAGACAAGTTAGATGTTTTCAAGTCACCAGGACCTGATGAAATACATCTTAGAATACTCAAGGAGCTGACTGAGGAGATATCTGAGCAATTAGAGATTATCCTTTTAAAAGACATGGAAGATGGAAGAGATTCCAGAGAACTGGGAAAGGACAAATATAGTGCCAAACTTTGTAAAAGGGAATAAAGACAATCTGGGGAATTACAAATTAGTCAGTTTAACTTCAATACCAGGAAGTATAATGAGCAAATACTTAAGCAATCAGTTTGCAAACATCTAGAAGATAGTAAGGTGAGATGTAACAGTCAGCATGGATTTGTCAAGAATAAATCATGTCAGACAAGCCTAATAGCATTTCTTGATAGGGTAACAAGTCTTGTGGATAGGGAGGAAGCAGTAGATATGGTATATGTTGACTTTAATATGGCTTTTGATACTTTCTTGCATGATCCTCTCATAAACAAACTAGCGAAATACAACGTAGATGGAGCTTCTATTAATGGGTGCATAACTAGTTGGAAAACCATTCTCAGAGAGTAGTTATCAGTGGAAGGGCATATCAAGTGGGATCCCACAGGGATCAGTTCTGGGTCCAGTTCTGTTTCATATCTTACTCAATGATTTAGATAATGGCGGAGAGAGTACACTTATAAAGTTTGTGGACGATACTAAGGTGGGAGGGGTTGCAAGTTAGACAAACACCTGTCAGAGATAGTCTAGATAATACGTAGTCCTGCCTTGAGTGAGGGGCACTGGACTATAGAAGATCTTTCGAAGTCCCCTCCAATCTGACAATTGTGTGATTCTATGTTGGTTAGTTTACATGTACAGCTGGTCAAAAAAAATTCAAGAGAACAATTTTCTGTGATGCTGTGCATCATTAAACATATAGGTAAGATGGACTGGATCTGGGAGAAGGTCTTCACTTCAGAGGTACTGGTGCCATGAGAGAAGAGTTAGAAGAAACATCAGGGTGACAGACTGTATTTGGGAAGATGGGAGTTTTGGTTGTGGCTTACTTCAGTCATTTATGGTGGTTGCACTTAGTTCATTCTCATTTTCAGAATGCTGCCAGTTCCCATAATATTCTCCATTTTAAGTAGTGGGAACATCACTGAAGTCAGCAGAATCTTTAAAAACTGTTAATTCTTCATTCCCTAGTCAAACTCCCATTAGGGTCAGTTCGTATTCAGCATAAATTTTGCTTTAGAAAGGGCTGATGTATAGGGCACTAAATTGCGGAAGGGCTAATTCATGCTGAGAACTTCAGAATACTGAAGATTTGAAACTGATTAGCGGCTCTTCACCTGACATCAGTGCTCCATTCATGACAAAACCCCTTTTTAAAGAGAAGAAAATGCACAGTAATCTCTAAGTAGCCAAAGATCTTTTTAACAGAGCATGGTGAGAAGATACAGCCTTCCAATGTGCTAATTTAATAATTTCAGTTCAGAAAGTATATATTTAGAATATCAGGGTTGGAAGAGACCTCAGGAGGTCATCTAGTCCAACCCCCTGCTCAAAGGAGGACCAATCCCCAAACAGATTTTTGCCCTGATTCCTAAATGGCCTCCTCTAAGACTGAGGTTTAGTAGGCCAATGCTCAAACCACTGAACTGTCTCTCCTCCTGAAGTTTTGTTTGGCTATCAAGTATATAGAGACATCATTTTATATGTTTACATATTTCAACATCCATTTCTATAACCTTATGAGAAAAACATGGATTATTAGCATGGATTAGCTTTTCTTTCAGATATCTAACTTATTCTTCTAGATGAATAAGTTTTTAAAAAAAGAAATAAAGATGTAATTTTAGTGCAATGTAGATAAAGGTAAGTTGTTGCTATTTAGGTGATGAGTATATCTGATTTGTGAATATATGGCTTTCTGTTTAAATCACACACATTGCGCCCTAAGAAACTGACCTGACAGGCAATTAACATGGAATGATATCTGTAACTGTTACATTTTTCTGTACAGTATCTCTCCTTAAAAGTAGTTACTCAACTGCATTTTAAAAAAACATTTTAAAAAACAAAAGGAGGTAGTTTTAGAAATATGGAGGAGTGAAGTTCTGGAACTACCTGCCAAGGGGAGTAGTGGGAGCATAACACCTAGCTGGCTTTAATACTGAGATTGATAAGTTTATGGAGGGGATAATATGATGAGATTATCTACAATGGCACGTAGCCCATCTGTGACCGCTGGAGCTGGGACACTAGATGGGGAGGGCTCTGCATTACTACAGTTAATTCTTTCCCAGGTGTCTGGTTGCTGGGTTTTGCTGACATGCTTGGGGTCTAACAGATCACCATATTTGGGGCTGGGAAGGAATTTGCTGTCAGGTTAGATTGGCAGAGACCCTGGGGGTTTTCACCTTTTTCTGCAGCATGAGGCCTAGGTCACTTGCTGGTTTTAAACTAGAGTAAATGCTGGATTCTCTGTAACCTTTTTTAAATAATGATTTGAGGATTTCAGTAAATCAGCCATAGGTTATGGGTCTGTTACAGGAGTGGGTGCATGAGGGTTTGTGGCCTTCAACATGCTGGAGGTCAGACTATAAGATCACAATGATCCCTTCTAGCCTTAACGTCTATTAGTCTGAGTATATAAGTATATTAAGAATCATGTTCCTTACTGTTAATGCTATCGTGGTATTCAGACATAGGAGTGCATCTGTGCTGTAATAATAATGAGATGATTATCACCTAGGAAAAGCCTTGTTAATTTAAAATTCATTTCATAAAGCAGCATCATTTTGGTAATTAGAGACATCACTGGCAAGAATTAGTCTATAATCAATCAATCTTTTCAACTAGTCAATTGAAGTTCTTTTAAATTCAAAAGTTTTATGCTAATCAAAGCATTGAGGGAGGTGCGGAGTTCCAAGAATAATTCTGGTTTCAAAAACTCCTTTTTTATTTTTCTAAACTGTTAGATTGCTTTTAGAATCAGACAGGCTGAATAATTTTATATTACCCAGTAAAAAAAATCTCATTCTTAAGTACCTGATTATCTTGACCCAAGATTAAGAGTATGTCTACCTAGCAAAAGCTCTGCATGGGTTAGTCTACCTGAGCTACCTTGAATCCAACTAGCATGGGTCACAGTAACAGTGAAGACAGAACAGCTCAGGCTTCAGCATGGAAAATACAAGCCCAGCATGGGCCCTGGGAATGCACTCTGCTCGCTAGCCTACACTGCACTGTCTTCATTGCTGTTGTCACCCCTGCCGGAACTGCTATGCCTGCATCTCCTTGCTACGCTGTTGTAGGATGTAACACTTTCACTATGTAACTGCTAGCCAAGGGCATGGGTTAGTGAGTGCCAGGTCATGTTCCACACACTGGTAGGCCTGTTCTTTACACATCTGAGGTAGTGTACTGCACTGAGATCCCTTGCAGAATTAGCCTAGGCATACAAGGAATTTGTTACTGGTTGGTACCACTCAGGAGTCTTGTCTGTGGAGGTGCTGCATCACAGGAGGGAGGACTTAATAGTGCACACATGGAATGATTTCACATCAACAGCCATAGATTGCCCCCTAACCCCTACCAGTCATCTCGTGAATGCGTGCCATTGGAGCACAGGTGAATGAGTGAGAGAGGGTGTGAATGGTGTAATGCAAGCCATCATAACTAAAAATGATTCATGTGTATACTGAATGAGAAGAAAAGTCTTGCAGTGATGGGCAAGTGGCAAAGTGACAGGCATGGTGACCCTGGTGGTTGTTGCAGCTCTGCAAGTAGGCAACTCACACCACCAATTAGTATAGCTTAGTGGAATGTTAGAACTTTATGTGACAACCCTGCCAGCAGCTGACCTGAGAGAGGTACAGCACTTGTTGCAAGAGAATTGGTTGGGTAAAGGGTTGACATTGTTGCACTCAGTGAAACCAGGAACATGCAGATGAAGGGCAATTTGCAGAGGTCAGGTGCAGGGTACATGTTATTCTGATGAAGTTACCCATCCGCAGAGCCATGAAAATCAGGTGTTGGCTTTTGTCATAAACAGATAGTTAAGGGTTAATGTCTCTTTTACCAGTAAAGGGTTAACAAACAGGGAACCAAACACCTGACCAGAGGACCAATCAGGAGACAAGATACTTTCAAATCTCAGTGGAGGGAAGCCTTTGTTTGTGTTTTTGGGTTTGGCTTTGTTCTCTCTAGGTCCTGGAAGGGACTAGACGTGCAAACAGGTTTCTTGCCAATCTCCCTGCTACAGTCTCTTATATATTCAGAATAGTAAGTATTTAGTAAGAAAAGTAGTTATAGTCTTTTGATTGTTTTCTGTATTTGCAAATGAGTAGTTTGCTGGAAGTATTTTAAATTGTATTTCTGCTGGAGGAGGCTTTTTCTCCAGTTTCTATAAGCTGACAGACCCTGTAACTTTTACCATCTAAATTACAGAGATAACTTTTACCTTTTTCTTTCTTTTTTTTATTAAAAGTTTTTGTGTTTAAGACCTGTTTGATTTTTTCCCCTTGTTAAGGCTCAAGGGAATTGAGTCTGTACTTAACAGGGAAGGGGAAGGGAGGGGAGAAGGGGGAATCCCTTTGTTTTAGATTCACGGAGCTTGAATCTGTATTGCCTCTGGGTGAGGGAGAAAAGAGAGCGGCGGGGAAGGGACATTCCTCCCTGTTTTAAGATTTAAGGAGTTTGAATCACGGTAATCTTCCAGGGTAACCCAGGGAGGGAAATCCTAGGAGAGGCACGGGTGAGGGAAAGAGTTTACTTTCCTTGTGTTAAGATCCAGGGGGTCTGGGTTTTGGGGGTCCCCAGGGAAGGTTTTGGGGGGACCAGAGTGTATCAGGCACTGGAATTCCTGATTGGTGGCAGCTTATCAGATCTAAGCAGATAATTAAGCTTAGAGGAATTCATGCTGGTACCCCAACTTTTGGACTCTAAGGTTCAGATTGGAGAAAGATACTATGACATGGTAGGCAGTGGTGGGATAAAGTATAGGACCCAAAAAGCCAGTAGGATTATTATTTTTCTTCTTTCCCTCTGCTAGCTGTTTGTAAGCAGGGGAGAGGATTTAAAACTACAGCCAGAGAATTTTTTTTCTTTTCTCCTTTCTGGTTTTACAGAGAGAATACGTAAAGCAAGGCCATTAAGTTTAACAAGGGTCTTTTTTTAAACAATAGGACTCCAGCTGTGAGTCAGCTACACCAGCAGAACACATTTGCATATCAAAGGGGTTTCTTTTGTTTTAATTTAAAAGTGAAAGATTAGGTAGAAGAAGTTAAAAAAGGCACTGTTGCTAAGCAACCCCAAGCAGGCAGCAGAGGAACAGCATATCAGGCAGTAAACAGAAGAAGGCACACCAGCACAAGAAAGCAGGAACAATGAGCACCAGTGCAGCAACAAGCAAACGAAAAATAGCTAAATTAAAAGCAATAAACAAACACAATGAACATAAAAGACGAATGGAACTAATTCAGGCAGAAATGGCCTGGGAAGAGGCTGCCCACAGGAGAGACATGGAGAAGCAACAAAAAGAGATGGAAAAGTGGAAAAAACAGCTGGAACTAAAAGAAAAAGAGATGGAGCTCCAGAGGGAAGCCCACCAGCAGGCCATGGAATTAGAACAGGCTAAGCAACAGAACACAGCCAATCCAAACAACACTTCGCCAGTAGTTGTTCCACATCCCAAAAATTTCCCACTTACAAGGCAGGTGATGACACTGAAGTCTTCTTAGAAAATTTTGAAAGGACCTGCCATGGATACAGCATCTCTGAAGACCAGTACTTGATTGAGGCCACTGCTCAGTTGACCCTTAGCAGAGGTGGCGGCTGAAATGCCTAAGGAGAACATGAACGATTATAAACTTTTTCAAACCAAGGCCAGATACAGAATGGGGATAACACCTGAGCATGCCCGTTGGCGGTTCAGAACCCAAAGATGGAAACCAGATGTGTCATTCCCCCAACACGTCTACCACATTGCAAAGAATTATGAGGCCTGGATATCAGGAACAAAGGTTAACAATATGGACGAGCTGCACCTCCTGATACAAATGGAGCAGTTCTTAGATGGTGTTCCTGAGGAAATAGAAAGGTACATCCTAGATGGGAAACCCAAAACGGTAATCGAGGCGGGGGAGATTGGAGCCAAATGGATGGAAGTGGCAGAAAAGAAAAAAGCTACTGTCAGGGGGTAAACCGACAATAAACCCTATTAACGAGGGCAGCCCAAGACGCCACCTACAACCCAAGGAAAGCCCCAGACTCCCTATTACCCCACCTCACCAGTCTCCAGTGACCCACCTCGGCCCAGTAACCAGTCAGCTGGATGATGCTTTAAATGTAATGAACTGGGACATATAAAGGCCAACTGCCCCAAGAACCCCAACCGAATGCAGTTCATTACACCACCATCACAACAACGATCCCCAGGCCCAGATGCCTCTCAAATACCCTCGGAGCGAAGGGAAATTTTGAGAGTGGGTGGAAAGAAGGTTATCGTCTGGAGAGACACGGGGGCACAAGTGCCAGCTATCCACCAATCCTTAGTGGACCCCAAATTCATCAACCCAGAAGCCCAAGTGACAATTTACCCCTTCATGTCACAAGCTGTAGACTTGCCTACAGCTGAACTGCCTGTCCAGTACAAAGGCTGGTCAGGAATGTGGACTTCTGCAGTCTATGGCAATTATTCCATCCCCATGCTACTGGGGGAAGATTTGGCCAACCAGGTGAAGCGGGCCAAAAGAGTGGGAATGGTTACCCACAGCCAAACTAGGCAAACTTCCAGACCCATTCCTATTCCTGAGCCATCCACAGAGGCCCCGTCTGTGTTACCAGAGACCCAGACAGAGGTAGTGGACCTGGATCCCCTGCCAACGACTGAAACAGCCACAGTGACTCCAGTCCCAGACCCGGAACTGGAAAAGCAACCAGCACCAGCGCCAGCAGTTGCAAACCAATCTTCAACCCCAATGCCAGAGGGCGCCAGCGAGCCTAAACTGGCAGAAGCAGCAGAGAACCACACCCAAGAGGCTCAGCCAGAGCCTGACATACCACCTGGTGCACCAGCGGAGAGCGGTTCACCAGCAATGAAAACAACTCCATCACCTACATCGCTTCCAGAGGGACCAAGCCCAAGTCCACAGTCTAAGGAAAAACTGGTGTCTCCAGCTTCAAGGGAACAGTTCCAGACTGAGCAGGAAGCAGATGGCTGCCTTCAGAAAGCTTGGGCGGCGGCACGGAGCACCCCACCGCCTCTCAGCTCTTCTAATCGATCCCGGTTTGTTGTAGAACAAGGACTTTTATACAAGGAGACTCTTTCTGCTGGACACCAGGAAGACTGGCATCCGCAAAAACAGTTGGTGGTTCCAACTAAGTACTGAGAAAAGCTCTTAAGCTTAGCCCATGATCATCCCAGTGGCCATGCTGGGGTGAACAGAACCAAAGATCGATTGGGGAAGTCCTTCCACTGGAAGGGGATGGGCAAGGACGTTGCCAAGTATGTCCGGTCTTGTAAGGTGTGCCAAAGAGTGGGGAAGCCCCGAGACCAGGTCAAGGCCCCTCTCCAGCCACTCTCCATAATTGAGGTCCCATTTCAGCGAGTAGCTGTGGATATTCTGGGTCCTTTCCCAAAAAAGACCCCCAGAGGAAAGCAGTACATACTGACTTTGGTGGACTTTGCTACCTGATGGCCGGAAGCAGTAGCCCTCGGCAACACCAGGGCTAAAGCTGTGTGCCAGGCCCTAACAGACATTTTTGCCAGGGTAGGTTGGCCCTCCGACATTATTACAGATTGAGAATCTAATTTCCTGGCAGGAACCATGAAAGAACTGTGGGAAACTCATGGGGTGAATCACTTGGTTGCCACCCCTTACCACCATCAAACCAATGGCCTGGTCGAAAGATTTAATGGAACTTTGGGGGCCATGATATGTAAATTCGTCAATGAACACTCCAATGACTGGGACCTAGTGTTGCAGCAGTTGCTTTTTGCCTACAGGGCTGTACCACATCCCAGTTTAGGGTTTTCACCGTTTGAGCTTGTGTATGGCCACGTGGTTAAAGGGCCATTACAGTTGGTGAAACAGCAATGGGAGGGGTTTACGCCTTCTCCAGGAACTAACATTCTAGACTTTGTAAGCAACCTACAAAACACCCTCTGACACTCTTTAGCCCTTTCCAAAGAAAACCTAAAGGATGCTCAGGAAGAGCAAAAGGCCTGGTATGATAAACATACCAGGGAGCATGCCTTCAAGGTAGGAGACCAGGGTATGGTCTTGAAGGCGTAACAGGCCCATAAGGTGGAAGCATCATGGGAAGGACCATTCACGGTCCAAGAGCGCCTGGGAGCTGTTAACTACCTCATAGCATTTCCTAATTCCTCCCTAAAGCCCAGAGTTTACCATGTTAATTCTCTCAAGCCCTTTTATTCCAGAGACTTACAGGTTTGCCAGTTTACAGCCCAGGGAGGAGATGACGCTGAGTGGCCTGAAGGTGTCTACTACGAAGGAAAAAGTGATGGTGGCATGGAAGAGATGAACCTCTCCACCACCCTGGAACATCTGCAGCGGCAACAAATCAAGGAGCTGTGCATTAGCTTCGCCCCATTGTTCTCAGCCACCCCAGGATGGACTGAACGGGCATACCACTCCATTGACACAGGTAATGCTCACCCAATTAGAACCCCACCCTACCGAATGTCTCCTCACGCCCAAGCTGCGATAGAACGGGAGATCCAGAACATGCTACAGATGGGTATAATACGCTCATCTACCAGTGCATGGGCGTCTCCAGTGGTTCTGTTACCCAAACCAAATGGGGATCTACGCTTTTGCGTGGACTACCGTAAGCTAAATGCGGTAACTCGTCCAGACAACTATCCAATGCCACGCACTGATGAGCTATTGGAAAAGTTGGGATGTGCCCAGTTCATATCTACAATAGACTTAACTAAGGGGTACTGGCAAGTACCGCTAGATGAACCTGCCAATGAGAGGTCAGCATTCATCACCCATGCGAGGGTGTGCTTCCTTTCGGGCTGCGAAATTTAATGTGCTTCCTTTCGGGCTGCGAAATGCACCTGCCACCTTCCAAAGGCTGGTAGATGGTCTACTAGCAGCATTGGGAGAATATGCAGTTGCCTACCTCGATGATGTGGCCATTTTTTCTGACTCCTGGCCCGAACACCTAGAACACCTGGAAAAAGTCTTTGAGCGCATCAGACAGGCAGGACTAACTGTTAAGGCCAAAAAGTGTCAAATAGGCCAAAACAGAGTGACTTACCTGGGACACCAGGTGGGTCGAGGAACCATAACCCCCCTACAGGCCAAGGTGGATGCTATCCAAAAGTGACCTGTCCCAAAGTCAAAGAAACAGGTCCAATCCTTCTTAGGCTTGGCCAGGTATTACAGGCGATTTGTACCACACTACAGCCAAATCTCTGCCCCACTGACCGACCTGACCAAAAAGACCCAGCCGAATGCAGTCAAGTGGACTAATGAGTGTCAAAAGGCCTTTACACAGCTTAAGGCGATGCTCATGTCTGACCCTGTGCTAAGGACCCCGGACTTTGACAAACCATTCCTGGTAACCACAGATGCATCTGAGTGTGGTATAGGAGCAGTTCTCATGCAGGAAGGACCGGATCACAACTTCCATCCTGTCGTGTTTCTCAGCAAGAAACTGTCTGAGAGGGAAAGTCACTGGTCAATCAGTGAAAAGGAATGCTACGCCATTGTGTACGCCCTGGAAAAGCTATGCCCATACGTTTGGGGACAGCGGTTCCAGCTACAAACTGACCATGCTGCGCTAAAGTGGCTTCATACTGCCAAGGGAAACAACAAAAAACTGTTTCGATGGAGTTTAGCTCTCCAAGATTTTGATTTTGAAATTCAACACATTTCAGGAGCTTCTAACAAAGTAGCTGATGCACTCTCTCGTGAAAGTTTCCCAGAATCCACTGGTTAAAATTGGTCCTTCAAATGTACAAAGTCTTGTAGTTTACATACTTAGTAGTATATGTAAAGGTGCATGTGTTGTATTAATCTGTTTATTCTAAAGTTCTAGGAAGAAATCACTGCCAGTGAGGTTCCCTACTGTCTGCGATTCGGGGGGCGTGTCATAAACAGATAGTTAAGGGTTAATGTCTCTTTTACCAGTAAAGGGTTAACAAACAGGGAACCAAACACCTGACCAGAGGACCAATCAGGAGACAAGATACTTTCAAATCTCAGTGGAGGGAAGCCTTTGTTTGTGTTTTTGGGTTTGGCTTTGTTCTCTCTGGGTCCTGGAAGGGACTAGACGTGCAAACAGGTTTCTTGCCAATCTCCCTGCTACAGTCTCTTATATATTCAGAATAGTAAGTATTTAGTAAGAAAAGTGGTTATAGTCTTTTGATTGTTTTCTGTATTTGCAAATGTGTAGTTTGCTGAAAGTATTTTAAATTGTATTTCTGCTGGAGGAGGCTTTTTCTCCAGTTTCTATAAGCTGACAGACCCTGTGACTTTTACCATCTAAATTACAGAGATAACTTTTACCTTTTTCTTTCTTTTTTTATTAAAAGTTTTTGTGTTTAAGACCTGTTTGATTTTTTCCCCTTGTTAAGGCTCAAGGGAATTGAGTCTGTACTTAATAGGGAAGGGGAAGGGAGGGGAGAAGGGGGAATCCTTTTGTTTTAGATTCACGGAGCTTGAATCTGTAATGCCTCTGGGTGAGGGAGAAAGGAGAGCGGCGGGGAAGGGACATTCCTCCCTGTTTTAAAATTCAAGGAGTTTGAATCACGGTAATCTTCCAGGATAACCCAGGGAGGGAAATCCTAGGAGAGGCACGGGTGAGGGAAAGAGTTTACTTTCCTTGTGTTAAGATCCAGGGGGTCTGGGTCTTGGGGGTCCCCAGGGAAGGTTTTGGGGGGACCAGAGTGTATCAGGCACTGGAATTCCTGATTGGTGGCAGCTTATCAGATCTAAGCAAGTAATTAAACTTAGAGGAATTCATGCTGGTACCGCAACTTTTGGACTCTAAGGTTCAGACTGGGGAAAGATACTATGACAGCTTTGCCTTTAATGAATCCATTTTCTTCCTAGCTCAGAAGCCTTCCTACAGACATAAGTGATTGTCTTATGGTTCTATGGTTGCCACTGAAACAAAAGTGGTATGTTACCATCATCAGTGCTTATGCTCCTACGATGACAAATACCAGCAATAGTAAAGAAAAGTTCTGTAATGACTTAGACAAACTCATGATGTCTACATCAGCATCAGATAAACTGCTTATGATGGGGGTCTTTAATGCAAGAGTTGGAAATAATGCAGTAATCTGCCTGCATGCCATTGCACAGTATGAAACTAGAAAAAAGCAGTGGAACTTTGCTACTTAGAGACCTTGTCAAGGGGCAATTAGCAATCACAAATATCTTTTTCCATCTACCAGACAAAAAGTAAATGTCATGAATGCACCCAAGATCCAGATAATGACATTTTTCCACTACATCGTTGTCTAGCGAAGAGATGGACAGGATATACAAATCACTTCAGCCATGTATAGGGCAGACTGCTGGACAGATCATCGCATGACCCATTCCAAACTAATTTTATTAATTTGACCAGTACATCCCACCTCAAAATCTAAACCCAGTCAGATGGCTTAGTATAAAGTGATTACAAGATAAAGCTGTACAAGAGCAGCTCTGTAATAACATTGCAGCAGTGTTGTCTGACCCTGCTGGCTCGACTACTTGTGCTAATGTAAACAGTGAGTTGGTGACTTTTCACAACATTATCATATATCGAGCTGCTCACACCACCACGGGTACAGCAAAATGATGTTATCAAGATGGGTTTTATGAGAATGATCCAGAATTTCAAAAGCTACTCACTAAAAATCATGAGATGCATCACCTAAGTCTTGTATCTCATGTCATTTTATGCACAGTTATAACATACTGGAATCTGTCATGACATCCAATCTAAGCTTAGAGATATGTGGGGTCAGTGGTGGGATGTAAAGGCAGATGAAATCCAGTGCTATGCCAACTGTCGTGAGACCAAAGACCTATACTGCTTTGAAAGATGCATATAGTCCTACACATACCACTACAATGCCTTTGGAGAGCGTGGATGGCTTAGCACTGATTATTGACAAAGAAGAAATCCTTCAGAGGTGGAGACAGCATTCCTGGGATCTTTTGAACACACTGTCCAACATTACAGACAAGGCACTAATAAGAGTAGTGGATTAGTCAACATGCAATGACAACCTGGACACAGCCCCCTCACTTGACAAAGTCAGCATGGAAATCAGTACCATGAAGAACTACAAAGCTCCTTGATCTCATGGCATTCCTGCAGAAATATTCAAGTATGGAGGCGAGATCCTGGTGAGACGACATCATGGACTATTTCTCAATATATGGATTACTGAAGACATGTCACAAGACTTCAGAGACACCACCATTGTCACCATGTACAAGAGGAAAGGTGAAAAATCTGACTGTGGTAACCATCGCAGTATCTCATTACTCTCCATTGTTGGAAAAAGACTGACCAAGAGTACTCTTTGTTTGTCTGCTATGCAACATCGCTACTCATTGACAAAGGGATTGCAATGTGGTTTTAGGCCAACATGAGACATGATATTTGTAGTCTGTCAGATGAAAGAGAGATGCAGAGAATAGCAACAGAATCTCTACATGGTCTTTACTGACCTGGATAAAGCATTTGATACCGTAAGTAGATCTGGGTTTTGGCAATTATCATGTAACTTTGGTTGTCCAGAAAAATTCACCAACATTCTGAGGCTATGGCCTGACAGAATGCTCAGATGAGATGTGTAGCTGGTGTTCTTTCTGACCCATTTCTTATCACTGATGGTATTAAGCAGGGCTGTGTAATTGGTTCATTCTTGTTTAATCTCTTCTATGCATCAATGCTCAATGCTGCAACAAGACATACGCTTCCGATTCTCTGGAAAATTATTTAACCTGAACAGGCTGTGATCTTCCACAAAGGTCTTCAAAGCAATTGTTCATTAGCTGCTGTGTGCCAGTGACTGTGCTCTAGGGGCACATACTCCAAAAGAGATAGAATTGATTATGAACAGATTTGCAGAGACTGCAGAAAGGCACAAGCTGACAATCAATCTGAAAAAGACAGAGGTCATGCCTCAACCTGCCCCAGGAAAACCCTATACAGAAGTCACTATCAGCAACACAGCTGAATGCTATTACAAACTTCTGCTATCTTGAGTAATATATTGTAGACTGATGTTACTGCAGACAAGGAGCTGACAAGTCTTATCAACAAAGCCAGTTCATCATTTGGGAGACTATCAGGCAGAATCTAGCAGCAACATGGCATTAAGCTTCAAACCAAGCTAAAAGCCTATAAAGAGGTTGTGCTTTCCAATTTTTTGTATGTTTGTGAGACCTGGATTTGCAGTAGGTATTCCATTATGCTTCTAGACAAGTTTCATTTACAACATCTGTGTTCCATACTTTGCATCAAATGACAGAATAAAGTTACCAATAATGAGGTTTTGGAACATAGTCACTCAACTGGGATTGAAGCCATATTTATAGCATTGCAGTTACGCTGGCTGGTCATGTGTTGAGGATGGATGATAGCAGCATGCCACAGCAGTTGCTGTATGACTAATGGAAAGTGGACAACCACATACCAGGCAGCCAGAAGAAATGCTTCAAGGACACACTGAAGGATAACATCAAATGGTGCAATGTTGATGTTGACAGCTGGGAGCTGGCTCAGGAGCAGGTGAGCAGTAGTCAATGATGGGGTTATCCGTTTGAGATTAATTTAGCATATGGATCTTGAGAGACAGACGCTGAGTTGTAAACTGCGGCAAACTCAGCAGGCACAGATTGTAATCTCTCTTCCTCAGCATCGAGTTGCATAGGCACTTCAACTAACACATTGGCCTTTTTAGCCACAGCCATACTCACAAGATGTAATACCATCATCAGTGTCATCTTCAGTCATGAAGGACAACAACCACAACAAAAACCCCTGCTAGCTGGATTCAAGATATCTCAGGTAGGCTGTACACTGCTTTTGCTGTGTAGACATATCCTAAAACATCACTTATTAAGTCCTGAGTGGTTTTAATCTTTCTGTCATGCTGCAAGGACATTTCATAGACAAGATATTAACTGAAAATGAGGGTCTTCTCGCAATTTACAAACAATAAGAGACCTACGCCAGTGCAAAGACAATAGTGCGGTAATGAGCATAAATAATGTCCCACAGTTCACTGCACAGCATAATTAGAATGTGCATGTGGTCGTGACTGCTTCTATGATTATTTGTTTATTTTTCCATATTTAAATACGAATCAAAAATTTGTTGCATTCTAAAATTATAGATAGTGAAATAGAAAATCAATAGGTGCTTAACTCATTTAAACACTTTTGAAAATCCCACCTATATACATTTTAAAGTCCCTAAATATCTTTGTCAGTCTAGCACAGTATATTTAATTGCTTCCTTTGTGTTGTAATGAAGCAGTGCTAAGTATAAGGAGGAAATGTTATTTAGATATTATCAACATTGTGGAAAGAAGAAGGTACTTTTTCTTTTAGTACTACCAGTATAGATTCCTTCGGAAGGGTGTACATGCACTGCTACAAAACAGTGACCATGTGCCTGTTTACCCATCAAAATGCAAATTTGGCATGAAGTTCTGTAAAGGAATTGTGGTCCTACTCCTTCTATTTCTTTTTAACTGTTGCAAACAGTGATGTCAAAACTCTGTCTGACGTTCACCACTGTTTCATAGGTCATAGTAGTCTGGCATTGGAAATGTTTGTCTTCTGGATTCATTAGTCATTTTTTGTTAAATTAGCAAGTTCTTAGTAGATTTATGATACTGAGTGATTCTGAAGTCTGTTTCATCAGGTTTGTTTCATCAATCAGTTGACTTGGTTTGATAAGTCACAATTGGGGCCAAATAAGATGTACACACTATATAGGGTCATATCTATAGGCCCCTCTTGTGATTTCCTCAAATGACGGATTCCTAATTTGCTAGCTGTTTATGGGCCACCACCTTCTTGGGAGTACAGCTCAGCTTGTATGAGTTCAATGGAGACCCTCTTGAAGGTGTGTCAGAGATAGCCAAATATAAAAGGCTAACCTCCCCTATTCCTGTAGTGTTGCATTAAGGCCATGGCTACACTGGCGCTTTACAGCGCTGCAACTTTCGTGCTCAGGGGTGTGAAAAAAACACCCCCCTGAGCGCTGCAAAATACAGCGCTGTAAAGCCTCAGTGTAAACAGTGCTGCAGCACCTGGAGCACGGCTCCCAGCGCTGCAAGCTACACCCGTAGAGTATGTGGAGTACATGCAGCGCTGGGAGACCTCTCCCAGCGCTGGCACTGCGATCACACTCGAAACTTCAAAGCGCTGCCGTGGCTGCCGCGGCAGCACTTTGAAGTGCAAGTGTAGCCATACCCTAAGATAAGTGCCTTAGTGCCCACAGCCACCATTTTATACTAAAGCAGTGACTCATTTTCAGGTGAACTACTCCATCAGCTTGCCTTTATTTTTCTCTAAACGGCACACCGTTATGTGGGGAGTACAGGCTATATAGTTTAGATGCATAAAAAGGGCCTTTGGCTATGATTTAAATAAAAATAAAGCCATTTGCAAATTGCGTAGATTATTTGGAGCATATGGAGGTAAATCCAAGGGAGCAGATGATTTCTGCTCTGATTGTCTAAGATAAGCAAACTTTGCAAGTTATTATGACTTTGCATTTGTTACAATTCCAAGGTCTGAGAACACATTCCACAAAGCCTAAAGCAGCCCTCCTCACTGTGTCGGCGGGGCCTTATTATCACTGTTGATAAGTAAGCCTGCTACCTGTGTACTAGTCAAATCCTTATGTATGTTAAACTTAGCAGCTAGATAGGATGCCCAATTTGGAGAGCAGTCCGCAACTTTTATTTAGCTCATGCATCTCACATCCACATCCTTTGACAGTTAGTGCTGCCATTTAATCATTCAGAAGCAAGGCTTATGTTCAGAGGAGAAAGAAAGATTATCAGAAATAATACTGTTCTTCAAGTGCATTGTCTATATGCATCCATGCTCCTACCCTCCATCCCTAATTCATTGGAGCCTTTATTAGGGATTTTGATTAAAGGGAAGGAAGTTTGGGGCCCCAGCTTCTTACAAAGGGTCAATTTTATTATCCCTTGCAGTGAGTGGGTGGGTGGGTGGGGGTAAGGCAGAAGAAACCGACCTCCCTGTATAGCCTTTACAAAGGCAAATCACCATATCCATTCCTGTGTGAGCAAAATTAGGTCATAACCTTTCCCAGAATATTTGGTTGCATGAGAGAGCATCTGTGTATCCCCCAAAATCACTGCTTTTCAGAGGGTTTCAACCTGGACTGTGAGATTACATGCACAAACTGGAGATGTGTATCTGTTCACAAAGGGCTCAATTGTTCAATCCTTATGTTAACAAGCACTTATGTGAGAAGTCACATTGACTTCAGCAGGCCTGTTCATGTAAGTGCTCATCAGTGGGAATAATACTTGCAATTTGGACCCACAGTCTACTAAAGAAACTTAGCTATTGGTAAGTAGCTGTTCTCTCATTTTTCTAGCTTTTATGAGTTTTATAATTCAGTTGCTGTTTATAATACTCCTCAAAAATCTACTGAATCTCAACATTCTTCATTGGTTTTGGTGGGGTTTTTTTGATAATTTTTCTGCATACAATATTAAGGAGCAATTAATTTCATGGTCTGGACCAGGTATATTGTTTGAGCGTCCTGATTACACAGTGTATTACAGAGAGGGCAGAAAAGATTCCTAATGAAACTCTGCCAATACACCTTAATCCTGACCAGTAGCTTCCCTATTACCCTTGCCAAGGGCCACCATTATGTACAGATTTCTAGTCACACAGTATTGTCATGTTTCTGTAAGGAGAATAAATGTCTGTGTAATGGATTAGGAAGAGATCACTGAACTCACTTTCATTTCTAACTATACCGAAAGCTATGTAAAAGGTTAATGCACCAATAGCGTCTTGCTGTCCCTATCTTCAGTTTAAGGAGGGATATATAAAAAGGATATATTTTGACAATTATATACATCATATATTTAATTTCCAATGTGCTGCCAAAATTGGAGCTAGCACTAGAGTGTTTATATGAGTAATCTCTGCACTGAAAGAAGTGTAAACAACATTTGCAAAGCAGAATAAAGAGCTTTTCTAAATGGTCATTATCTACATCTGTTGCTATTGAAATTGTTCACTCTGTTTTTAATATATCTGTGTTTTTGTCCATTTTTTCAATATGAACTTGTTTTCTTCATCGTTGCTGTCATTTTGTTTGTTTGTTTTCCTATTGCTACAGCAATATGTTATACAAGTAGTAGGGTGATAATTATTTATTCTCAATGTCAGATAAACCTGGCAGAGAAAATCTATAGAAACTGCAAATTTGTGCTTTCTTTATTAAAAAAAATAGTTGCTCTTCTCTAATCTTGGAGGCTAAAAATTGTACTCTCTCCCCTGGTCACCTACTCTTTTGTGTATCCTATTAGTATTCCATTGTGATAATACTCAGCATCTAACAAGGATACTGTGAACGCTATGCACCACAGAAAACTCATCAGGCTATGGGGAAGTGGTTCTTGCTCCCTGAAGCAGCCTGTTGTGCTTTTGAAAACCGTTGCGAATCATCTCCAGCATATATGAAAGAACAAATAAAACCACTTCAGAATAAGGCACATGGGGTTGTTTCCTACTCTCATAACAATATGTTACAGAGTTGATTTATTTTTTCATTTGCCTCATAATTTATTATGCTTGCTCTATTGATGTGATGGTAACTGTGTTTAGCTATCTTGTCTGTTTGTGTCAGCAAAAATGCTCTTCAGTGTTTCTTTTTATTCTGTTGCTCCTCTTACTGTATTTTACGATGGCTTCTGAATGCAATATATTCTGTTTTTCTTGTAATTAAATTTCTAGCATTCATACAGGTAGGTTAATGATAAAGATAAAAGTAGGAAAGTCTGCAGAATTCCCCAACATGTACCATAGATTCCCACAGAAGCTGAACAAAAGCCCTCACAGATGTTAGTGAACTTGCTCCTCAGCTGTCTCTTGACCCTGCAGATTGTTTTACCTCCCCACAGAATGTTTTGAAAACGATAAAAACTGTGCAAGTATTGGCTACGTTTTCTTTGCGCCTACCAAAATCGCACCTCAAGAAAAACTTCATAGTTAGTGTTAAGGTTACTCAGCTGCATCTCCTGTCAATAAAAATCAAGGGAAATGACTAATCAACATTAGCATTTAAATCAACATTAATATCTACAAGTTCAACTCACGTCCTAGCATCCAAACCCAATAATATCCAAACACAGTCACAGTCTGCATTGCCGAACACCACACTCACTCTCACTCTCATTTGTAACATAGAATAGATGAAGCCACGTTGTCTGGACACATCTATAATAGTTGTTATAATGAGGTATTTTTTTCTGAAAGAATAAGAGGTTGGAGATAAGGTCTTGTGTGTTTGAATGTAGTGAAAAATAAGAGTTCTGGCAAAAACCAGCTATTTATACTTTGAATAATTTATTTTAAAAATGATCTTATGTTAAGCTTTTCTGTAATATGAAGCCCTGTGGTTAAATTTCAAGCATGTGAGATTTTAGATTGTCATTGAAAAGAGGTCACAATCCATATGGAAATTTTAAAAACTATGTCTTAAAAATTTTTATAACTCTGCAAAGAAGGCCGTAAGGTAGAGTGTCCCAAAATTTTGAAAATCAATTAATTCCCTGACTTTCAGTAAAATGAAACCAATTGCTCCACCTTTTAACTCCCCCATGTGTTATTAAAAGCCAAGCCAAAATGACTGGTCACTCAGAATAGATTGATCTAGTATGCTGCTTTCTTTCCTTTCTTACATGTGTTGATAAGCAGTGAAATAGTTAACAGTACTGACATTTAAAGTAGCATTATTGGCAGCTGAATTAATACCTGTTTAATTATTGGGGCCAGTTTATACCTCCCAGCTATTGTTTCAGGCTCTCTACATACTCAGACAAACATTGCTTCATCAGTGTCACTTGGGTCACAGTTTCTTAGGAACCATAACAGTTAGAGACTTATCTTTAAAAAAAAAATGAAAACTGGACATTGTAGAACAAGTTTGATTCAGGGCCTTGTCCCTTGACTAGTCCTATATGACCAGCCACCGAGGGTCACAGTTTGGGAAAACAATGAGGAGTCTGGTGGCACCTTAAAGACTAACAGATTTGTTCGGACATAAGCTTTCATGGGTAAAAAGCCCACTTCTTCAGATGCATGGAGTGAAAATTACAGATGCAGGCATTATTATACGTGAAGAGAAGGGAATTACCTTACAAATGGAAAACTGGTGTTGACAAGGCCAATACAGTCAAGGTGGAGTAGTCCACTCCCAATAATTGATGAGGAGATGTCAATACCAAGAGAAGGAAAGTTGCTTTTGTAATGAGCCAGCCGCTCCCAGTCTCAGTTTGGGAAAAGATGCCCTGAGGAGAGTGAAAAGTACCTAAAAATTAAAAATTAAGGTTTTGGTTTTTTTTTAACAGTCCATGATTGCGATTGGTTTTAGTGAATGGCCATACTTAATTAAAGATAATTTACACACTACTTCAAGTGGAACACTAAATGCAGTCTTAATTATGGAGCCAACTGGGCACTTCCATAACACCCTAGGGACGCTTAAAATAAGATGTTTGCTTTGAGGGTGAGCGCAAAGCCTTAAGCATCAAGCTCTGAGCTTTCTCTTGCTCCTACCCAAGTGGTCCAGAAATTGCCATCACGTCCCTATTGAACTGCCTTTTAACTTCTGTCTTCCCTCTACTACTAAAATAAAACTGCCAGCCATTTCCATGAGACTTAACAGGAGACTTGCTTGTTGAGGAAGTGGTTATTCAACAACAGAAAAATAAGACCAGTCCCCTTTGGGATCTAATGATTTTGCTGTTTCCCACACTTCATTTCAGGTGGGCCATTAAATGAGAATTGTAAAGTAGATGTGAACTTGAACCTAGTCAATGCACTACCTCCGTTCAGCTCACTATGGGGCTTTTTTAAAAACATGGAGTTTTACTACTTCTGAAGCTGTGTCATGTGTTGAGATTGCTCAAAGAATGGTTTGGGGAGACTGTTTTGAGAAAGAAAATGGGATACAACTGGTTGATATTTTACAGAGAGTATTTCTAGTACACCAGACTTCTACCTGTGTCAGCCAGATACGCAGTACAATTATTTATGCAAATCTTAAATGAAGTATGCTAAAGCTGATATATGTAAGGGTGTCTTACCTTAGGCAGCTAAATAAAACTACCTTTATTTTCAGAGGTCCAATCATTTGTAAAACTCACAGACTTTAATATGACTTGTGAGTGCTGTGTATCTCTGAAAATTAGGCCACTGGATTACAATTTGTTTTTCAGTATCTGGTCCCCATTGTGCTAAGAGCTGACACAAACAGAAGGAAACAGTCCCTGCTCTGAAGAGCTTACCATTTTATAGGCAAACAGTACCAAAGAAATATTATCTCCATTTTACACATGAGGAATTGAGGCACAGAAAGATTAAATGACTTGCCTGTTATCACAAAGGTAGCCTGTGGCAGGACTGGAAATAGAACCAAGATCTCCTGAGTCCTACTTCAGTGCTTTAGCTATACTAACATTACCTGAGTGAAACCACTGAAGCCATGTCTACCTGAATTTTGGCCTGTATCTCCACCTATGTACCATTGATTTAATACATAATATTTTCTAGTGGAAGAATCCTTCATTATGTCCAGCGTTGTCTCTACTGCCGGTCCTTGGAGCGTATTCTGTACTGATAAAATTTCTGTCCTTTATTATCTTCAAGCCTCGCACTGGTTTCTACAACATGCCCATATACAAAGCACATTTGGAAATATACAAAGGAAACATGATGAAACAAATAGAGCAGTGTTTTTATTACTGTAATATGTTAAGGTTATGCATGATCTTGATACTAGAAGGGAAGTTATTGAACTGAATACGAATCCGTAGTATCTGCTTCAGCTTTCTGTATTTAATAATCTAACACTTTTGTTGGGGTTGACAATTGAATGTGACTGGTTTGTTGGTTGAGGGACTTGACTGTAATTGTTTTGAAGCATGCTTCTGTCAGATTAGAAAAGTTCCCATGGAGCTGACTCAGCTTCAACAATGGGATTTGATCTAACAAAATAAAAACATTAATTTAATTGTGACAACCAGTGGTATCATTTTCATTAGAGAGGAATTTATCCTGTCCTTTCACCTATTTATTTATTGTATTTAATGGTCCTTCAGAAAGAATATGTTTTGCTGGGAGAAAAACCCACACCTGATTTTGTTAAATTAGAGTGGCTTAACTGAAACTCAATGGTCCTCATTTTGGCATATATTTTTACAGTAATTCTGTCTTCAACCTCATGAGTGGTGCTTGCGTTCTCAAATGAACTTACATACTATACCGTTGCCCTCTGTTGTTCAGACTGGAAATAGTTCTTCCAGTTCTTAGAAATGCCATAATCATCTGTAATCTTTCATACTTTGGTCAGTCTCAGCCTCATGGTAGATTGGGGCGAGCAAACTTTTTGGCCTGAGGGCCGCATCGCGTTTCATAAATTGTATGGAGGGCTGGTTAGGGGAGGGAGTCGTGGCCCAGCCCCATCTCTTATCTGCCCCCCTGGGACTCCTGCCCCATCCAAGCCCCCCTGTTCCCTGAGGACCCCCTCAGGACCCCTGCCCTGTCTATTCCCTCCCCCCGCTCCCTGTTCCCTCACTGCCTCAGGACGCCCGCCACCCCATCCAACCCCTTCTCTCATTCCTGATGGCCCCCCCAGGACCTCTGCCCCATCCAACCACTCCTTCTCTCTGTCCCCTGACTGCCCCTGGAACCCCTGCCCCTGACTGCCTCCTGCTGCCTCATCCAAACCCCCTCCTTCCTGACTGCCCCCCCCAGGACCCCTGCCCCCATTCAACCCCCTGTCCATCCCTGACCACCCCAACCCCTATCCACACCCCCGCCCCCGACCACCACCCCGAACTCCCCTGCTCTCTATCCAACCCCCTACCCCACTCCCCTGACCCCTTACCGCGTTGCCTGGAGCACTGGTGGCTGGCAGTGCTACAGCCATGCCGCCCAGCTGGAACCAGCCACGCTGCCACTGCCACTGTGCAGCTCAGAGCACCAGGCCAGGCTGGGCTCTGCAGCTGCACTGCTCCAGAAGCTCACAGCCCCACTGCCCAGAGCATTGTGCCAGTGATGGAGCAAGTGAGCTGAGACTGTATGGGAGGGGAACAGTGGGAGAGGGGCTGGGGGCTAGCCTTCTCTGCCAGGAGCTTGGGGGCCGGACAGGACGGTCCTGTGGGCCGGATGTGGCTTGTGAGCCATAGTTTTCCCACCTCTGCTGTAGATGAAACTCTGTTAAACTACCATATAGACTTCATCATAAGCCGGTTCGTTTATAAGCCAACCCCCCCAAGATGGATAAGTAAAAATGAAAAATGTTTATGACCTTTCATAAGCCGACCCTATAATTCAGGGGTTGGCAAACTTTGGCTCAGGTTAAGTCGCTGGTGGGCCAAGATGGTTTGTTTACCTCAAGTGTCTGCAGGCACAGAGGTAAACCTAAGTAAACAAAGTGTCCCAGCCTGCCAGCTGTTTACCCAGACAGGCCGGGACAGCAACTGGTGGGGAAATTTTTTTTGGGGGGGGATGCTGGGGACCAGAGGAGTAACCCCTGTGACCATCCCCTACATGACCTCACCCCTAGCCTGGGACTCCCACACTCTCCCCATTCCATCCCTTCTCACCTTATCTGGGGAGGGCCAGGGGAGGATGTCTCTGGCCTGGCTGGAGCTGCTCCGGCAGGCTGGGCAGCGTGGCTGCAGTCTGCTCCAGCAGGTGGGGCTGAGTAGCGCTGCTGCAGCCTGCTCCGGCGAGTGGAGCTAGGCAGAGCAACTGCAGCTTTGCCATCCGCGGAGCTGCAGCTGCTTCGAAGGCTGGGAGGAGACCAGCGTAGCCAGAAGCGGAGAGACATTTCCCTTCAGTCTCTGCTGGCTGTCCTGCCTCTCCTGGCCCCCTCTGTTGGGGGGAGGGGCTGGTGTCCCACCTCTCCCTCTCTGTACCCGTTCATTAGCCGACCCCCTTCTCTGGTGCTTCCCATTTTTACTAAAAAAAATTCGGCTTATGAACAAGTATAAGCAGGCTTTCTGAGAGATCTTATCGAATTTCACTTTCAAAGAAAATAAATATTATTTAAATTCTGATTTATTTACATTTTGTTTTCAGAATTGAACAATATAGGGCATCACTTATCATCACTGTTGGCAATCTTAGGAGAGATGGCCCCAGCTGACTGATTATGGCCACTCAGTATGTTGTAACACTGTGTTGCCATGGACAGTTCTTTCATCAATCTAAAATGCATGGACAGAATTAATGCACAGGCAACTTTCATTGTGGCATTTCCAAACTTTTTAGTTCTTGACTTAATAACTTGATTTTAAAGTAGGTTCTTTTTAGTGTAATTGGCATAATGTAATTACGTGTGTGTGCTTGCACCTCTTTACAGAGCACTTGTTTCTCTGTGCATAGCTCATGTGCTTGACAGTCATTTTGCTTTCCACTGCCTGGTAGCTGGTATTTTAATATTTGTTTGGAATCTTGTTTTGTGGAAAGGGAAAAGGGGTCGGAGCCTACCAAATACAGTTGCCTTTAAACATTTTTCTCATACCCTCTCTTAAAGCCAGCTTAATTGAAGGGCAAGTAGAATATTAGGGTTGGAAGAGACCTCAGGAGGTCACCTAATCCATTCCCTGCTCAGAGCAGGACCAACACTAACTAAATTGTCCCAGCCAAGGCTTCATCAAGCCGGGCGTTAAATGTACATGTGCAAGTCTGAATCCATGCAGTAGAAGGCAGTGGCCTACGTAAAATCAGTACATCACGGTGTCAGGAAGCATGCACTAATACTATTGATGCTGCATATACCATGCATTCATTAAGGACTTCAGTTTCCAGTATTATCAGTTTGTATTTCTGAACACTCCTTAGTGCTAAATTCTTCGATAACACTGGTCTACAATTTTTGAGAAGTCGTCTGCTTCAGAGATAAAGTGTGCTATTTATTATGTATTTTGATGTGCTGAATTCAAATATGACAATTAAAACAACTGATTGGCTACTGTTTCTAAGATATTTAAATGTTTACATTTTATGTCTATGTATATTGTGTAGATAGTAGAGTTTTAATCATAAATTGTAAACCTAGGTCTTTTCATGTGTTTATGGTTGCTTTACATGATAATATTTCACCTGTCCTGTTTATGTAACACTTTAAAAATCAGCAAAAGGGTTATATAAATAAAATTGATTATGAAACAAAAGGCAAAAAACTATTACGTACATAGTTTAGTCCTTCAGTGTCTACTCGGCGCTTCTTGGCTTGTCTCTTGTATTCATTAAATGGAGCATCTCTTGTCACTGTCCAGCAATAGTCTGCAAGCATTGATGGGCTCCATTTGCTCTGATAGCCTGCCAGGAGATTCCACTGCTGTAGTCTGGAGCCCAACAGCTCTGCCTTACGCTTGGGTAGTTCCAAATCCCTGACAAGGTCATTCAGTTCACCTTGTATTATGAAGTGTGATTCAGAGGAGGAATATGGGAGAAAATGTGGGTCCTGTGACGTTGATGGTTCAGGACCAGAAGTTTCATCCTCTTCCTCTTCCTCGTCTGACTCAAGTGAGAATGATTCTGGTGCATCAGGAACCGGCAGTCCTTCTCCGTGGGGTACTGGGCGTATAGCTGATGGAATGTTTGGATAATGCACAGTCCACTTTTTTCTTCTTTGACACACCTTTCCCAACTGGGGGCACCTTGCAGAAGTAATAATTACTGGTATGATCTGTTGGCTCTCTCCAAATCATTGGCACTGCAAAAGGCATAGATTTCCCGTCTCTTTGCAAAATCAAACACTGACAAATAGGAGAGCACGACACTGTATGATTTCTAGAGTTGATATAGGGCAATTTGTTTAGCAAAGTGCTGTAAGCTTTGTTATGATTGCATCATCCATGACTTCTAGGAATAACATGATGCAATTCATGTCATGTGTGATGCAATACCAGCGTCAGATTGCATCATTCATTGTTTTGCCTCAAAAGCAAGTACTGTCCAAACCCAGTCATAGATTTATTCATAGATCCAGTCAAAGATGTATTTTAGTCATTTCTGGTTTAAATTGAGATCCCTTCCCTTTATAACTCACTTATCCTCCGCCATTCCCAAGTCAAGAGTCGTATATACTGACCCAATAGCATATCTTGAAAACTAGAGCCAATCAACAATTTTAAGCATCATTTTTGTTCTCAGTGACCCAGAATTAGTAAAGTTGGACTACATTTATTTCAGAAGCATTTTGGCTGTAGAGCAGTGTAATAGGAACAAGATGAGCCACAGCTTGCTCTGCTGTAGTTTTTGGATTTAGAGTTAGTGGGGCCCTGTGCGCAGCTTCATTTTTGGGCCCCCCCTTGGGACCCAGCCAAGAAAACGAACATTCTTATTCCCCCCCCCCATTTTTCATTCTTTTTTTCTTTCTCCTCCTCCTATATTATAAGTAAAGGGAAGTAAGTGAAAAAAAGTGAAGTACCTTGATGGGGGCAGGAGGGGGTGGGGGCAGGCTCTAGGAGGAAGTTTGGGTGCTGGGTGTGGGCTCTGGGCTGGGGCAGGTGTGTGGAGGAGGGGTGAGGGGATGGGCTGTAGGAGGAAGTTGAGGTGTGGGGTGTGGGCTGGAGAAGGGAGTTGGGGTACAGGACAAGGCAGGGGGGCAGTGCTTACCTCGGGCGGCACAGCTCCCAAAGTGACCAGCAAACATACAACTCCAGCAGCGGCTCCTAGGAGGGGCAGGGTTCTCTGCACACCGCAGGTAGCACCCCTGCAGTTCTATTGGCCACAGTTCCTGGCCAATGGGAGTTGCGGAGTCGGCGCTCAGGGCAGGGGCAGCGTGTGGAGACACCCCTGTCATAAACAGATAGTTAAGGGTTAATGTGTCTTTTACCTGTAAAGGGTTACAAGCAGTGAACCTGGAACACCTGACCAGAGGAACAATCAGAAGACAAGATACTTTCAAAACTCGGTGGAGGAAAGTCTTTGAGTTGTTTGTTTGTCCGTTGTTCTCTCTGGGTTCTGAGAGTGACCAGACGTACATACAGGCTCTCTAATCTTCTATTCAAATTTAGTAAGTACCAGTAGAAAGGCGGTTTTAGTCTTTTTGATTGTTTTCTTTATTTTCAAATGTGTATTTGGCTGGAAGGATTTTAACTTGTATTTGTACTTGGGGGAGGACTCTCCCTGGTGTCTATAGCTGAAAGACCCTGTAACATTTCTCCATCTTGATTTTACAGAGACAATTTTTATTTTTTCTTTCTTTTATTAAAAGCTTTTCTTTTTTAAAAGACCTGATTGATTTTTCCCCTTGGTAAGGCTCAAGGGAATTGAGTCTGTACTCACCAGAGAATTGGTGGGAGAAAGGAGGGAAGGGAGAGGAGAAGGTGGAATTCCTCTGTGTTTTAGATTCAAAGAGTTTGAATCACAGTGATCTCCTAGTGTACCCAGGGAGGGGAGGATCTGGGAGGAAGAAAAGAAGGGAGGGGGAATGGTTTATTTCCCTTTGTTGTGAGACCCAAGGAGTTTGGGGGTCTTGGGGTCCCCAGAGAAGGTTTTGGGGGGACCTGAGTGTACCAGGCACTGGAATTCCTGGTTGGTGGCAGCACTGCAAGATCTAAGCTGGTAATTAAGCTTAGAGGAATTCATGCTGGTACCCCATCTTTTGGACGCTAAGGTTCAGAGTGGGAGTTATACCATGACGACCCCCCTGCTCCCACCCAGGTATTTCAGGGGTATGCCGGCTGCTTCTGGGAGTGAAGCGGCACAGAGGAAGGTAATCAGAACAGGCAGGGAGCCACCTTAGCCCTGCTGTTGGCACATCTCTGCGTGCCCCTTGCGGAGAGGCAGGTAGTGGGTCTCCGTGCACTGCCTGGGGTGAGGGCAGCATGCGAAACTGTCTCCCACCCCCACCAGGGGTGTGCAGAGATGTGCCAGCATCCAGACCCTTCTGGGAGTGGCATGGGGCCACCGGCCAGAGCATGCAGGCAGCCTGCATGCCTGAGCTCTACTGTGCCGCCAGTCGGGACTCAGGGGCAGGTTGTCAGATATTTGTCCTGCATTTTGGAGCTCCCTTGTCGTTGGGGGCCCCGTGCCACCGCATGGTTTGTTTCATGGTAAATCCACTCCTGGCAAACATTTGTAAGAACAGAAGCTATCATTAGTGAGATAGTGCTATGTTTGCTTTTACTATTTTTTCATAAATTACCATTGAATACACTTCAACAGTAACACCAATTGGCAAGCAACTGTCATCAAAAATACCCTTAGAACTCTCTCTTTAGAAAATATTACAGGGGTAAATGATATTCCGAGACATCTGGAGCCAATGGAGACTTGAGGCTATCTTCAGACAGACAGCATTTTCGAAGTAGAATTTAGGCACTGTGATAACCAATCAAATGGAAAAGGCTACAGAATGCCTATGACAGCAGTATTCTTGACAAGATTTGAGAAAGGGACTCCAACTTTTGTTTTGCTAATGTTCTCTGTTCAGATTTCATGCAGAAGAGGTTCACGTATCCACCATTTTCCCACTGATAGAAGACATTTCTTTTATTCATATGCTATTGCCTGTGGGGACACCAGCGCAAATGCTGAATTCTATTAAAAGTAATTCAAAGGTTCACCCAGACGTTCAGTAATTATGATTGTGAGCATCCAAGGAAAATTAGTGTATAATGTCTTAATTAAAGCAGGGTAATATAATTTTAGTTACAGATTGGATTATATTAAGTCTTTAGAATAGTGAGTTTTCCTTTTACTTTCAGGTAATTAATATTAGTATACCTGTTTTGATAGTACATTGCATTATTAATGAATATTTTTCCAGGAAGAGTAAGAAAATACACAAAATAATCTCTTGGAAAGTCTAATCAATTATGGTACTTTAAGATTGAAAAATGTCTGTTGTTTACTTTTGTAGACTATAGATATTTACTTGTAAGTTACTTTCTTAATTACTTGTTCAAGAAAATGTGCTTGCATCAGTAAAACTGAAGGAAATTGTTTTGATAATATACTGTGTAACCTAGGTTTCATCTTCCCCATTAACTTCTGAAGCTGATACACTAAAGTTTTACTGTCTTGTTTGTCTGAATCTTTATTTTATTTGTCTATAGCAAGTTGCAGTTTGCACACATAGTGGTGTGATGTTGGGGTCAGCTGTAGGACGGTGTCATTAAGCTTCACTCCATGGTACCACAGATGAGTGCTTATAAAGGATGAAATCCTGGTTCTATGGAAATAAATGGGAATTTTGCCATTGATTTCAATGGGGGGTAGATTTCACCCAAAGTATCTTCTAATTCAGTGGGAGGCAACCTTACAAATCGACAATTTATAATAACAACATCTTAACTCATTATTTGGCTCTTTACTAATAGCAGACTGGTGACTAATATTTGTGTAAGAGAGAGATGGTGAGTGAGGTAATGCCTTTCCTCACTGGTGAGAGAATCAAGCTTTTGAGTCACACAGAGCTCTTCTGTAGCTCAAAAGCGTCTCTGTTTCACCAACAGAAGTTGGTCCAATAAATAATATTATCTCACTCACCTTGTCTCTCTAATATCCTCGGGCCAAACCAGCTACAAAAACACTGCACATAAGATTTGTATAGGCTTTCCCCTTTCCTTGTATGAAATAAAGATATTACTAGATTTCATAGCTAATAATACTAAGAATGTGTGCACCATCAAACTCACCTATTTATCATAGCAAAAACATTCATTTCTAATCCATTGGATGAATCCCTAAATGCTGCTGATATTCTCCTGAATTTCAAGATTTATGGGTCAATTGTGACTTTAAGGCACAACCCTGAGTAAAAGCCAATGAAGATGTTTACCATCCTACAGGGCCTCCAGATGAGATTTCTTTTAATCTAGCTATTTGTCGTCTTAGATGTTTATAGGGTTCTGGTCACCATAATATCTGAGTTATTTTGATTTTAATTTTGGTCCCAATGATATTCTTCCCACTCATTTTTAAACATTAAATAAACATGAAGATTTTACTGATAAATACACAGAACTTCAGGGGTAATGAAAACAAAGCTTGGGGAAAAAACCCTGTTATATCATATTTGAAGGACATAGTCGTGTACTTTTTGCTTTGTGACTCAAGTAGTCTGTTGACAAATATATACTAATAACATGAAGGAATTGACATTGCATCTTTTTGTTGGTGATGCTATGATTTAAAAAGTAGAAGCTCCATCTGTAGAAAGCACCTTAGGTTTTCTGGTTTTAGAGTAGCAGCTGTGTTAGTCTGTATCCGTAAAAAGAACAGGGGTACTTTGGCACCTTAGAGACTAACATTTATTTGAGCATAAGCTTTTGTGGGCTACAGGTTTTCTGTTTTCTTATGCTAGGTTGACCCAGTTTTATACTTTCAATTTGGCAAATATATGCCATTCCTTTGTTTCACCTAACTATTTAATATTTCTTAAGCACCAAAAATGTTCATAATGCTGTACAAGAAACTGGATTAAGGCCCCAATTTGGCAGTACTATTCAGCAAAGGACTTAAGCGTGTGTTTTACTTTAGGCAAATGCTTAAGTCTAATTGAAATCAAGTTAAGTGTGTGCTTAAGCATTTTGCTGAATAGGAATAGACATACCACATGTTCAAATTCTTGGCTGAATAGGGGTCTATGACTCTACTGCCCTGACATTCCATCTGAGTAAGGGACAGCCTGTTGCTGCACTGCCCCAGAACCTGGGCAGAGTACAGCTAGTGCCAGATTAGCCTTTGCTCATGTGGAAATAAGTTGTGCCAGCCCTTTTCATGTACCAGGATCAGAGATTGTGACAGAACAGCTATCTTTTTAATAACAAACTGATGCTCCATACTGATGGGGTAGCTGTTATCATACTAAAACATGGAAGGTCTTGCATAAAAAATGGCTGTTGGATTTTGGTTCTTTTATTTTAATGTCTTTATGTTCTAAGAAGGGTGGATTATAAGAAATAGTTTTCTCCACAGGCAAAAGTCATATTAAATGTTTTCTTTATCAGAACTGGCTAACAAGCTAGGAATTGAAAACCACTCTCCAGTGACCTAAGGCAGACATTACAATGTCCCAGCTTTCTATGCTCAGCTTATTCTCTTCCTCTAAGGAGCAAGGATATGGCTAGACAGCTTTCTAATGCCTTAGCCATTAGAGACATTTGTATCCTTCTTTCTCGATTAACTTGCTTTCTGTCCAGTTTCTTACATGAAAAATTATACTTCTTGCATAGCTCTTTCTGTTTTAGTTGAAGGAATTGTGAATTGCATTTCTCTGTATTTAGAACATCCTATTGTGATTTTACTTATTACTCTTATTTGTTTTATGGGTTTTTTTCCTGGGTCTTCAGATTCCTCTCACTCTGTTTGAAAAATTCTTTGTTAGAACTCAAGATTGCTGGTGCGTGGCCATGCCCCTCACATAACAATGTATGTGTTCTCTTTGATTCCTCTGACTTAATTCTTTTCAGGATTAAAGGTTAGCCAGTCAAGGGATTTTGTCCTGTCAGAAGTCTGCATTTCAGAGATCCTTTGATAGTCAGGAGAGGCATTTCCCTACAGCAGAGATTTTGCAAGGGAAGCCCCTGATGGAAGTCATCGTTGCATATGAATGCTTCAAACTCTGATGGCCAGCAGCTGGAATACGGTGACTGGGATTGAGCTGTTTGGCTAGATAATGGCACCACTAGTTCTTCAGGCTGACCCCTCTGCCTCATGGTGTGTGGGCTGCTTGTGAGTTCTCTGTTCACAATGGACTAAGTGGAGTAGTCTGCACTTGAGTGGCAGCTTGAATCAGACTCATACACTCTGAGGTATTCTGTCTATTCAGTGCATTAGAGTCTCAGGTGCCTGGGGAGTTCAGTGCATGGTGTTTAGAATGAGCACACAACCCCATCATAGTAAAAAACCAAATCAAAACCAAACAGAAAACCCACTAACCTGTCAGAAGACTACATTCACTTCTATAAGCTCAGGGAGGTGCAAACTGTACCTCCTAGAACTAGCTGGGGAATCTACTCTCCAGGGAAAGCAGCTTGTATTTCTCCATATGTGATACCAATGTAATATATGCCATCATGTTCCAACAATGCCCCTATGCCATGTACATTGGCCAAACCGGACAGTCTCTACGCAAAGGAATAAATGGACACAAGTCTGACATCAGGAAATATAACATTAAAAAACCAGTCGGAGAACACTTCAACCTCCCTTGTCATTCAATAACAGACTTAAAAGTGGCAATTCTTCATCAAAAAAACCTCAGAAACAGACTCCAACATGAAACTGCAAAATTGGAATTAATTTGCAAACTGGACACCATCAAATTAGGCCTGAATAAAGCCTGGGAGTGGATGGGTCATTACAATAACTGATTTTACCATACTAATTTCTCCCTACTGTTACTCACACCTTCTTGTCAACTGTTTGAAATAGGCCATCCTCATTACCACTACAAAAGTGATTTTTCCTCCCTTGGTATTCTGCTGTTAGTTGAATTGCCTCGTTAGACTGACACCCTCAACACACTTGGTAAGGCAACTCCCATCTTTTCATGTGCTGTGTGTGTATATATGCTACTGTGTTTTCCGCTCCATGCATCTGAGGAAGCGAGTTCTATCAAAATCTTATGCCCAAATAAATTTGTTAGTCTCTCAGGTGCCAAAAGGACTCCTCATTGTTTTTGTATTTCCAATGACATCCTACCTCAGTGAGGTGTATCTTTAGATTCCTCCAATGTCTGCCTAAGTGCTCTGCTGCTGAAGGGTAAAGTGGTGATATACTGAGCCAGAGCAGTCCTCTGCAATCTTAACTTTGCCTCCTTCCCTGCCAGCCCAGCAGCCCTACTTTAGGGCTATGCAGGCTGCTTACAGTTCCTCTGGTGAAGGGGAGGTTGGAGCCATTGTCTTTTCCTGCACCTTCTGCTCAGCAGCCTCTCTGCCATCAGATGCTTGTCACCAGAAAAGGGCTGGAAAGCCAGTATAATGAGCCAGCTGAGAAAGCCTTAGCTCTGTGCCACTTCTTCCTCACCCTACAGTGGAGGGGGCCTGGCAAAAGAATGGCCAGTGCGTTGCAGTCGGGCAAACCCCAGCTATATGACAGACTGCGTGCGGCTATCAATGGTGCTGCTTAAGGCAGGTTGAAAAGATCATATGGTTTCACATTTTGATCCCTCTCCTCCCCTTCTCCATCACTGATGAACGAGCTAGAGACTTATTTATTTATTCTTGTTAATGAAAACTCAGATTTTGGAGGAAATGAGGAATCAACAGCAGGATGCAAGAAGAAGAAAAAGCAGCAACCTGGCAGGCTAGAGGGTTCTGCACTGTAGAAGTCAATTGCAAAATCTCTATTGGCTTCAATGGGGTCAGGATTTTCAGTCCATAGATTTAGTTTTTAAAAAGATAATGATTTTTATCCCTTTTCAGTTTGTGTGTATATATGTGTGTGTATGTACACATATATATGAGAGAGAGTAGTGGGAGTGGGAACAAAGGCTTTCCCACCATAAAAGGATTATGTGACATATCAAAATTCCTAACCTTCAGTATAGTATCTTCCAATAAAAATAAAATAGTAACCAAAACAATTGTATATATCAATAGCCTGTTAAGCATATAGGCTAATACAATACTTCAAATTAGTTTAACTTTAAAAGATCATTAGTATCATTTGTCAAGATGGACTATGCATACTGTACCTGCTTTGTATGGTCCTTTTTTGTGTTTTTGATTTGGTAGACTGCTAGTTTTCTTTTTTCACTGGAAATACTGGTGTCAGAATATTTTAAGTCTTAGATGAGTGCGTTTCTTGTCTTACCTTCTACAAAATCCATATTTCCTTAGCAAGTGAATTCATGCCAAAGGGGAAAAATACACCTCACAGATTATGGTATTTTCTACAAAGATTATTAACTACAAGTGGTTCATTGCTCTGCAAGAGCACAGTTCAACCATATGCAGAACTCACTTATTTTTAGTACGCTCCAAGATTAAGAAACTCATATATGGGAGGCTACCTTTTTTCCCTGCTGGTATATAGAGGAGCAAGTGTGTGTAGAGTGGGTGAAATTTCCCTCCTGAGCCAGCAGAGGCAGTTGCACCCAAGACTGAATCCAACTGAAGATTGGGCTGGTAATGTTTGCATGAGCATGTCTTCTGGCTAATCCCACCACTTTCTGGTCTCCAGACCCCACAATGGAGTGAATAGGGCTTTTAAGGTGACTTGCACTGGTGTAACCTTGCCCATAGGGAGATTTTCCTATATCCATGGAAAACAATGGTGGAAGCCATAGTAAACAGAGAGTAAATGTGCCTGCATGTAGCTATATTTTCTTTGTAAACTGTAATAACATGCTTTTTAACTGAAATTAACATTTTGGCCTTGACTCAGTTTGTTAACGTGCTTATATGGTTTGCTGAATCAGGGTCTTAATCGTGGGAAAAAGTATAGGATTCTAGCTGACAATCACAATATCTAGTTGTATGAAATTTGAGCCACAGTCATGCAGAAACATATGCCTTATCCCCAGAAGTGATTAATCCATTTCCTCACTTCATTTAACACATTCATGCAATGGTTACAAGAGCTCTAGGTTTCCAAAAGCTATTAATCAGAAAAATCAATACCTTTCTGTATTAGATCTTGCTGAATTAAGGTCATCTTTAATTGATCATAGATGATGCATTACAGGTTATGGCGCTGCAACTAAAATTCAGTTCTATACTGTAGATGTATTTTACAATACTTCATTGTTTCAGTGATTCATGAACTTGCCATTTCAGTGTGTATGAGGAATTGGTTAAGGTGACCTTGAAAGGCAGAGGGGTATTTTTATTTTTTGTTGTTGGCTTTAATGCATGAGCAAAACAACCAAAAGTATTTATTCAAAATCAGACTATAGTATAGAAATCATAATGAAAAAACTATAGCTATGTTATTAAATATCTGCATTGTATACAAGATTTAGACAGATATAGTTTGCTTAGAGAGATTTCATTTTTTGAAATCTATTGAATGCTAATATCAAAAGCTTTTTGAGTCTATTCCCAAATTTACATTAATAGTAAGCTGTTGTTTAGACACCTGCATGAGCATGTTTACACACATACACACACACAGAGAAATTATATATATGTGTGTGTGTGTGTGTGTGCACACGTTCTCCAGCTGTGGTGCTTAAGCAGAACCTATTAGGTGTGGAAACATTTTTTTAAAATCCTGCTTAGAAGGATTAGATTGTGATCAGTAAATGGTGGTAAACACTGATTTCACAATACACACACATGAAAAAATATTTCCATCTGTAATCAAAATTTACAGAATGCAAGAGAACTGATTCTTGAGAAATTATTATAGTTTGATTTAAGGATATTTACTTTATGTATTTTGATGTGATATTGACAATTTTTGTTTTTAACAGTTACAAAGTTTTAGCTTTTTGAGTCTCAACATCTACTGTCATTAAGTAATTAGTGTCTTATTCCCCCCCCATAATTTCCCACAAATGTGAAAATTTAAATTGATTACAAAATTAAGAAACGCTTAAAACTCATAATTTTTCACATGTAAAAACTAACCTATGGTACATATCTAGAAAAGGTGGATAGGTGCATGAAGAGGGGTCATTTCTGGGATCACCATCTATTTATGCCACATCTCGCAACACAGTACTGTCTCCACATGTGGCAACTATAGAAATGTCAATTGCCACTCTTCCCATGGATGCCTTTACAACCACTTTCTGCGTACATGTGCATGACTGTTGTCATATAAGTGCAGCAAGCCTGCTATTTATTGAATCTATTTCCCTATGTTAAGTTCTCCTCACACCTTCTATGGGTCATCTCAATTAGTACTTCAAAGGTTTTGTTGTTTTTTTCTTCTCCTGCTGATGATAGCTCATCTCAATTGATTAGACTCTTCCTGTTGGTATGCATACTTCCACCTTCTCATGTTCTCTGTATGTATAAATATCTCCTGTCTATGTGTTCCATTCTATGCATCTGAAGAAGTGAGTTGTAGCTCACGAAAGCTTAAGCTGAAATGAATTTGTTAGTCTCTAAGGTGCCACAAGTACTCATATTCATATAGCCACTCTTCGATGCAGGCTCTAGTCTTAACACTGAAAATGCTCTTTAAAATACCATTTCTTAAAAAAAATAAAAACCCTAACAACAGATATCCATGTTCACATTTAACTTTATTTAATTATGTGTTTTCTTTGTCCAGTATTCAGTAGATTACTTCCTATTTCTCTTGAAACACTTCTGAAAATAATATGTGTCAGAGTTTCACAGCGGAAATAATGTATTGAAAAAATGATTGAACACTGGTTTAGTTTACTGTATTATCCCTCTGTGCAAACAATGTGTTCTGTTTTTTTGTCTTTATTCCTTTATACTTATGTTTTTATTTTTTGCACTGTATCTTCTTAGATTAATGTTTTCGCTACTTTTTCCCTAAATACATTTTAAAATGCCATTTTTAATCCACAGTAGCCAATAAATAGTTTTTAGTATCCTACATTCCTGCTTGTGTCAGTACGTGAGCTACATTTGATGAGTAAAATACTTGGCCAAGGCTAAGGACCCTTTGAACCATTCCTGAAGGGGCAGCTGGGGATTCCTTTGACTCTCTGGTGGTGTAAAGCCAGCTCTAAAACACCCATTTCCCCTGCAACCAACCCACGTAGGGGGCATTCTGGCATGGGCTGCGGGGATGGCAGGAAGGGAGCATAGCTGAAATATGCTGCACTCAGGCAGTCCTGGCACTTGGAATGGTCCTTGGCAGACTGTCCTAGCTGGCATAAATTAGAGCTTCCCTGTGATTGGGCTAACTGTGAGAATTGGGGAGAAGTACAGAAGTAGCTTAGCCACCTTTGTCTCTCTTGCCCCTTGGCTGTGCCAAGCCTCGGCTCAGTGCAGCTGGGTGTGGGGCTGTGAGAAGCACTGGCAACCTTAGCTTTCAGCTAATGGTAGCTTTTAGCTAATATGAATGTGGTTTAGGAAAAGAATATTGGTTTCAATCAGATTTCTCTTTACAATCTGGGCAAATAACCAGGTGCACTCTCATTTGACTTGTTCCCATTTATATATTACTGAGAGCTATCTATTCTAAAAATGTCAGGGGAATGGTAGCTTCAGACCCAGATAGAGGAAATGTGAATGTCTAACTAAAACCGTCTCTGCAGAAGTTTGAATTTGTAATCTAATGACTAACATGGAGTTCCCTGGGTGTCAGACTGCTAATCTTTGACTGGCAGCTGAAAATAGAGTTCTGTCAGTGTTGTCAGCAACCAAACCACAAGACACAGACTTTGAGAAGCTTTGGTTGCCCTATCAATAAATACATTTTAGCAGCTGTTAATTAAATCTGATTCTGTTGTGCTCATTAATCTGCCTCCTAGATGGATCAATACATTCCTCTACTTAACTGTATCTAAGTATTTGTCCAGGCCCAGAAATGAAGTGTGTGTATTATTATTATTTATGACGTGTCCAAAATGTGTTGTGTGCTTTACAAATCAAGTAGAAGGTATACATGCTGCTCAAAAGGCGTTTACAATGTAATTTTAGTCATGATTCAGTGAATCAGAGTAGCAAATAGCGGGAGGGGGACAGGAAAAGGGAGGAGGAGGAGGAGGGACACAATAACCGGATTACATGATTACTTGTTATGTATGTGTCTTGTTAGTTTGGCTAGAATATATTTTCAACAATGATTATTTGGGGAAAAGAGAGTCTGAGTCTATACTGGAGCCAATGTATAGCGGAGTAATCCCAGCTTTGGGAAAAATAACTTTCCTGACTTCCTGCAAACATCCAACGTTGTTCTTTTCCTTTTGGCACAAAAAGATCTATGTGCCTTACCAGTAAAATGAGGAAAAGCAACACATATCCTGAGGTGGCTGACTACTTTAAGTCCCAGCTCCTAGACCCCAGCACCATCTTGTTCTATAGAAAATGCAGGGAGAGGGGAAGGGAGCTCCTTAAAATGAGAGATTTCAAATGTAAGGTTAAATTTGATGTTTTGTATACGTCTCTGTACTCTGTAGAAGTAAAGGTCTCAGAAATGTTTACTGCTTTGGACTCAAGTTACAGGAAGTGAACAGTGAGCCCTGTGGAGGCTGAGATTAAGGCTCTAAAAGACTTTGTGGAAGAAACGCCTAAATTTGTAAACCCCTACCCCCTTCAAAAATAATAGGAAAAAAGACTAAAAACTTGAGAAAAGTAAAAGAGGGTTCAAAAGATTTTCTGACTAATTTTAATGCTGTATATTGTAGAAAAGTTTTTCTCTGATCTACTAAACTTAATCTACTAGAGGAGATGCTTTGAGGTTCCAATTCATGAACCTTGAGAAAGGCTCAATATAAGAAGCATCAGTATAGTCTGTCTATCTGATGTTTGTGACAAGTAGAGAACCCTGAAGGCAGCTTCAGCTGTGGGTGACATCACTTACAAAGGCAAAAATATTGTATTGTTTTGTGACTTAAAACAGCCCTGGTGCAAGGAGTTTACATTCCTCAAAATGGCATTTGAAAAAACAGGAGTGAAACCACTATATTATTTTCTGCTAAACTCTGCGTTATTCATGGAGGGAAAGGTTGAATCTTTCAAGCCACTAATTCTATTAACCACCTATTAGAAAAGATTCTTAAAGCTAATAGGACAGATTGAAGTCAGTGGAACTACATTGATTGATAGCACCTGAGAATTAGTCTGATTTCTCCTTCGAGTGATTATCCATATGCATATTCCACGTGTGCATATGCCCAAGTTGAAAGTCTTTTGGCCAGAAGTGTTCATTATAGTCGTGCTGGGCAGAAATGGTGGGAGGAAGCCAACTCAGTTCCTCTCCCCATTTCCTGCTCGCTGTCTGTTCAACAAATTGCTGGCTCTTTTTCAGCTTTGTGAAAATGGTGTAGTTAGTTATTGCTTGTGGATATTTTGTTTGCTGTTTCCGGTAAAAAAAAAAAGGAAAGAAAAAGAAAGGGAAAAAAAACTATTCCTAAGAAAAACGATATCTTTCTAATACTAGGATGGCTTCTTCTAAGTTGCCTTGCATTTAAGTATTGCTCCTCATTAATTAATCAATAACTGCTATGCCCATTAATGATGGCATGTAAAATGTTTATTTGGTTTGGGAGAATCGCACATCCCCAACAATTGTGCTGTTTGCAAGTTCTATTGTCACATTACCCACAAATCTAGAGAAGTTCGGCTGCAAGTTCAACAATTCCCTCTCTGAATCCTGGGAACTGGTTCACATCTCTCAACCTCCAAGATGCATATTGCACAGGAAGTACCTAAGTTTCATGGTAGGCCACAAACATTTTCAGTATCAAGTTCTACCTTTGTCCTGTTGATTGAGAGATTTTACCAAAGTGCTAGTGGTCATTTCCCTTTTCTGGATGATTGGCTAATTTGGGGAAAGTCTCCTTATCAAGTGTCAGCTGCCATTTGCTACATTCTTGAACTGTTCCAAGACTTCAGCCTCAAAGGCAGCATACAAAAATCTAAACTGACTCCCATTCAAGGCTTGAGTTAATAGGGGCTGCCCTGGGCTCCACCAAGCCCATGGTTTATCTACCTCTAACAGATCTGAGAACACGTCTATCCTATTAACTAAACTAGAGTCAGACCCAAGTACCACAGTGAGGATGTGTCTTGCTCTGCTTGTGCATGTGGCTTCATGCACCTTCATAACACTGCAAGCTAGACTACATCTTTGATGAAAGCAAGGCTGGTTAAGGTTGGTGTATTTCCCCACCAGATATCAATAGGACATGCTTCTCTGTGCACGTGACCTAATATTCTCCTTCCTAAAATGGTAGAAAGAAAATGGTCTGCAAAGAAGAGTCCCCTTTGTACCTCCTCTCCTATCCAAAACTATAGTGATGAACTCTTGATTGTCTGCAGACTCTGGACCTTTGGACTACATGAGAAGCATGGATGCACATCTGTCTGCTAGAACGTAGGGCAGTGCTCAGAGCTTGCTAGTCCCATCTCATATTCAAGGTCACCCTGTCTCTTTATGATCCACACTCACCCTTAGCACATCCCTTGTATTAGTGCATAACATCACTGGTATTCTCAGCTCTAGCAGTTCCTGGAGCCCGTCTGCCTCTTACTAGGTCTTCTTTGGCTAGGCCCTCTGGCCAAGTCAAATAAAATTCAGTCCCTTTCTGGGACACTCAGAATCAAAGCTGACATAGTCAGAAGGTCCTTCACTCTTCCTGGGCTCAACTTATCACTCTTTCTCACACTTATCAGAGTGCTGACTCCTTCAGGCTTTTCCCCACTGGAAGTCCAAATACAATATAAAGTTGTGCTCCACCCCTGCTGGGCTTTTCTTCCATTCCCTGCTTTCTTGTAGTCCCTAGTTCAGGGATCCCCCACAGGAGCCTACCTCGCTCACTGTGGGTCTCTTCCATTCCATTTTCCTTTTGAAACACTCCCCGTAGGACTGCCTCCCTGGCCACTTTGCCCCAGCTCCAAGCCTCCACCACAGGTGTTAGCTCTACTTCTGTGGCTTAGCTGTCCAGCAGCAACCTATCCCAAACTGCTGGGATTCTCAAAAGGCACCCACCAGCTCTCTTCCCTGAGATAACAATCAGCTGTCCCCTACTGTCTTCCTTCCCCAGTGATCTGACAGTCTTTCCTGGGAGCTCTCCCAGTTACCTCTAAGCCCTAGCTTAGGGTTCCTCCCCTACAGGAGCCTGCACTGCTTCCTGTGGGATCCCCCTAGTGTGTAGTCCTAGGCCTTCCCCAGGGACATAAATCTCTTCCTTCCTCTCACCTGGGATCTCCCTTCCTATCTGAGCAGCCTCCTACTTACACTGTTCAGGCAGTCCTCTTATAGAACTCAGTTGCTTCCTTGCTAATTGTCTGATGAGCCAGCACCAGGCACACAAACCTGCTTCCAGGTGCATTTGATGGGGTCATCAGAGGCCAGTTAGTCCCTGTTTCTCCCTGAAGGGCCACTGGCCTCATGACACATCCTTGCATCCTAGGGGCCTAAAGGAGAACAGGGCTCTCTCTGATCCAGGCTTGACAGACTGGTCATCAGGGGTCCAAGTCCTAGTTCCCCTGAAATCAATTACAAAACTATTGCTTTCAAAGGAAGCAAGATTTGGCCCCAAGCCTAGGCCTTTCTGATGTAAACATACAATTTAATAAGGAAATATTACCTCAGTCCTGTGGTCAGCATAACAGGCAGCCTGCAAAGGATTGCAAATGAGTATACATTTCAAGTGTTGACAAGTTGTAATGGGTAGCATAAGAGACAGGAATTGCAACACTGTGACTGTGTACTGCCGATAGAACAGACCTTGGGAAAATGCTGTCTGCATGAACCCTTTATTCTCTGAGTTCTGAGAGGACAAGAAATGGGGCTAAGGAAAGAATACCAATTTCAGTTCTACTTGAGATTTAATGAGTGAAACAGATATTAAAGGGTTCTGTTTGCTACTAAAATGCTTTTGTTTCTGCAATGTTTCAAATAATGATGAACTTGTTTAATAGGGGAACTGGCATCACTTTGTATTACATTTTTGTTAACTGCATTCTCAAATAATGAACAGAAAATCCCAGGCTTACTTCTGTTAAGCAGGTTGAATGCTAAAGTGTTACTTTACTTTTTTGAATAGTGAAGCATGTTCAATCTGCAAAATGAAATAAAAATGAAACATAGGAACACCATTCAGTCTGCTTATCACCCTGTGCCCATTTTCTCCTGAATAACTACAAGATGACCATAGTTGAATCCAACTGCATTCTGTAAAAGAGAGTTATCATGCTATTTTACCTTGAAAAGCTATCCTTTCGTTCTCATATAGGTGAGTAAATCATACGAAGGAGGAAAACAATTGCTTTTTTTGAAGTAAAATGGTATTAAAAAAAGATAAATGATCTTGTTTCCATTATGTGTTTTTTTAATAAAGAAGACAGCAATGAAAGCATTTTCAGATCTCTAACTTCATTAGGAAATACTCAGTACTAATTTTTAAAACTTACAATATTAGCTTTTAAGTTATTTATTTTCTTTGAAGTGGCACATTTGTTTTCCTCCTAAGTCACATACTTCACTCTTTGTAATTCATAGAATCGTAGGACTGGAAGGGACCTTGAGAGTTCTTCTAGTCCAGTCCCCTGCACTCAAGGCAGGACTAAGTATTATCTAGACCATCCCTGACAGGCGTTTGTCTAACCTGCTCTTACAAATCTCCAATGACAGAGATTTCACAACCTCCCTAGACAATTTATTCCAGTGCTTCAGTATCCTGAGAGTTAGGAAGTTTTTCTTTATGTCCAACCTAAATTTCCCTTTCTGTAACAATATAAGCCCATTGCTTCTTGTCCTATCCTCAAAAATTAAAGATAACAAATTTTCCTCCTCCTTGTAACAGCCTTTTATGTGCTATTATCATATACCCCAACAGTCTTCTCCAGACTAAACAAGACCCATTTTTTTCAATCTTCCCTGATCATGTTTTCTAGACCTTTGATCATTTTCGTTGTTCTTCTCTGGACTTTCTCCAATTTGTCCACTTCTTTCCTGAAATGTGGTGCCCAGAACTGGACACAATACTCCAGCTGAGGCCTAATCAGCATGGAGTAGAGCGGAAAAATTACTTCTCATGTCTTGCTTACAACACTCCTGCTAATTCATCCCAGAATGTTGTTTGCTTTTATTGAAACAGAGTTACACTATTGACTCATATTTAGCTTTGTGATCCACAGTGACCCCCCCAGATCTCTTTCTGCAATACTCCTTCCTAGGCAGTCATTTCCCATTTTGTATGTATGCAACAGATTGTTCCTTCCTAATACTTTGCATTTGTCCTTTTTGAATTGCATCCTATTTACTTCAGACCATTTCTCCAGTTTGTCCAGATCATTTTGAATTTCAAACCTATCTTCCAAAGCCCTTGCAACTCCTACCAGCTATGTATTATCTGCAAATTTATAAGTGTACTCTCTATATGTCATTATATAAATCATTAATGAAGACGTTGAACAGACCCGGACCCAGCGGGACCCCGCTTGATATGCCCTTCCAGCTTGACTGTGAACCACTGATAACTACTCTCTGGAAATGGTTTTCCAATCAATTATGCACCCACATTACGGCAGCTCCATTGAGGTTATATTTCCCTAGTTTATTTAGGAGAAGGTCATGCGAGACAGTATCAAAAACCTTGCTAAAGTCAACATATACCACATCTACTGCTTTCTCCCTATCCACAAGGCTTGTTACCTTGTCAAAGAAAGCTTTGGTTGGTTTGACATGATTTGTTCTTGACAAATCCATTCTGATTGTTACTTATCACCTTATTATCTTCTAGGTGTTTGCAAGATTTGAGCGAAAGCCTCGAACAGAACAGAACAAATCACTGAGAGCCAGATTTTCATAAGCACCCAGCTCCTAACTTTATTAACGGAGGTTGCTAGCTGCTGAGTTATTTGGAAATCTGGCACATAATGTTCTCATGCAGAATGAGTGGTGGCTCGTAATCTTTTTGACAGGTGAGGCACATATCACAAAGTGTCACAAATCCCAATATATATCATCCTCTTTCCAGTCCTGGTTGGGAGTCTCTGCTGTGCCTCTCCAGTGTCACAGCGTCCAGGGCCGATTCTAGCAATTTCGCCACCCCAATTTCGCTCTGCCGCTCGCCGGTCCCGCGGCACCGGTGGACCTCCCGCAGGCGTGCCTGCGGATGCTTCACCGGAGCCGCGGGACCAGCGGACCCTCCGCAGGCATGCCTGCGGGAGCTCCACCCGAGCCGCCTGCCACCCTCCCAGCAACCTGCAGAGCACCCCCCGTGGCATGCTGCCCCAAGCACACGCTTGGCGTGCTCTGGCCTGGAGCTGGCCCTGACAGCCTCCCTACTTCACCCTGCGCCTGCAGAGATCCAGTGTCACTGGCCCTGTGGCTGTTCAGGGAGCCCCCTTTATCTCCACTGTCATGGCTCTGCTGCCTCACTCACCACCCAGGAGTGTCAGAGCAGTGCCCAGGCATTTAAGCAGTGCGATGGCCTCCCTCACAGCTGGGGGCTTGTCCTCCTCCTTGCAGTCTTAGCTAGGGGTCTCTGCTCTACCAGGCCACAATGACTGAAAACTCCCCTCCATCTTGTGCTCTGGTATCTTGGCCCTTTGCAGGGGCCCTCTGTAGCCCCACTGTCAGAATCACCCTTAACTGCTACAATCCTGCTGTGGCCTCACCAAGCCCTAGGGACCACAACAACACCCTCTTCAAATGACTCCTGGGGTGATAAGTTGCCATGGTAACAAGGCAGCCGCCTGAGGCACTCTTACCTATACCACATCACTACATTTTCTGGCATTGCCTGTCACTCCAGGGACAGAGTAAGTAATGTGACAGACCTTAATCAAACCACAAGCATTTCTTGTGGACTTACATTACTGTTCTTAAAAGTCTGTACATATACAAAACATGTAGCTTTTAGAAATTAGGTTCTCAATTCTTTGGTTGGGCTATGCCTCAGTTGCCTAGTCTGATGAGACACAACCGTGGAGAACTGAAAAAAAAAATAAAGAGAAATATGGGGACTAAATGGTCGCTATCTGAGACTAAGTAAAAGCAAACCTCTTATTATCTGTGTAGGAGCATAAGCACATGATAAGAATATCCACTCTACACACATAGCACTGACTCATCAACACAAGCTTATTGTTTCCATCTAAGCACTTTCCCTATTTGGCTCCTTAGCAAGGTGTGGATTTTCCAGGGGGCATGTCAGATGCTTTTCTTTGGTGTTACTGAGAGTCCTCATATTGAGAGGTGAATCTCTTGACATTTCAGTGTGCTGATGTGAGGAGCATAAATACATATTTTCCTGTGGTTTAACATAAAACAACTGGGATGTGGACTGTAACTCTGACAAGCTGCCAACCTGAATCTGTGGGGTGATGGGAGATATATCCTCCAGGGAGTGCCCATCTGAAGTTCTTCATTGCTAATGCCTGCTTTGTGACCTTTCCATGAGCAGATGTGTGTGGCTATAAATATGCATCTGTCCCTCCATCTTCCACGTGGCTCCACCTCTGCAGTAAATGTGTCACAATCGTTATTCCTTTTTGGAGGCGGAATGCACTATGACTAGATATGGGGTGGAAGAATTCAGAACCAAGGGTGTGTTGAGAGCAAAATTCCTCCATTTTGCTAAACCACAACCTGTCTTTTTTTCAGAAACCTATGCCTCGTGAGTGAGTTGCACAGTAGGCAGCAATTACTATTAAAGCATAGAACAGTGGTTGTCAACCTTTTCCATACTGAGACCTCCTCCCATTTAGTAATATAAGAGAGGCAGGTTTGTTGGAACCCACTGGCATATTGTTGCAACTCCCAGTGGTATAGAGAAATACAGAGATCCTCAAAAGAGAGATAAGGCAATTTCTGCCATGGATAGCCAGGATAATTTTGCTTTTACAAAGCAAGAACATAAGATTAGCCACACCGAATCAGATCAGTGGTCCAGAAAGCTCAATGCCTGCCTCCAGCATTAGCCAATGACTGATTTATTTTCATAAGCACACAAAAGCTCAAACTCCATAATTCACTTAATCATGTGGAATTCTCTGCATTACAATGGAGTTAGCCCCAAAGGAGGTCAATTGATGTCCCAAAGTGTGAGATTACATTGGCTGTAGCTCACAGTGTATAACTAACAAATATTATTATTGGTCATAAAATTATCCAACACTTTTAGAAACCAGACACAACTACATTATTGCAGCTAATAACATCGTTAGACAGTGACAAGAGGACTCCATCATCTGAAGCACTATTTTCTGTAATTTATTTTACCTTTACCAGCTATCACTTTCATTGTCTCTCCTTCTTATATTTTTGGGGAGAGGTAGAAAAGAGAGGGCTGTCCATTTAGCCCAGGTATTTTTAAGGGTATCAGTAAACGTGGTATCTAACATAACGTGTGTGTCATCAGAACTACACTGAAGGCTGTAGAGAGATCTAGCAGTGTAAGCCTAATACTTGTGTTTCCTACCTCAGGAGGAAGTAATCTTTTAGTACTAGGTCTGCCTATGTGCTATGTCCCGATCTGAAACCCCCTCATATACCATGAGAGAGTAACTGAAACCATCAGAAATCTAAGATTTTTTTAATGATTGATACATTATTCAGATGACAGGTAGTTTACCAGTTGCATACCTGTACATCAGTAATTCAGTTTCTTTTGATTTAGCTGTTTTGTTCAGATTAGTTTATTTTCATGGGAGGTGTAGACTGGTTGAGGAGATGAGCCAGGAAGCCACAGGTAGGAGAATAAGACATCTGAAATACAATTCCTATGCAGCACCAGGATGGTATTTCCAAATCAAAATTTTTGGTTTTCAGATACAATTTTCAGCCTAAAAGTGTTTGATTCTTTGCTGAAAATACTGACTTTTCCACCAAAAATTTTACCATTGAGTTTAGACCACAGATTTAAGCTGACTGCAAGCCAGAAACTGCTGAGTTTTGATCCCAGCTCTGCTACTCAATGTGTGGCCTTTGGCAAGTTTTCCTATTTAGATGAGAAACTCCTGGGGGTAGAGACCATGTTTTCCTTTGTGTCATTCTCAGGGCCAAATAAATGGTGAGAATTTAACAGATAATTAAAACAACAATAATTAATAACCTCTCTGTTTTAGTTCCTTATCTCTAAGATGAAGATAATACTTCTTTTCCTTCCCAGAGGCATTGAAAAGATTAATGTTCATACAGTGCTTTGAACATGTAAAGCACTAAGTGAGTGCCAAATATTATTGCTACTTAGAGTCTCACAGAAAAAAGAGGAAGTATTCATCAACCCCTCTTGCTACATGATGATGAGACACCGGTCTCAGTACGTTCGATTTCTGGCACATTGTCATTTATATCCTTGAAATAACTAAGATGGCTCAGAGCAGGTGTTCTTTAGCTGAATGGATAACTTGAGGTTCTTCCCCAAATTTCAAGGTCATGCTCAATTCAGCCTCCTGTTTGACAAGCATATTTAAGCTTCATCTGAGCTGTAAACTGTCAGCTATATTTTTGACAGGACACCCTGTTTCCTGGGGTAATATTTTAGTTGATAAAAATAAGCATATTTCTACCTTCCAGTAAAGACAGAATTCTTCGCTGTAAGCCTGCATAGTTTCTCTATTTAGCACACTAGTTCTGGTGTTTTGATCGGAGTATGCTAGGTGCATACAACTCTTACATGTGCATATGGGGTTAAAGGAAAGCGTCCATTTGTGATGACAATAGGTCCCTATTTCCTGTTGCTTATTTAATAGCTTTGTCCTTAGTTATGCACGTCTGAACTCTACTTACATTAGAGTTTATTGGCAGCTTTATCGTTCTCCATAATTCTTTGGATGGCAGGCTGTTCTTTCTTCTTCCATGGATGATGCGTTTTTTATTTTCAAGAAGTCTTCCTAGTAATTCCCCTTGGCAGAATGGTAAGGGAACTTCAAATGTTTTACCTGATCCTTTTCTTCCTTGTTTCAAGGATATTTTCCATGCATGGAATACTACAGAAAATGTCACTATAATTAGCAGTGTCTTGAAATAGACATAGTTACTGAAAAAATCTTCAGCTCTGAATTTTGACAGGTGGATTTATAGGAAAGCTTCTTTACAAGCAATGCTTTTTTAAAGGGACATATTCTTGTATTAAGTGTTTTGTTTCATTGTCAGTAGCTGCACATTAATGTACACATGTATTTAGCCTACCACAGCTGTCTTAATACATTTTCCCCAGCCTTGTGGGTAGGGTCCATACAGCAACTTCTTTGTAACTATGTGTTGACTTCCAATGGTTTGGGAGGTTAGCTTTACAAAATGTTGGGTTGGGCAGCGCTTCAGTCTTTTCTCCTTTATTAGGAAGACTCCCAGCTCAACTCCTGGGGCTTTCCTGCTTCTTGTTTCCAAGAGTGCAAATCTGTAGTGGCAAAAAACCGGGTTACTTCCCTTAATTGGAGTTCTCTAATCATATTGCCTCCACAGATCCACACTCTTCTTCCCACCTTCTACACTTGTCTGTGGATCACTTTGTGTCAGATTAATTAGCAGGTTTGGGAATCCACTAGTGGCTTATTTTGTGGCACTGGACCCCTAAAGTCTATGTTTTTAAGGTCCTCATGAGACAATACAAGCTCCAGGAGTGGAGGCAATATATTCAGAGAACAGCATTACACAGCAATAACCTAATTTACTCATTTCTGATGATACAGAATGCATATAGTAAAGTGATTCTATATTGGATTGAGACATCCTTGATTTCTTGTGGTGTTTCTCCCGCCCACCCCCCTCGGGAAGTGATTGAATTTATTATTCTGAGTGCTCTTATTTTTCCAGATATAAAAGAGGAAGTTTGTAAGAAGCAGTTTCAGTATGTCCAATAAAATAACATTAGCTTGTGTAAAATAACAAATATAAAGTTTAAGAAGTAAACAGTGTTTGCTGTATGATGAAACTTTCAAAAACAGGAGGAGTTGTAGCTGTGTTAGTTCCAGGATATTAGAAAGACAAAGTGGGTGAGGTAATAGCTTTTACTGGACCTCAAAAGCTTGTCTCTCTTCCCAAGAGAAGGTAGTCCCAGTAATAGATATTACCTCGCCTACCTCACCCATGTTTAATTTAAAAAATGAAATACCATATAATAATATTGTTACTGTTAATGGCACCCTATGTACATTTAAATTTTGACACAACTTTACTGAATTACTGAGTAGAGTAGGATCTTCGTATAGAGCTCTGATATGGTAACAATCAGTTCATAGTGAGTCAGGTGGAAGTCTTGTTTCAGTGTAATGTGGTATGCAAACTTCATTCTTGATTAGAGTAAACTTCCCATTTAGGTCAAATCTTGCCACTTCCTCTGCAGGTGCAGGAAGCACCACATGTAGTGGAACCAGTTTGGTTCTCCTGCAGAGGGGCAGGATTTGGGGACGATGTGCGAGGTATGTGCACATGTATGTGATGCAAAGCCCAGCTCTGTTGGAGCTCCTCAAATGCTGCCAGTCTAGGGAAAAACCCACTTCCTGGATCCAGGGAACAGGATTCCTTCCTTTCCCCAACACTCTCCCTGTGGAGATCACCAGTCACTCATGCTGAACTTTCTTAACAACATTTGTCCCCTCAAAAACGTATCCTTTGAAACACTTTGTTTCAATTAGCATATACATGCATTCTAGTAAAATACAGGGCTTTCCCCATGACAATAATAGTGTATTGAAATATTTTCCTTTGTAAAAAAATACAGATTCTCAGTTTCTCCCTGTATAGTATCTCCTTGCCATAGACCGAAGACAGAATGAAATAATCAAGTGTATGAGGTTTAGGCATGAGTTTGAGGAAGTTAAGGTCGAAATCCTTGAATTAATAATCTGGTAGGCAAATTAAGTTAAATAAACTCAAAAAATAAGTGTGAAAAAATGTCACAGAGCTAATGCCCCTCGGTTTACAAAGATTTAAGTAAAGACATTAAAATATTAACAAAAGTTAATAGAGATGATTACAGCAAATAATCATAACTGTTTGGACTTTAGGGTCCAGGACCTTCGGTTTGGCTTTGCTGCACTTGGAATAGCTCCTGATCCATTCCCCTGATCTTTGGCCCAACTAGGGGCCAGGGTTCAGATCCTGCTGTAATTTAGCATACAAGGAGGGCTCTATGTTACGCTGGCAATAACAGTCTTTCAGGCATGTCCCTGCCTGGGAGGACAGAAGAAGAAGGTGGTGTAGAGCTGGTTTTACATCACCAGGAAATTCCCCTATGCTAGGTATATAGGGCATCCTTCCAGCAGACTGATCAGCACAAATCATGTGGATTGGTCGGAAGGGAAGGTGCAAGGATCTGGCACTAGATTTACACATGTGTGAGCATGAATCAGGGTAATCAATTTATTAAATGTGAATTGTAGACACATTGCGATTTTAAGACACACTATTTAAAATCTGTCATTATTTTTTGCAGGCTTGTATTTAATTTTGCCTTGGTACCCAGTACATCCCTGTTATGTCAATTAAATTAAATATGTATAAAATACAAATATGTATAAAATACCTTTCATCAGTTATTTTTTATTTCTTAGGTAAAACTCCCATTAAAGTCAATGGGAATAAACTTGGGTGAGGTGTGAGAAAAATGAAGGTCCTCAGGGTTTAGCCTGTGTCAGTATTTTTATTGTTTGTTAAGCAGAAAAACAAGACGGTGTAAATCACCTTATATTTATCTTTGCCTGTTGTGTTATTTGGCATAAGGCCACAGAACAAAGTGCTGTCAACACAACTAGGTGCAAATTAATGTGGCTGTTCTCACACTGGAGTCCTACTGTGTTAATAAAAGGTTTTAACCTCGTTAACATACATTCTGAACTGTGAGCATAACATTCAGAGCTCCATATTCTGAGCAGTCAATTGTGGTGATTACAGTCAAGTTTGAGAGTATTGGCCAATCAGCTCACTCTATTTCACTTGCTTATTTTATAATGAAGTATCAACACGGATAGACGTGTTACTTATATATTAAAGGCCTTGTCTACACTGGCAAGTTACTGCGCAGTAAAGCAGCTTTCTGCGGTGCAACTCCTGAGGTGTACACACTGCCAAGCCACTTAGTGCTCAGAAACTCCTCAATTGCAGCATTGCAAAAAAAAACACCTCGACGAGAGTCATAAGCCTTAAAGCGCAGAGACTCCAGTGCTGTATTGACAGTGTAAACACATGACATCGCAGAAAGCAATCAGTTGACCTCCAGAAGTGTTTCTGAAATAAATGTAGTCCAACTTTACTAATTCTGGGTCACTGAGAACAAAAATGATGCTTAAAATTGTTGATTGGCTCTAGTTTTCAAGATATGCTATTGGGTCAGTATATACGACCCTGGACTTGGGAATGGCGGAGGATAGTGAGTTATAAAGGGAAGGGTTCTCAATTAAACCAGAAATGACTAAAATACATCTTGACTGGATCTATGAATAAATCTATGACTGGGTTTGGATAGTACTTGCTTTGAGGCAAAACAAGAATTATGCAATCTGAAGCTGGTATTGCATCATATATGACATGAATTGCATCATGTTATTCCTAGAAGTCATGGATGATGCAATCATAACAAAGCTTACATCACTCTGCTGAACAAATTGCCCTATATCAGCTCTAGAAATCATACAGTGTTGTGCTCTCTTATTTGTCAGTGTTTGATTTTGCAAAGGGACACATTTTCTGTTTAGCCAAAGTGAGCAGAGATGCCTCATACTTGTGTGAACAGTGCAGATAACTTCTGCTATGTTTGTGGCGAAGTGACTTTTGCATCACAAAAGCGCAGTATAACCACTATGGTTAAGAAAGCCTATCACCTTTATTTTGGCTGCAAAATTGGAGATCAGGACAAGAGGTGGGTCCCACACATATGCTGCAACACTTGTGCAACAAATCTTCGCCAGTGGTTGAACAGGAAAAGGAAGTCTATGCCTTTTGCAGTGCCAATGATTTGGAGAGAGCCAACAGATCATACCAGCAATTGTTACTTCTGCATGGTGCCTCCAGTTGGGAAAGGTGTGTCAAAGAAGAAAAAGTAGACTGTGCATTATCCAAACATTCCATCAGCTATACGCCCAGTACCCCATGGAGAAGGACTGCCAGTTCCTGATGCACCAGAATCATTCTCACTCGAGTCAGATGAGGAAGAGGACTTCTGGTCCTGAACCATCAATGTCACAGGACCCACATTTTCTCCCATCCTCCTCCTCTGAACCACACCTCATAATACAAGGTGAACTGAATGACCTTGTCAGGGATTTGGAACTACCCAAGCGTAAGGCAGAGCTGTTGGGCTCCAGACTACAGCAGTGGAATCTCCTGGCAGGCTATCAGGGCAAATGGAGCCCATCAATGCTTGCAGACTATTGCTGGACAGTGACAAGAGATGCTCCATTTAATGAATACAAGAGACAAGCCAAGAAGCGCCGAGTAGACACTGAATAGGACTAAACTCTGTACATAATAGTTTTTTGCCTTTTGTTTCATAATCAATTTTATTTATATAACCCTTTTGCTGATTTTTAAGGTGTTACATAAGCAGGACAGGTGAAATATTATCATGTAAAGCAACCATAAACACATGAAAAGACCTAGGTTTACAATTTATGATTAAAACTCTACTATCTACACAATATACATAGACATAAAATGTAAAAACTTAAATATCTTAGAAACAGTAGCCAATCCGTTGTTTTAATTGTCATATTTGAATTCAGCACATCAAAATACATAATAAATATCACATTTTATCTCTGAAGCAGACGACTTCTCAAAAATTGTAGACCAGTGTAATCCCTCAAGTGGCCGCTCTGCTCATTGTTTTGAATTTGGCTGCCCTGGAGACATGCACCCCTTCCCTTTCAAAGCTCCTTTTCTGACAGCCCTTGTGTACTTTGCTGATCTGCTCTGGGACACAAAGCAAACCATTAATGTGAATGCTCCTGCTGTTGAACACAGAGGCTGGTGTGAAAGAGAGAGAGAGAGAGAGAGAGAGCTGGGGAGGAAGACAACAGGGGCTGATGTCAGGGTTTACCTCTCCCCCTGCCTCAGGTCTGGTTGCTTCCTGCCGCTGTCTGAACTTACAAGACAGCATGCTACAAACTCCCTGTCCCCCAAAACACACTGTCTGTCCCCTTCCTCCATACACACACACACTCCCTGTCACACACGATGCCCCCCGACTTCAGTTGAAAAGCAGTTGGCAATGTAAAAGGATGCTCATGGAACAATGGGATTGGGAACCCTGCATCATGTGACTCTGTGCCTGCCCCATGAGGCTTTGCAAACCCTTCCCAAAGTACCCTGCGGTCAGTTGCATAGTGGAATAGCTGCCACAATGCACTTCTGTCTCTGCTGTTGCAGGGGCTGCTAAAGTTGATGTGTTCCACCATCACAAGTTGCACAGTGTGGACACACAACAATGGTTTAATTCCAGCGCTTTACTAAAAGTGTTATCACTTGGTGCGCAGACACTTGCCAGTGTAGACAAACCTCTGTCAGGGATGATCTAAGTATATTTAATTCTGCCTCAGCAGGAAGGGATGGACTAGATGACCTCTTGACATTTCTTCCAGCTCTATATTTATCTGTTTTCTGTCATTAGTTAGGGCCAGATTCTAGTCTGCATTGCACTACTCCATTAGCACAAAACACTGTTAAAGCTGGTCTTAGTGGCCAGCTGAGGACTTCTAAAGAAAAAGAGATATTCCCAAGTAGAACAGAGCCAGCGTGGGGGATATATCAAGGTGAAGGGTCATGACTGGAGAACTGCCATTGCAGTTGGGTATAAATTTATCTTCTGTGGTGGCAAACTGGCCACAGGATTATGGGGGATCAAAGTGGTATGTAGCCATTTTCTATCACACATCTCCCAAGATTCTTGGAGGGAATTATGGAGGGTCCCCTAATGTAAGTTGTCATAATGTGCATTCAGTTCCTTGATCAGATGGTATGTTTTTGTCACCATTTCTTTTCATTTTCTTTCCTGTGAATCAGCAATACATAAAGTTACTGTCTATTAGTATTTAATCTCTGCATGCCAATTGTTGATTGACTTTCTTTCTCTGAATGACAACATGTGTGAGTGCAAATTTTTGAGTGGTTAAACCACACTGTGACAGTCCCAAAATTGCTCTTAATTAATGTCATCATTATTATTCTTTCTTTATATCTGCTAGCAACCGAAGACTATCAGGACTAGAGCTAGGTGAAATTTTGGGCTGAAAGATTTTGCAGATTAATGTCAATTTCCAGTGAATTGTTTTCAATCAAAAGGAAACAAAACAATTTTTTATTTTTTTTTGAAAATCAGAATTAACACTATGACATTTATCAAAATGAAACATTTTGATTATTCAGGCTAGATCCAGAAAGGATTTTATGAACCGTTCATGAAAGAGAAGGAGGTGGTGGTGCTACTGTCCCAGTTATGCCCAGCTAGCCCAGTGATTAGGGAAATTATATGTGATATGGGAGAGCAAGGTTTGAACCCTGCTTGGTAGCAGGGACTTGAATGCAGGTCTCCTTGCCACCCAGGTGAGTGCCTGGCTACTGGCTATTTTGGCATTTCTCTCTCAATTTCTGCCATTGAAGCTGTTCTACTTTATATAAATTCTTACTTGCTTTCTCTGGCCCACTAACTATTCAACTATTTTAGGCATTCACCCTTGCTTCCTATTCTGACTGCTGCTGTTGTAGCTGGTGGGCCTCATGGTGGGGAGTCTGCTGGGACTTACTGTCCTCAGGCCAAATCCCATCCTGGAATCTCTAGTTATTGTCTGTGTTTATAAAATATATGTGAAGGTGAATGGCTAGATAAACCTCTAGACAACTTAGTTAAATTGAGTGCCATCACTTAAAAATTGTAATAGATAGTCTGGAAAAATTGTAGGAGTTTTTGGAATCTTGTGGGATTCTTTCATGAGAAGAAAGAAGATCCTTGCTGGCTTGATTTGCATTTTAAGACACAGTGGAATGTAGGCAGTCTTCAAATATATTTAAACATAAGTGTAAGCAGAAAAAAAAAGTTCTTAGTTTAAAGCAGCCAGTGAGATTGGCTCCCTCTCACGTTAAAAGCCATAATTGGGACTAAATATCAGTGCAGTTGCCTTCATGGAGTCTGCTTCCAGTTCCACTATGCTTTTAATGTAATGTCATTTTATTTATTTAAAATGTTGCAGATTCATTGTAGTATGGTGGTTGTTTTTAATAAAGTGACCAATAAGTTCTCAAGCAGTATTTTGCTTACTTTGCCTTTCTGTAAATATAGATTATTACCATTGGTGTGTCTGTGTATGTGTGTGCAGTGAAATCAACATTTACCAATACAAATCTAGTCCTTCCTAGTAATGCTGGTTTTGTGCCATGGTGGGAGAGGGGCAGAATTATACCACTCCCGTGGGAATTTCAGGAGACAATGTGCAATATATATTCCTTTCCTGGCCAAGCCCTGTGCCTTCCCAGTCTTCTTTGTGTTGCTTAGCATCCAGTGGCTAGTAGTTCTTCTGTTCAGGTGAGTGTCATGGCACAAACACTGAAGAGCCCTCTTTGTGCACCCCCAAAAGAAGCCGTCCACAATCTGGCCCTCAACTAGCTGGGCTTTTCCAATGATTTTAGGAGATCTTTCCTTGTTTTGCATAACACAAATGTTAATAAAGTATAGTGTGATGAGACAGAGGTGAGACTAATTCCAAATATGTATAATATAGTTTCTTTGTTATAAATAAAAATGTATCCAGTGATCTTTGTATTTTTTTATTTTAATTTTATTTTATTTTGCTCAGAGCCAAGCAATAATGGAAGAACACATTTTCTGCTAGAGTTCAAATATCTATAGGCATTGGTCTTAACACTTAAGACCTCTGATGCCTCATCTGTGAATCAAACCACAGACTGTATTATCTATAAAAGTATCAGAGGGTAGCCGTGTTAGTCTGGATCTGTAAAAGCAGCAAAGAATCCTGTGGCACCTTATAGACTAACAGACGTTTTGGAGCATGAGCTTTCGTGGGTGAATACCCACTTCCTCAGATGCATGTAATGGAAATATCCAGGGGCAGGTATATATATGTGTGCTAGCAAGCAAGCTAGAGATAACGAGGTCAATTCAATCAGGGAGGATGAGGCCCTGTTCTAGCAGTTGAGGTGTGAAAACCAAGAGAGGAGAAACTGGTTCTGTAATTGGCAAGCCATTCACAGTCTTTGTTCAATCCTGAGCTGATGGTGTCAAATTTGCAGATGAACTGAAGCTCAGCAGTTTCTCTTTGAAGTCTGGTCCTGAAGTTTTTTTGCTGCAGGATGGCCACCTTAAGGTCTGCTATAGTGTGGCCAGGGAGGTTGAAGTGCTCTCCTACAGGTTTTTGTATATTGCCATTCCTAATGTCTGATTTGTGTCCATTTATCCTTTTCCGTAGAGACTGTCCAGTTTGGCCGATGCCAGCAATGCCCCTCTGCTATGTACATCGGCCAAACTGGACAGTCTCTACGGAAAAGGATAAATGGACACAAATCAGACATTAGGAATGGCAATATACAAAAACCTGTAGGAGAGCACTTCAACCTCCCTGGCCACAGTACAGCAGACCTTAAGGTGGCCATCCTGCAGCAAAAAAACTTCAGGACCAGACTTCAAAGAGAAACTGCTGAGCTTCAGTTCATCTGCAAATTTGACACCATCAGCTCAGGATTGAACAAAGACTGTGAATGGCTTGCCAATTACAGAACCAGTTTCTCCTCTCTTGGTTTTCACACCTCAACTGCTAGAACAGGGCCTCATCCTCCCTGATTGAATTGACCTCGTTATCTCTAGCTTGCTTGCTAGCACACATATATATACCTGCCCCTGGATATTTCCATTACATGCATCTGAGGAAGTGGGTATTCACCCACGAAAGCTCATGCTCCAAAACGTCTGTTAGTCTATAAGGTGCCACAGGATTCTTTGCTGCTTTTATCTATAAAAGGTAACACATCTATAATGTTCTTGACTGACTCTCACTTTTCATGCCTGCCTACTTGTTCACCGCTAAGGCAAAATAGAAGCAAAGTTTCTCTAAACATGAGATGTATATTATAGCTCACGTAATTATTGTACACAGGTAGGCCACAATGTAGACAATAATTTTATGAACATTCTGCCTTTCATGTTTTGTTGCCTTCTTTGTGTAAAGATTATAACTAACTCTGCAACTTTTGCAGAGTGAGGGCTAGTTATTAATGAGAGGAGAGGCAGTAATATTTTGGATGAAGGACTCATATCAGTGGTGACTACAAAATGTACAGATATATTTTTTATTAAGAGCTTGTTAGTCAAATTATTTTCATTCGTGTCTCAAGTACAAGGGAGAAATTTTTTGCAGTGGTATAAATCTTATTTTTCATAAACCTCATTGTCAGTAGTTACAGCCAATTATTTGCAATGTGACATATATTGCAATTGTGTCTCATGATATATACCTCAGTCAAGATCTTTTTGATGTGTGTGTAAGTTATGAAGAATGTTTTGTGACTTTTCAATAATTATATTGCTTCTGCAGTAAGTGTTCCAGCAGAAGCATCTTGTTGTGTGGAATAGAGATACTGGGGTTTAACGGTCTTCAGAATAGCTGTCGATGTAGTGTGTGAGTATGTTGCACCAAGTATTTTTTGAGGGGGAAAACACAGAGGAGGGAGGAAACTGCGCACAAGATAGGACAGTTTTTTATTTCATGAGGAACCCGTGGAACTCTTTGTCAGAGATGTTGTGAGAGCCAAGACTATAACAGGGTTCAGAAAAAAACTAGATAAGTTCATGAAGGACAGGTCCATCAATGGCTATTAGCCAGGATGGGCAGGGATGCAAAACTATGCTTTGAAGTGTCCCTAGCCTCTGTTTGCCAGAAGCTAGCTACACTGCATGAATCACTTGATGATTACCTGTTCTGTTCATTCCCTCTAAAGCACCTGGTATTGGCCACTGTTGGAAGACAGGATACTGGGCTAGATGGACCATTGGTCTGACTCAGTATAGCCATTCTTATGTTCTTATGATCCTCATATGTGGGTTCAGAAAGGAATTTCCCCCAAGTCAAATTGGCAGTGATCTTGGGATTTTTCCACCTTTCTCTGCAGTATGGTGTTTGGGAAACTTGCTGGGATTATCTGGGTAACTCATTTAATCAATTCCCTGCCATTGTAGAGGCCTCAGGCATTGGCGCAACTAGATCCTTCCTATTTTCTGCCATTGGCACAGAATAGTTCACTCTCCTGTGGGTTCTAATACTTCAGTCCAATTTTGATTGTTGGGTTTGGTATGTGGGTGCTGAGTGGTATGATATAGACGTGGTCAGTTTAAAAGATCTGGTGGTCCATTCTGCTTAAAATCTCTCTGACTGTGATTCTAGGATGAGACAGTTTTCATTCCAATTTGGAATGAAAATGAAAAGTTTCAAAAATCTTCTCAAAAAGACATGGAGCCCCAGCTTTGGGGCATTCCACCAGGGTCCTCTGCAGTCTGCTTGCCGCTGCCTACTGCAGAGCCATGGACCTTGGACACCGTAGGGTCTCAGACTCCAAGGTAGCTTGGCAAGCAGGCTCCTGAGGAGCCAAATAGGAAGGCTCGAGAAAATCAAGCAAGTTGCTGACCAAGACGTGCCTGGCACTGAAATTTCCACAGAACGTTTCACCGAACATCCCCGCAGAACACTGTGATTTCAACAAATCAGCTAATTCTGTCCCCGCCCCGAAAAGCTCCATCAGAACTTCTCTAACCAGCTCTAATATTTTTATTCTTTTTAAACAATTCATTTTTTTCTTCTTTTTAAACTGTGTAACACTTCATGGGCACGAGTGCATTCCAAGCAAACAATGGCCATTCATATAGCAAGCTGAGTCCCCTGCTTATTATGTGTAACATGGCCATTTTACTCTTATCTCTTCCTTTTGTCTGTTACTCTATCTGTTCTGTCTTGCCACAATTCCAGGCTGTGAGCTCTCTGCTGCAGGGTTTTCTTATTTGCGCATAGTGCCTAGCACAATGTAATGCCTAGAAAATTGACTGGGGTCTCAAAGGAGCTACCACAGTACAAATAATAAATAATAAAGCAAATGTAGCAACTTGAATATTTTGCCCTCCGGTATGAGCAGAAACAAATGAAAGTTGCATTATTTGTCCGAGTAGCAGAATTTGGCTCTTTTACTTTTTGTTCTATGTTTTTGTCTGTTAAGGAAATTATAGGCAACAGGAACCTAAGTATTGAGTGTTACGTTGTCATTTCAAAATGTCATCTCAAATCAAATCACAGAAGACTCTAAGTTAGTCTACAACCTGAGTAATCTAAAATTTTATTTATTTGCCCTGTGACATTGAGCTTATTGACAGATAGATAGGTCTAATAACTCCACAAACAATGGTTTATAATGTGATTTTGTTTGTCAATACCTGCACCAGCACAAAAAATACACTAGTTTTAGCTTATGGAACCAATGGTGCTGGAAACTTTTGACACTTTAAATATTATTTACAGGTTAAAAACCCAAGTCAATATCTTAATATGTTATAATTTGTTTATGGCTTTTTTGAGGTTTTCTGATTATTCCAAGACCAGCTGCTGCTGCAAGCCTGCAGGAATCATTTAGAAATTATATTTGGCTTTGAAATATGAAAGGACACTACTGATATTGTTTCCTACTCTTTAGTCTTTTTATGGCACCGAATGTTTTCTCCAAATGCTTTGCTGTTGCTAGGAATGTGGAGGAATTGCAGACAGGGCCGGCTCCAGGCACCAGACGAGAAAGCACGTGCCTGGGGCTGCACACGGAAAGGGGCGGCATTCCGGCCAATCTTGGGGTGGCCAGCCCAGCCCTGCAGGGATACGGACCCTGGCCCGGGGGGCGGGGCAGGAACTAGTGATCCCAGCAGCTCATTGTGCCGCCGGGCTCCCCGGGATGCGCCACTCCCTACCGCCTGCACCGGCCTCCGCCTCCCGTGCCACCTTTAAAGGAGCGGCTGAGCCACCACCTCCTGCAGCCCCTGGGCACTGGAAGGAGGGAGGGTTCTGCGACGGCCCAGTGGGCAGTGGAGGGAGGGTTCTGCGGCAGCCCGGTGGGCAGCAGTGGCAGGGACGGTTCTGCAGTGGCCCAGTGGGCACTGGAAGGAGGGAGGGAGGGTTGTGTGGCGGCCAGGCCGGCAGTGGAGGGGCGGGCCCCACTGATCCCAGCGCCGTTTGCACTGTGCCAAGCCCTGCTGCAATGCCAGCCCCACGCGGAGGTCACAGACCCCAGCCAGTGCTGCCTGTGTTAGGCATCCTAAAAGATGCCCATCCCGGAGCCCCTCTCACCCGGCTGCGAGTGGGCTACAGCGCCTGGCTGCCCACGGGTGGAGGGAGTGGGCAGGTGCTTCCCTTCACCTCCTTCCACGAGTTCCCTGCGGCTGCAGTTTTGTGGGTTCTTTTTTTGCTTTGGAAGTCTGGCTGCCTTTTTTTTTTTTTTTTTTTTTTTTTTGCCTGGGGCAGCAAAAAAGCAAGAGCTGGCCCTGATTGCAGAGGAGTTAATGCAGCCCCAGGCTACGCTAATTTTCCATTGGGATTTTGATGGGCCTGGGAGGAGGAATATTGTCCATGCCCTAGCTCCCCCCCTTCTCCATCACGCTGCTCCCCAAGTTACAGATCCTTGCTACACAAAGAGGTCTCAATGAGAGCAGGACAATACTGTAGGTGTGGTTATTCTCCTTCTCTTCCTGGGCAGAATGGATCTTCTACACTTCTCTTATTGACCAACTGATCTGGTCCCTGGTCCTTAGTGCAAATCACAAGATTCTCCAGAAGACGTAAATACTTCTCCAACCTTGTGTTTATTAAGTCAATGTTCCAAATACCGAACATATCTCAAAATCACAACAATGTATTATGATGAGGAGCATTAACAAGAGCAAGACAAATGATATTGTGAATGTGCTTTGTTTCTTCTCCAGCAGAGGCAGAATGGATTGCTTCGCTTAAGCAAACTGCAAGTAATGAGAGAGTGATATTCAGCATATAAAATAGGATTGATACATGTAATCATATATAAAATGTTTCATTGATTACATGGAAAAAAGTGAAATATAATTGAAATCACTTAGTCATTTATATGACAACATGAAAAACACCTTTGTGGGAGATTTTTCCTATCTTTGTTTTGACCTTTAATTTTTATTCAGTGAGTCATATTTTGCATCTATTCTATATGCTGTTTAGTATTAGTACACAATGAGTTTGAACATGCAAAACAATGTGCCATCTGTATATTGCTGGCATTTGGGCCCATGATGGCTCTCAGCTTCCTCCAGTGGCTTCCTGCAGAAGTTAAAGACAGGCGAGAGAATCAAGCTTCGTGAAATTCCCTCACTCTGGGTCTTCGTTGCAGACTGTATCCCACAGTGGGGCTTTAGCAGGTTGATTGGCAGTGGGAACACACTGCTCTCTTTTGAAACAGCAATAAGGTGAATGTCAGAGCACGTTTCCTCTGCCTCTCTGCCGTGCATCATCTTGATATGAACTCTGTGCAAGGCCAGAACCATCAATTCATTCTGCAATGTGGTTCCTATGTGTAAGGGCAGGATGTTCATGATACAGTAAATAAACGAGTAATGGCAATTAAACTATCCAAGTGTGTAGTGCCAAAAGCTTTATATTGGAAATTGTGGGGAATAGTCATGCAAATAAATTTTAAAAAACCTTTTATGCATGACCTTAAATATCAGAAAAAATGTCTTGCCCTTTAATCTGTGATGGAATGACAGATCTTTGCCCTAGAAAGAGCCAGAAGGAGTTAATAGTCTGTCTTGGAGGCAGGGACTGAGGCTCTTCTCACTGTATGACTTCCACCAGCAATAGCAAGGTGGGAGGGAGGGAACAGGCTTCAGAGCTGGCTTGCTCAGGAGAGTGATTTTGGTTATGTGGCAGAGATGACATGGAGGGTGGGCTGACTAGCCAAGCCTGGAGGAAATGCTTTGATCATTCTTTATGGTCTTGTTCAGCTGATAATAAAGTCAAAATAAAGGCATGAATGTTGAGCTTACACAGGATCTGTGTTTTAATATAGCCGGGAAAGTCACATGTTCACAGTCTGTATACAGCAGGGATGGGCAAACTTTTTGGCCTAAGGGCCACATCTGGGTATGGAAATTGTATGGCAGGCCATGAATGCTCACGAAATTAACAGTTCAGAGATATTCAAATAAACTCTATTTAATAAAGATACATATTAGTGGAAATAAACATGAAACCTTACTTACTATTATAAATATACCAACATAACAATGCATTACAATAATTAAACCAAACTGACCCCCTTTCCACGCCTTCTTTGATTAATGAGAACAATGCAGCTGGTCACCCTTATTTATAATGGCATCGAAATCCAATGTCATTCTCATTGTGGAAATCTGCGTTCATTAAAAGTTTGTATACAGTAAGGGATGTTACTGAGATGGGGCAGGAGGATTCATGGGGGTGGCGCATGGTGGGGGGAGGCTCTACAGGGGTGGTACCGGGGACTCTTAGGGGCCCTGCTGGCAGTGACACCAAAGCGGCCATACCAGGAACCGCCACAGGTGGAGGCACCTTAGCTGAAACGGGTATGGCCCCAGGGCAGTTTCAAGAGTCTCAGGGGTGACTTGGGAGGGTCCGGGCTGCATTGATTGGCTGATGAGGAATGAAGCGAGTCTCTCGGAGGAGTAGTGCCTCAGGGATTGGTTGATGAAGGAGCTCTCAGTTACTAATTGGACTCAATTAGGGACGGTATCCTGCGATGCTGCTGGCCTTGATCATTGGCTAGTTTGGGCAGAGGCTGGCACGAGGAGGCTGGCACTTTGGGGATCGGGTGCACTGCTGAGTAGGGGCGGGACTAAAATCCCAGAAACAGTGCGATGAAGTCTCCGTAAGCAGTACTAGTCGCACCTATGCTGTGTGGCTCTGCATGCGGGAAGATGGTGTTCGTCAGGGAATTGTCAGTCATGGGCTGGGAAGCACTAGGTGGGCGGAGTGGGACAAGCTCCCAACCCCACTCCCCAGCAGGAGCTCAAGGGCTGGATTAGAAGGTCTGATGGACCAGATGCTGCCCACGGGCCATTGTTTGCCCACCCCGGTATACAGTATATTCCAAATGTAAATGGGGGAATGGTCCCGCCATTGTGGGGAACTTTCCTGGCTTCTGCACTACCCCGGTGAAGTGGGTTGGCGAAAGGATCTGAGTCCTCGCTCCCACTTCCTTTACTCAGAGCCTCCCTGCCCTTGAGGACTTCCCTTCCACTCTCCTGTCTGGCAGAGTCCTTTTAACCCCAACAAGGCTTGGCCCAGGATTCCTGGGGAGCTCAACCCCCAACCCTGCTGTGGTCACCCAAGACAGGGGCTAGGGTGTCCCCACTCCGGGGTACTCTCTTTGCACTGCGCACCTCCCTGACCCACTGATCACATCATACAATTTAAAGCAAATACAAGTTATTTAATTAACAATTAATTTTAAAAAAGAATAAGGAAACATGGGAAAGGTTAAAGGAAAACACATCACCCCGCTCTGTGGCAGGGACCATCACAAACAGTGTCTCTGGACATCAGGGCACTTCACAGTCTGTTCCTTGTAGGTCCCAGGCCTCCTTCTCAGGCCCTGGCTGTGCTGCAGGGATGCTGCGGGTTGGACTGTTGCTCTGGTGGTGGCCACACTCTCTCAGGCTCTGGGTGGCAGGACCCTTCTCCCCAGTGTCACCCCTGCTCTGTTAGGGTTACGATCTCCCTCCAAGTCTGGCCTGCAGAGCCTCTTGGCTGAGGCGTCTCCCTGTGCAGGGCCCACTGCCCAGGGTCCCCCTCGCTCTCCGCAGCTGCTCACCGCACCCAGCTCCGGACTGCGCCAGCCCCAGCTCCACTCTGCCTCAGCGCCGCTGCTGCTGCTGCTCTGCCGTCAGCTATCTGGGCTGCTTCTCTGGCCTCCCTGGCTCCAGTTGCTACAGCTCTGTTCCCAGGGCAGGTCTGCTCTGCAGGCTGCTTCTGTGGCTCTCTCTCAGCTCTCACCTGCTTCCTGGGCTGCTTGTCTGGTCCCTCTGGCTCTGGTTGCTGCAGGTCTGCTCCCAGGGCAGGTCTGCTCTCTCTGGGCTGTGCTCTGGCTTTTTGGGTTGCAGCTCTGCTCCCAGCAGATTAGCTTGGCCCCTTCTCTTGCCTTAGCTCGGCCCCACTCTGTCTGACCCAGGCAATTTCAGCTCACATGGAGGACAGGACCGATCCTGGCCTTCTGTCTCTTTGATTAGCCTGCCCGCCCTGTCAATCAGGCTGATCTGGAACATTGGCCTCTCGCCATTGTTCCTGAGGACTGTCAGTCTCAGGGTCCTGATTTGCAATCGATCCTTCCCCTTTTAGTGTTGGGAGCTAGCAACCAAAACACCCCCACTGAATGTTAGTAAGGGGATAACAGTCCCCTTACACAAAGCAATAGCTTCCAAAGTACACATTCCATATCACTCATGAATGACAAAGTTTTCTGCAGCTTTGTGGTGAAAAAAAATTCTCACCTTTATTTAGCAAACGTTCCTGCAGATTTGTGTTGGTCCTGCAGTCATTTAGCAAACTTGAAGCAAAAATGAATATATTTTACTAGAAAATCAATTGCTCTGTATACAAAGCACTAACATAGGTTTCTGCAGAAATGGAAAAAATCCTATTGTCTTTCAACAATTTTTGCATTGTCTCTGGTTGTGGGGTAGGGGAGGAAGGTATTTTTGCACTGTCTCAAATAATTCACATAATATTTTATTCAAAACAATATACAAATTTTTAATAATGAAAGTCATAGCAAAAAGGCTCTCCATCACCCTGTTTTTTGTGGTGGAAAGTAGCTAAATATGTAGGAGAGATGAAATGGTGCCCTATACAAGAATAGCATTTTGTCTGTTTCATATATGTTCACGATTCAATCAACTGAAACTGTATAGATTTATGCTAGCAAGATGTTTCATCTGTACACCTTCTCGTACCTGATGAGGAGGCTTAAAATACCCTGCTGATCTCTCGGCGGGTTCAGTTAATGGGGAAAAATACACAGATACATTGTACAAAAGTATTTTAGCTAGTGCACTTCCATTTATTCCTTAATTTGATGCATCTATGCATCACAAAAACAACGCTTACAAAAAATAAATAAATGGAAAGTCCAGAATTAATCTGCAGCTCCACTGAGCCTCACAATGGACTTTCCCTCCATGGAGCATTGGGGGTGGATTCAGACCTTGTGTATCACTTGCTGAGCTCTGCCCCTTTCCCCCCAGCCTCCAAAGAGCCACACAGTTTGGTCTGCCTCAACAGCAGCTCAAGAAAGGTCTGTACCTCCTCTGCAGAGCAGTTATTTTCTCAGCTTCTCTCTTCAACCATACTTCTAATACTGGAAATTTAAGCTACCTGTTTTCACTGGGTCACAAATACAATAATTTGTCTGGCTGTAACTGATCCTCTATGAACTTCTGGGATCTTCTGCATTATGTCCAACTCTGCTTCCTCTTAGCCAGCCCAGCAATGCATGCACCGCCACAGAGAGGAGGGATCTAATACGAGCATGAAAAACCTTCCTCAACTCAAGAGACTATCCAGCTCTCTGCTCTAAAGAAATTTTGAAACAAATCTAACAATCTACCCTTAGGCTAACTCAAGGTAACTCCTTATCCAAGTTGTCCATTCCCTCAGACCAGGTTTCCCACAAAGTCAAGAACAAAAGAAAATATCTGCCAGATGTGTCTGTTCCAAAAAGAAAATGCATGTCTAGCCCCAATTTTCAGGCTTCCCTCTCAAAACTAAGTGTTGTTCCTCTGAGATGCCTCATCCTAATCTATTTTGCTTCCACCTCAGAGGAAAATATGTAGGGAGCTGATTTGCAATACTTTGTCCCCATAATCCGTTGAATTCCAGCTGTGGGAGAGAGGATGTCTCCCCAGTAAAGCTCATGCGCTCCAAACAGGGCCAGCTCCAGGCACCAGCATTCCAAGCTGGTGCTTGGGGTGGCAATCTATAAGGGGCGGCAGTCCCTGTTATTTAGCCCCCAAGCAGCACACCGAATTGCCGCAGTGGATGGCGGGGGCAGTCCGTGCACCGTTAGGGTGGCACGTGTTTTTCCGGTGGCGGCAATTTGGCAGCAGCTTCTATATTTAGCTGTCCTCGTCGGCTTCAGCTAAACATAGAAGCTGCTGCTGAATTGCCGCCGCCGCAGAAACGCGCCTGCCACCCTAAGGGGACACGGACTGCCCCCGCCGTCCACAGCTGCAATTTGGTGCACTGCTTGGGGTGGCAAAAACTGTAGAGCCGGTCCTGGCTCCAAAGAAAAGAGTTCCTGAGGTCAGTGTGTGGGACAGTGCGACATAGCCAGAGGGAGTGAGTGGAGCTACTTCCTCTCAGTCACATTGTTGCCCTAGGTTTTCAGAATCCAAGGCAGTGGTAACCTGTTTCTCTCTAGGTGCTGTCAGGAATAAATCAATAGGGACACAACTCCTCCATCTAATAAATGATTGGTACAAATAAGAGTGCTTTTATGTAAAACTGCTTACTATTAGGTCTCAAGCACACACACGCGCACATGCTGTCTCAGTTCAGAGTGTAATGTTGACAGACCTTGGTCATCAGTGGGCGGGGCTGAAACTGGGGCCTCTGGAGCTTGGTGCATAAGCCTCTATTGCCTGAGCTAAAAGCCCTCTGACTGTTTACTAAGGCTGTAGAGCAAATTAATTAATCTCTTTCTCTAAGTGGTCTCGGTGCCACTAGATGTAGGAGGTGTGTGGGTTACATACTTCCTCTAGCTGAGGAAGCACATCCCGAGCTTCAGAGACTTCCCAGACAAGCCCCCACTTGTAACACTGACAAACCCCGATTGTTGGCGGGTGCGATCAAACCTGGGGTCTCTAGCGCTTAGTGTGTGAGTTACATGCCATATGGCTGTTAGCTAGCGCTGTAGCGCAGACTCATTAATCTCTCTCTATATGATCTCGGTGCCACTAGAAAGCCACACACAGGAGGTGTGGGGGGGTTACAAGAGCATCCCAAACATTTATATTTATCCAAAAGTCTGAGATGGTTTTGAGGAATCTGCCACCAGCCAACCTCAAGTCATGAAGAAGAAACATAGGAAAAATTTACACTGAGTGAAGAAATCTACAGCATTTAGGTGCAAGGCTACAGCTCAGCATCCAACTTCAATACCTGAGCTGGGTGTTGAGCAGATGTGTGGTGGAGAAAGGAATCCTCTTTTCCAAGCCATGAAGTGGCTAGTAAGCCACTCTGCATAGTTTATTCCTGCTCGGTGGCTGTGGTAGATTCCACAGGGCTCTGCATAGCGGAGAGGTTTGCTGGATAGACTTGTTTGCTGCTGTAGATTCTGCAGGGCTTTGCGTAGCTTTGCATAGGGAGAGGTTAGCTGGATCCCTGTAGAATTGCATCCTCAAGCCTGGCTCCTCCTTTGTCCTGCCCATGCCCCCCGCCCCCACTGTGCTGCTATGCGGAAATCCATTGCAGAGATATGCACCCTCGTTATGCCATCCTCAGTCCCACCCTTCACCTTGTGCAGCAGAACCACTCCAATTCTGCTTGAGTTGTAGCGGATCTTCCATGCTCACAAAGGCAGATGCAGGATTTCTCCCTTAATGTAGATTGCATTCAAATTGTCTAATGCAGGCACAACACAGAGGAGGGAGGAAACTGCGCACAAGATAGGACAGTTTTTTATTTACTCACCCCCTCTTACCTGCAGGAATGAGGAAACAACTTGCTTGCCAGGATGAGTGGATAGACTCATAGACTCATAGACTCTAGGACTGGAAGGGACCTCGAGAGGTCATCGAGTCCAGTCCCCTGCCCTCATGGCAGGACCAAATACCGTCTAGACCATCCCTGGTAGACATTTATCTAACCTACTCTTAAATATCTCCAGTGATGGAGATTCCACAACTTCCCTAGGCAATCTATTCCAGTGTTTAACTACCCTGACAGTTAGGAACTTTTTCCTAATGTCCAACCTAAATCTCCCTTGCTGCAGTTTAAGCCCATTGCTTCTTGTTCTATCATTGGAGGCTAAGGTGAACAAGTTTTCTCCCTCCTCCTGATGACACCCTTTTAGATACCTGAAAACTGCTATCATGTCCCCTCTCAGTCTTCTCTTTTCCAAACTAAACAAACCCAATTCCTTCAGCCTTCCTTCATAGGTCATGTTCTCAAGACCTTTAATCATTCTTGTTGCTCTTCTCTGGACCCTCTCCAATTTCTCCACATCTTTCTTGAAATGCAGTGCCCAGAACTGGACACAATACTCCAGTTGAGGCCTAACCAGCGCAGAGTAAAGCAGAAGAATGACTTCTCGTGTCTTGTTTACAACACACCTGTTAATGCATCCCAGAATCACGTTTGCTTTTTTTGCAACAGTATCACACTGTTGACTCATATTAAGCTTGTGGTCCACTATGACCCCTAGATCTCTTTCTGCCATACTCCTTCCTAGACAGTCTCTTCCCATTCTGTATGTGTGGAACTGATTGTTCCTTCCTAAGTGGAGCACTTTGCATTTATCTTTATTGAACTTCATCCTGTTTACCTCAGACCATTTCTCCAATTTGTCCAGATCATTTTGAATTTTGACCCTGTCCTCCAGAGCAGTTGCAATCCCTCCCAGTTTGGTATCATCCGCAAACTTAATAAGCGTACTTTCTATGCCAACATCTAAATCGTTGATGAAGATATTGAACAGAACCGGTCCCAAAACAGACCCTTGCGGAACCCCACTTGTTATACCTTTCCAGCAGGATTGGGAGCCATTAACAACTACTCTCTGAGTACGGTTATCCAGCCAGTTATGCACCCACCTTATAGTAGCCCCATCTAAATTGTACTTTCCTAGCTTATCTATAAGAATATCATGTGAAACTGTATCAAATGCCTTACTAAAGTCTAGGTATATCACATCCACCGCTTCTCCCTTATCCACAAGGCTCGTTATCCTATCAAAGAACGCTATCAGATTAGTTTGACACGATTTGTTCTTTACAAATCCATGCTGGCTATTCCCTATCACCTTACCACCTTCCAAGTGTTTGCAGATGATTTCTTTGATTACCTGCTCCATTATCTTCCCTGGCACAGAAGTTAAACTAACTGGTCTGTAGTTTCCTGGGTTGTTTTTATTTCCCTTTTTATAGATGGGCACTATATTTGCCCCCTTCCAGTCTTCTGGAATCTCCCCCATCTCCCATGATTTCCCAAAGATAATAGCTAGAGGCTCAGATACCTCTTCCATTAACTCCTTGAGTATTCTAGGATGCATTTCATCAGGCCCTGGTGACTTGCAGGCATCTAACTTTTCTAAGTGATTTTTTACTTGCTGTTTCCTTATTTTCTCTTCTAAACCTACCCTCTTCCCGTAAGCATTCACTATACTAGACATTCCTTCAGACTTCTCAGTGAAGACCGAAACAAAGAAGTCATTAAGCATCTCTGCCATAATGTAAATTATGTAATACCTTGGGAAAAAAACAAAAGCACAACCATTAAGCCTAGCAAAACTCCAATGAGCTGATTTTATTGTGACAATTTAATGTTACTTCTATAGACTTACAGTGACATGCCTCCATTTGACTTTATGCTGTCAGCTCCATAGATTTATCCTGATACTGTTGTATTTCATCTTGATATCATAGACTTGATTTGACATTGCAATGCCACCTCCATAAATTCATATTGTCATTCTTAGCCCATTGTCTTGATATTTATCAAAGTGAAAGACAGGAGCTACAGGGTCGGCGATTGGGATCAATGCAAAGGAAAATTTTGGTGCATATCTAACAGGTGTGCACAAGCAGGTGCTGGCAACTGATGGGGGAAAGGGGTTGTGTTAGGTGACTGATAATCACTGGTAGATGTTTTAGGGACAGAATGACAACAGATGACACCTAGTAAGTGATGGTCCTTAAGAAGCATATGCTGGTGATGATGGTGGGTGTTCCAAAAAGGTAAATTAAATAGCCAGGGCACCAGGACATGTCCTGAAAACAGACATTCCCAATATTAAGGAACTCATGGTAACATACTGTATCCTTGGGGTTGTGGAAGTCAGGTGTGATCTGTATTATTTCCCTTTGATACCATCATTATCTTCATGGGCTTATATCAACAACTGAATTTCATTTTGACCTTGTAATACCATTACAGAGAGACAAAGACACTGTTTCCCCTTGTTTTGATATCTGAACAGATTTGCATTAACATTGTTCAGATGAGACATTGAGCAACAAAGTCCTGTCTGCTCTGCATGCACATAAATATCTCATGGCATTCTTGGTAGGAGTTTTTACTATAGCACCCTTGGTCAAAAACTACCTTCCCCCCTCCCCCGTTGCCCAGTGTGCTGGTTGCTGCTCCAGAGATAGCTGCATACCAGTGGTGGTGTATATAATCATATATAGATTCACAGACTATAAGGGTGGAAGGGACCAATGTATTCATCTAGTCTCCAGTTCTGCCTCTTCTCTGTGTAGTTTTGCCAGCTAGTTATGGAGTGACCTATTTGCAGCAGCAGGGCTTGGTATCACAACTAATGTGTCTGTGTATATAAAGTACCCATCCTGCAGCTGGGCCACTGTCATGTGTATTCTGACTCAGTGTGACTGAACCCATTTGAAATGGCATGCATGAGTTATGCTCATGTGGCTCTTTGGCTTTTAGATTGATGGTACTGCTCTGACAAGAAGGATCACCTCAAAAGTGCCGGCCTGTCTTGTGGCTTAGTTCCACAATCTCTGTGAGATCACACTTGGAGGGAGTCAATGGACAGACCTTTGGAGCAAAAGACAATAATAACTTGTTTGTTTTACAGCAGGTGTCTAAGGAAGGTGTAACTGGAGTTTCAACTGATCATAACAACTTAAATAAACTGGATTGCAGTCATGCTGAGTTCAATTTATCTGATGCACAGTTTAGACACAGCAGAAGAGGAATGTTTAAAATATCCAGCAAACTTCTAGCTGACCATCTTAAAGATCCCCATGGAGGGTTGTGCTAATATTGCACATTTAATACAGAGCTGCAGGAACTCACCAAACTGTACATATTAGTGACTGTTAGATCCATAGTTTTGGAGAACCATGTGGGCCCTGTCATTGGCATCTGCCACCTATCAAATATGTTCAGAAATGCCTCCAAAATGATATGTACTGTGTGTTTGCTATTGAAGACCTCTCAGGGCAGCATTGCTGTTCTTCTGGTGAATTTGTATGTCCAATGCACTGCTAGTCCCAGAAAAGATTATATGGTGTTTGTTCATTTCCCCATGGCTGCGGGAGCTGTGCTGTGTTTCATAGAACTATTACTTGCTGCCAAAACTTTTTCGGAGATACAGTGGTCAGCATTAAATGGTCAGCTTTCTCTAAAATGTATCATAAGATAATGTCTGAGATTACTGTAATTTGCCTTTACACTTAAAGCAGAATATATCTGTAGCAACTGGTTGTTAATGGTTAGAAAACTTTAACAACTTCTACTGTATCACACAGATAACACTGGCAGTAAAAAAAAAATTGTGGGAGGAAAAGGGGTGGTGGCTCTACTAATTTGAGGACCCACTCAGTGTACATTCTCAAGAATTCGAGACCTACTTAGGGATTCATCACCGCCCTACACTTCAGTAAGGCAGCTTGCCATGTGAAGAATTAAGCAATTTTGTAGTCAATACGATTCCGATAGCTCAATGAATGATTTACAGTGGGGAAAGAAAGAGAGAGGAATAGAAATACATGCTGTAATTAAGATGTACCTGCTGTAAATAATGGAAATTTACCATAATATTCATGCACATCCTAAGCCATGAGCAATATTAGAACCCTCTGTCATAAAGACTCAGTAGTCCCTTATCCTCCATTCAGATCCACGCAGGCAAATCTCCCTTCCCTGTTAAGTCATTGGGACTCCAGACAGGCACAGATCTGCCTGTACAGATCTGTTTGCAATTATCCCTGTCTCAGGGCCACATCATGCCATCAATTTTTAAGCAGAACTCTCCATTAAAATCAATAATAGAGTCAGCTGATATTCTGCTAGTGATTTTTAAGCAGTGGTTCCTAAATGTTTTAGTAATTTATTGTTAAATGGAGCATTGATTTTTTTTAACACAACTAGTCCCACATCATTGAAATTAATAGAACTGAAAAGGACTTTTTATAAAACGTGATCATTTTCAAGTAGGATAATTTTAGTAAAGTATTATTAGATTTTTATTGTCTCCTTGTGATTCCATCAAATGTGTTTGCTATGTCATAATGTTTGTGGGAAGAAGATGGATCTGTTGCTTATAAAATCAAATTCCATAACCTTTCTGTAAAGGAGAAAAAGAAATTGATTCAGTATAGCTTTTTAATTGCTACAGAGAATTAAAAAACAACAGAAATGAAGTGACAGAATTCTTCTTTCTCATAGTTACTTTACAGATTCTCCACCAATGTCTAATACGAAACAGATGCCAAAGGGCAATGTGATAGAATGATAAAAACAGCTGTTTTTTCCCCCTGTGGGTTGAGTTGAGCCAGAGCATTTAATATTGTTATCTGGCTGCTGTAAAGACTTCACATTTTTGAAAGAGGTAGTAATTGTCCTAAAGAAAAATAAAATAGAATTTCATGCCTGGCCATAGTGAGATCTTTGTCAGTCTGTACTTGTGTCTGTAGTAATGTTAATAGATATTTGCTTTTCACCTTGCACATCGTGATCAAATGTGGGGAATCTGACCATCCTTTGTGTGAGCATGCAGGCCCAAACTGCAGTGGAGATACCACAGTTCTGTCGCACAGGTTGCAGGTCACGTAGGGGCTGTGCAGAGACTGTGAATGGCTTGCCAACTACAAAACCAGTTTCTCCTCCCTTGGTTTTCACACCTCCACTGCTAGAACAGGGCCTCATCCTCCCTGATTGAACTAACCTCATTATCTCTAGCTTGCTTCTTGCTTGCGTATATATACCTGCCCCTGGAAATTTCCACTACATACATCCAACGAAGTGGGTATTCACCCACGAAAGCTCATGCTCCAAAACGTCTGTTAGTCTATAAGGTGCCACAGGACTCTTTGCTGCTTTTACAGATCCAGACTAACATGGCTACCCCTCTGATACAGAGACACTGTGCACCCCCTTCTATGCTGTGAGAGAAACTTGTGATGTTAAAATTCATCTGTGGCACAAAAAAGGAGGGATTTGTGGGTGGGGAGGGGACAGGGCGAGTGAATCTTGCAAATATAATTGACCAAAAACCCAACTGGGGATGAGGGGACCATAGAGACTAGGGTTGCCAGGTGTCCGGTTTTCGACCGGAACACCTGCTCAAAAAGAGACCCTAGTGGCTCTGGTCAGCACTGCTGATCAGGCTGTTAAAAGTCCAGTCGACGGCGCAGCAGGGCTAAGGCAGACTCCCTGCCTGCCGTGGCTCCGCGTGGCTCCCGGAAGCAGTGGCATGTCCCCCCTCCAGCTCCTAGGCTTAGGGACAGTTAGGGGGCTCCACGCTGCCCCTGCCCCAAGCACCATCTCCGTAGCTTCCATTGGCTGGGAACTGTGGCCAATGGGAGCTGTGGGGGTGGCACCTGCGGACAGGGCAGCATGCAGAGCCCAGAGGAGGGACATACTGCAGCTTCCAGAAGCTGCTTAAGGTAAGCGCCGCCTGGAGACCGCACCCCATCCCCCTCCCATGCTTCAGTCCCCCACCCCAGCTCTGATCTCTCTCCCACCCTATGAACCCCTTGATCCCAGTTCCCAAGCACCCTCCTGCACCCCAAACCTCTCATCCCCAGCCCCACCCCAGAGCCTGCACCCCCAGGTGGAGCCATCACCCCCTCCCACACCTCAGCCCCCTGAGCCAGCCCGATGAAAATGAGTGAGTGAGAGAGGGTGGGGAGACTGAACTACAGAGGGAGTGAGGATGGAGTGCATGGAGGGGGCTCGGAGAAGGGGTGGGATAAGGGTGTTCTGTAGAAAGTTGGCAACCCTAACAGAGATTACAGACTGGCTACTGAGGGGTTTGAGGTGGTGTGCTCCCCCTTCATCCTGTCTCCAGTGAGTTCATCTTTGCACAGTTTGTTTACACAGGCTTTGTGCAACTGTTGAGGGTTTTACCCGTACACTTTGATCCCACAAAGGGCTCTGCCCTTGCTTCCACACATAGTTTGACTTGAGATCTGTGTGACTCTTCCTGTAGGGGTTGGTGCTGACAGAACCATTGCGGGATTTGGTCATCAGTAAGGAACTGAAAATTTAACAGCACCTGAAGTACCATTAGTAAATAACATCTGTATATGTTGGAAAAACACCTTTCATATAGAACAACGTCTCTTCAAATTAACTTCACTTTTCTGGCCTAAATACAAACACCACAAAGCCACCGTTGGGAGCATGGGAAAGTGAAGGGAGTGGGGCAAGGATGGAGGGAACAATGGACTGTTAATGTCAAAAACTGGATTGCCTGTTAAATATGCTTGCCATGTTGATTCTTTGAGTTCAGGAAATGATTTATTTTTGCATATACCCACCCAAGGGCGGGATTTATTAACCTTCTAGACATCCACAGACCATAGTTTTTCTTGGGAATTTTGGGAGGAGGCGGACTGTGAGATGATAGAACTATGGGACATCTTACAACATTATTATTGGTGAGTGTTTGTGAAAGTTGTGTGGGCAGTGAATTGTTATATTTCAGTTGCTACTTTGTTTTTTGTTTTTTTTAAGAATTAGGAGTTAACTTTTGTGAAAGTTCTCAGATGGGCAGGTATAATGACTTCAAACTGAAATGAAGAAATAGTAAATGATGAAATGACTTAATTATAGAATCGTAGGGCTGGAAGGGACCTTGAGAGTTCTTCTAGTCCATTCCCCTGCACTCAAGGCAGGATTACGTATTAACTAGACCATCCCTGACAGGTGTTTTTCTAAACTGCTCTTAAAAAAATCTCCAATGACAGCCTCCCTAAGCAATTTATTCCAGTGCTTAACCACCCTAACAGTATGTTTTTCCTAATGTCTAAACTAAAGTGCTGTTAAGTCCATTGCTTCATCCCATCCTCAGAGGTTAATGAGAACAATTTTTCTCCCTCCTCATTGTAACAACCTTTTATGTACTTGAAAACTGCTATCATGCCTCACATTAGTCTTCTCTTCTCCAGACTAAACAAACTCATTTTTTTTTAATCTTCCCTCATAGGTCATCTAATCTTTTTTTTTTTTTTTTGCTCTTCTCCAGACTTTCTGCAATTTGTCCACATCTTTCCTAAAATGTGGCACCCAAAACAGGACATAATACTTCCACTGAGGCCTACTCAGCATGGAATAGAGCAGAAGAATTATTTCTTGTGTCTTGCTTACAACACTCCTGCTAATATATCCCTGAATGATGTTTGCTTTCTTTGCAAGTGTTACACTATTGACTCATATTTATGACCCCCCAGATCCCTTTCTGCAGTACTACTTCTTAGGCGGTAATTTTCCATTTTGTACATGTGCATTTAGGTTATATTTCCCTAGTTTGTTTATGAGATGGTCATGTGAGATAGAATCAAAAGCCTTATTTAAGTCAAGATATATTACATCTACCACTTCCTCCATATCCACAAGACTTGTCACCCAGTCAAAGAAAGCTATTAGGGTTTTTTTTACATGATTTGTTCTTGATAAATCCATGCTGACTGTTTCCTATCACCTTATTTCTTCTAGGTGTTTGCAAATAGATTGCTTAATTATTTGCTCCATTATCTTCCTGGGTACTGAAGTTAAGTTGGCTGGTCTGTAATTCTCTGGGTTGTCTTTATTCCCCATTTTATAGACTGTCACTATATTTACACTTTTCCAGTCCTCTGTAATCTCTCTCATCTTCCATGGCTTTTCAAAGATAATCGTTAATGGCTCAGATATCTCCTCTGTCAGCTCTTTGAGTATTCTAAGATGTATTTCATCAGGCCCTGTTGACTTGAAGACATCTAACTTATTTGTGTAATTTTAAAGATTTTTTTCCTATTGTAGCTTCTGATCCTACCTCATTTTTCACTGGCATTCATTATATTAGATGTCCAATTGCTGCTAAAATGTTTTGGAGAAAACTGAAACAAAAAGTCATTTAGCACTTCTGCAATCTCCATATTTTCTGGTATTGTTTTTACCCCTCATTGAGACAGATCAACCCTGTCTTTGGTCTTCCTCTTGCTTCTAATGTATTTGTAGATAGTTTTCTTGTTATCCTTAATGTTTCTAGCTAATTTAATTTTGTTTTGTGCCTTAGCCTTTCCAAATTTGTCCCTATATACTTGTGGTTTTTTTAATATTCTTCATCTTTTGTAATTTGACCTAGTTTCCACTTTTATTAGGTCTCTTTTTTAAGTTTCAGATGATTGAAGATCTCCTGGTTAAGCCAGGGTGGTCTCTTGCCATGCCTCCTATCTTTCCTATGCAGTGGGATAGTTTACTCTTGTGCCCTTAATCATGTGTCTTTGAAAAACTGTCTTCAATGGTTTTTCTCCTTAGACTTGCTTCCCATGGGATCTTACCTATTAACTCCCTGAGTTTGCTCAATTCTGCCTTCTTGAAATCCATTATCTTTATTGTGCTTATTTCCCTCCTGTGATTCCTTAGAATCATGAACTCTATCATTTCATGATCACTTTCGCTCAAGTTGCCTTTCACTTTCAAATTCTCAACCAGTTTCTCCCTATTTGAAATAAACAAATCTAGAACAGCCTCTCCCCTAGAAGCTGTCTCCACCTTCTGAAATAAAAAATGGTTTCCAATACATTTCAAGAATTTAATGGATAATCTGTGCCCAGCTGTATTATTTTCCCAACAGATGTCTGGGTAGTTGAAGTCCCCCATCACCACCAAGTCCTGTGCTTTGGATGATGTTGTTAGTTGTCTAAAAAGAAGCCCCATCCATCTCTTCTTCCTTGTTAGATGATCTGTAGTAGATCCCTAACATGACATCACCCTTGTTTTTTATCCCTTTTATCCTTATCCAGACTTTCAACAAGTCTGTCTATTTCCATCTCAACCTCAGTCCAAGTGTATACTTTTTAATATATAAGGCAACACCTCCTTGCCTGTGAGTAATCTCATTCAGAGATGAGCAAACAGAGATTTTGGTTTACTGGCCAATCCAAAAAATAAAAGTAAAATATTGTTTCAAGTTAAACTGAAAACAAAGTTTTTCAACATCTTTGGTTAATCAAAAAGTTGAAAAAGAATTGTTTTGATAACATTGAAATGTTAAGTTTTTATTTTGATGATTTAATTTTTTTAAGTAAAATTAAAAGATATTTTGACCCAAAATCACTTCAGACCACAAAAAAATTTTTAGAATTATGGGGGAGGTGATTTTTTTTTTAAACAAAATAATTTGGCAAAGCCAATTCAAATTTTCAAAGTATTTTTGACTCGCTGAATCTTTTTTGTTTTGCAAAAAAACCCTTTAGTCTCAAATATTTTACCTAGAGATAAGTAAAGGGACTAATCAAACTGCGTAATGTCTAAGAGAGTGTGACCAAGTTCTTCTTCTGCCTTGGTGGGTCCTGCGCTTATTGGCGGATTTGCTTGTCTCAGAGATTCATGGCAGCCCTCAGTTTGGCCATTTTTGCTAGTGGCTCAAGCCTGCTGTCCACTCAGCTAACCTCAGCACTGGCCAGCATAGGGGAAACTGAGTACAATCCCCACAGTCTCTGTGTCCCACCTAGTGGGTTGGGAACAGGCCAGATCCCTTTCCAATTTAGATCTTCCCTTCTGATGTTTCTCACAGACCAGGTCAACACCTCCTGTGTCCGGTCAGGGGATGGGGGAATCCAGGCCCAACTTCTACACCGGGTTACATCCCAAGGCCCTGTAGATAAACAAAGGGGGAGGTTAGCTCAGTGGTTTGAGTATTGGCCTGCTAAACCCAAGGTTGTAAGTTCAATCCTTGAGGGGGCCATTTGGGGAACTGGGGTGAAAATCTGGGGATTGGTCCTGCTTTGAGCAGGGGGTTGGACTAGATGAGGTCTCTTCCAACCCCAATATTCTATGATAGGAGCTGTCTACAATGTTCCCTATGACAGCTCCTTCCCTCAGCACCTTCTTTGTCCTCAGTGCAGGATCTTCCTCCTGAAGCCTGATCATGCTTGAACTCTTCACTCCTCCAGCAGTGCACCTGCTCCTTACACACCCCCCCAGCCCCCTTACTAACTGGTGGGAGGTCCTTTTTAAACCAGGTGTCCTGATTAGCCTGCCTGCCATAATTGATTCTAGAAAGTTCTTAATTGGCTCCCAGTGTCTTGATTAGCTTGTCTGTCTTAACTGGTTCTAGCAGGTCCCTGATAGCTCTAGGACAGCCCCTGCTCTGGTCACTCAGGGAACAGAAAATTGTTCATCCAGTGGCCAGTGTATTTGCCTTCAACCAGACTCCTGTACCCCACTGATCTGGATCTGTCAAGAGAGTCATGGACCTTGATCCTGCAAAGACTTAAGTGAGTTCAAAGTATTCAGGAACAGGTTCTAGTCTTCTGAAGTCTTACGCAAAATTGGGTAAAAATCTGTTTGTTTTTTTTTCATTTTCTCTGTACTTGCATGAGCCAGTCCTAAAAAGTGTAGGAAGATCTCATAGCTATTGAGTGGCTTGTCACTGGCCATTGCTAATTTTTTTTTCATGTTAAGAAAGATGACTATTTTAAAAAAATTATGAACTATACAATGGTGAGTTTAATATCAACTGTGAGGCAAATCTTAGCAGTGTAATAAAGATGTAGGGTGGGACACCTGCAAAAGCTATTTGATTAAAGCAAGCCAGCTGGGATACATGAAGGGCAGGTTGTGTTTAGCTAACTTGCTGGAACTCTTTGAAGACATTACTGCCATAATAGATGAAGGAAAGGGAGTGGATGTAGTACAATTGTTTTTCAACAGCTTTTTGGTTGAGATAGAGTCCTGTGAAAAGTGATGGTGGATAGAAAACTGGATTATGAATATGAACTAAATGATAGTCATGAAAGGACACTTTTCAAGTTGAAAAAGGAATACAAGGGAGATGCACCACAGATTGGGGTTAGTATACTTGTTAGAACAGACTCTTTTTAACTGTCCCATGTTATAACTATTACACAGTAAAAGTGGTTCTCTCTTATTCTTGCTCAACAAAAAATTAACAGCATGGTGCTGTACTGGGGTCTCAGAGTCCTGTTGATTATTATCTTTATCATTATCTTTGTCTACTATACTACATTTCCTAGATTATCCACTATCAGCAATTTTGTAAAGCAAATGATAATTGTTAAATGAACAAAGTGGGCCAGATCCACTGCTGTGCTCCAGTTGCTTTGTGCTGCTCCAGCAATGCAAACAGCTGCAAACCCAGTTTAAATGGCCAGGGGGAGTTGAGTTTTATGGCTGCTATGTGTCATGGGAGTAGAGCAAAGCAGCCACGGCATATGGGTGGCCCAGTAGATTTTGTGATGAATTATCCTTGCTGTATTAGATGTGTGTGTCATGCATTCATTTGTTCATTCAAAAAACTCAACTATTCTCCTACTCTTTTCTGCCAATTAGCAAGATTCTATTACATAACAAAAGGAGTTGGACAAAGCTATAGAAAACAAATGGCCAGACTTGGCTACACCAATGCAAACCCAGAGTAGCTCCACAGAAGCCAGAGTTACTCTAAACTTACAAGAGTAGAACTGAGATCAGACACTCCAAGGGCCAGACAGCCCAGACATGCATGAGAGTTCAAGAGAGGATGATGGTGCAAGTAACCTTTAACCACAGGCTAGCTCTGTTGTTGCTGATTGAAAGCCACTGCTCTATATTAGTGACTGTGGTGGCACTAGCCTGCCTAATGAGGGCGTGGAAACGTGGAGGGGAAGGGCCAGCAGAACTGGATGGGTGCAATGTGGAGCACATGCTTTACACTTATAAAGGAGGAGTGAGCTGTCTGTGGATTGTAATGTTAAAGGATCTCTAAATCCACCCCACCAACAGCCAAACTGTTATTACTTATTCACTGATGTGGTCAGTCAAAGAGTGAAAGCTTTAGCCCTTGTATCCCTAAGTAGTAAGAAGCTGAGAATGCTACAGGGAGGGGGACATGTGCTTTGCCTGCCTTCTCACAGTCTCTGCCTCTACAGTAGCCCCATTCCCCTCTTCTCTCTCCCTTCGTCCCTTATATCCTTCCCAGCTCCTGAAAGAGACCTCTTCTTCCCCTCCCTCCCTCTCTTCCAGAAGCACTAAAAATGTTCCCCAGAAGTGAGTGAAGCATCCCATGTTGTTTATTTCTGTCTCGCTTATGTGCTGGCTCCTTCAGAATGAAACTACGCTGTACTCCGCTCCAGGCTGGTTTTGCCCTGGTCCAGGTTGCTGATGATGGTCTCAGCCAGCCACCCCTGCCTGCTTTCTATATATAGGGCAAGACCCAATACCAGAGGGACAATGTGTTCCCCCACAGGAAAAAGTGGAATGGGACTGGCTTCAGCCAGCAATCCTTACTCAACTGCTTCTACCCCCAGACACAGGCCTTTCCTTTTCCCTGCCACATAGCCCTCCCCTTAACTCCCCCTACTGGCCTGACCTAGTCATTTACAATAGCTGGGGACTTGCTGGGGTCCGTAGTGTTACGAGTACTGAGAGTTGTGGACCTAAGTTAGAATGAATGTACTGTGGAACATCCATGTCCCTCTTTCGTTACAGGGAAACATTGACTAATCCAATACACAGCTCAGTAGCCCCAAGCACCTCAGGTACAAAACTCTGTCAAATGAAATCAGTGCCATGCTCTTGCATTGTTGAGACTTAGTTGTTTATAGAAAGGGATACAAATTAAACTGCAGTCAGTCAGAAACCAAATTATCCAGAAAAGTGCCTTTAAAAAATCCAGCAAGCTCTGAACTACTGTGTTGACTAAAAACGAACAGAATACTATACCAGTAAGCATGAATATGATCAAGTTAATGTTGTAGGTAAGCAGGCAACGTAATCTAATTGACTCAAGTGCATAAGTGATTTATAAGTATTGTTGTAAAAGCTCGCTTGTGGCATATTATGCTGTATCAGCTGACATGCAAGCTATCAGTTTCATGTCTTATTCAAAAGACAGTGACAGGAGTCAGAATGCAACCCAGGAAGCAGGGATAGTGGCAGAGTTTTATCTGTTAGTATTAGTATGAATCTTTCTCCTTTTGATAAGCAGAAATCGGGGGGGCTCCAGGCACCAGCATGCCAAGCGCATGCTTGGGGCAGCAAGCCAAGTGGGACGCTCCTCATGGCAGGCAGGTTGCCTTCAGCGGCATGCCTGCGGACGGTCTGCTGGTCCCGCAGCTTTGACGGACCTCCTGCAGGCATGCCGCCAAATTCGTGGGACCAGGGACCTCCCGCAGGCAAGCCCCCGAAGGCAGCCTGCCTGCCGTGCTTGGGGTGGCAAAATGCTTAGTGCCGCCTCTGGCAGAAATATAACTTTTTTGCATTGAATTGTCCCAAAGTGGATACAGAGATCTGTATTTTTGCTATTGTATAGTCATGAGTGATCACTCATCTGAAAATCAATTTCTTTCTTTCTTTCTTTCTTTCTTGAATCTATGTTAATGCATTTATGCAAGGACTATGCTACCTAGTACTGGGCCAGATTATGATAACTCCTAGTCACACTGAGTAATACTTTATTCCACAAATAGACCTATTAATTAGAATAGGACTACTCGTGGAGTAAAGGCACTGCTCAACTTGAATAGGAGTGGCACAGTCTGGTCTTATGTGATAAAAAGGTTTTTGAATAAGATTTTTACAAAAGTTATCCAAGTGATTGTGCTGAAAGACTGTAAGATTGGGGCTTTTATGTTTGCAGCATTACATTCCTCTTAAAAAGTTCATTAGAAGTGCTACCGTAATAAATCATGTTTGAATTAGAAAATGGATTGACTCCAGGGCGTGGAAAGCAACCATGTATGGAACAAAGGAACTTTGTCTCTTGAAGAATACTTTTGTAACTAACAGTGGGCCTGATAGCAGGGAAGGGAAGGATGGTTTTCTGCTCTGGATGTGAGAAGATGGTTAGAGCACTGGACGAGAAGTCAAGAGATACAGAAACCGATTCCTGCCTAGTGTAAATTGGCATCGCCCCATTGATTTTAGTAGAGCTACATTCACATGCACCAGCTGAGAATCTTACCTGTACTGTGAGTTCCAGTCCTAACTAGGGTGACCAGATGTCCTGATTTTATAGGGACAGTCCCAATTTGTGGGTCTTTCTTTTTATGTAGGGTCCTATTACCCACCCAGCCCTATCCCGATTTTTCACACTTTCTGTCTGGTCACCCTAGTACTAACTCCTCCAGAGTCTTTTGGGCGAGTCATATTTTGCACCTCCCATTTTCAGGGTATGTCTTATACTGCACGCTACACCTGGGCTCTGACTCAGGTTTGAGCCCAAGCTCCCCTTCCATCTATGTAAAAAGCAGTTTGACTCAGGTCAGCAAGCATTCAGGATCTGGGTCTTAGGGCCGTGCTGGGAACAGGGGGAGTTCAGTGCCAGAGTCCTGTTGTGACTCAGGGCCAAGCCCTATATTTTGCAATGTGGACACAGCTCAAGCCACAGACCTAAGTAAGAATATCTGCATAGTATAGTATGGGTGCAATAGTACGGCTGTGAGAGCCAAGTCCATCAGTTATAATGCGGTGTGGATGCTAAAGCACAGGCTTGGAAACACCAAGTTCACAGTTCCAGGTTCCACAGAGCCTGGTTTACAATACAGTGTAGACATACTCTAAGTGGCTTGAACTTTCATTCTGATGGCTTCTCTGACCATTTAATCTCTTGCCTCCTCACCTTGCTTGATTTTTTTTTTTTTAATCCTGCACCAGCTTTCACACTCTCCAGGGATGTTTGGCCAAGTTCTTTGTTGGTGTGAATGTCGATCATTGATTTCAATAGAGTTTACACCAGCAGGGAATTTGATCTCCTTTCCTCATTAACTGCTCCTCTTTCTAACTTTTCAAAAACAGAGGTCTCTTTATCTAACCACCACGTTATTTCCTTAAACACAGCTCATTTTCACCCAGCTCCCACCCTTGTATCTAGCTTCTCCATAACATCCAACTCACCAACCTCCTCTTGTGCAGTTCCCTCCTACCATCCCTTTCCACACTTACCACCATTGATTCTGTAGTTAACATCAACTCCATCATTGATGTATCTCTCCAATGCACCATCCATCCCACTAAACCCCATCCATGTAACACATACTGTGCACCCACTTCCTGAACTCTTGTTCTCATGCCACTGCACATCTCTGGTGAAAATTGAAGAACTGCATAGCTTTCCTTCACTGCAAATTTATTCTGTCCTTCTACACCACTGCCCTCTTCCTTGCAGATCAGCTCTACCTGTCAAGTCACACACCTACAAGCCCTCTCCCCTCTTTTTTCTCTCCTCCCTAAACTTCTTCTCCTCATTGACTTCTTCAAAGAGATTTCCTCCTGGCCCTTCCAACACTGTGTCCTTCTTTTCTCTTGTAATTAACTGAGGTATCTTATCTACACTCGACCTGCATGCCCTCCACATGTCCCTTTCACTGCCTCCCTTCCTGGCTATTGACTGTTCTTGGTCCGCACCTTAACCCGCTCCACCCCTCCTTCTCTTTGGACTCCTTCCCCTCTAAGTACAATAACCCACTTCCTGAAAAACACTGACCCTCAAACTCAGCTTTCTCTCCAATTACTCTCCCATCTCCATCATCTAAAAATTAATTGAATTTTCAGTTTAAACCCTTTGCTTTGTCTTCCTTCTCTCTAATTCACTCCTGGATGCACTCTAGTCTGGCTTATGCCCTCTCCTACCTACTTAAACTGCTCCCACTATCCTACAGTGACCTCTTCTTTGTCAGAGGTAAGGGCCTTCACTTCCTGTTCATTTTCCTGGACCTCTGCTGCTTTCAATACCACTGCTCACTCAGTTCTCCTTATTGTCCTTTAATCCTTGACATTCATGGCACAGACCTCTTATGCTTCTACTGCCACCTCTCCAGCCATTCTTTCAGGATCTCTTTTGAAGGTTTCTTCCCCTCTTGTCTCTGGCTGTCTGTGGGAGCCCCTGAGTTCTTATTGGCCTCATCTTTTCCTCCCTCTACATCTTATCACTGTGTGACCTCCTCTTCTCATTCACATTCAAGTGCCATCTCTGTGCGGATGTTCAAAAACCTATCAAATCACGACCTGTTTACCTCTGTCCAGAAAAGCATTTCAGCCTATCTCTGCAACATTTCTGCCTTGATGGCTTGCTGACAATGTAACCTAACGAAAGCAGAGGTCCTTATCTCTCCCTTTAAGCCCTCTACACTCCCCCCCCCTTCTTCACTGCTATTGACATCAATATTCTCTGCAGTCAATTAATATTTGTGCTCTCTAAAAGTATACAACCGTGAATCCCCTTTTCTTTGGCTTTGTTGACACCAGCACCATGCTCCCCATCATCTACATTTGCAACCCTGGTTTCATCTGTGACTCTTTCATTTCTATCTCCACTTAGGCTCTCTCAAAATTTTACTGTTTTCTACAATATTTTTAAAATCCATCCGTATTGTCACAATGCTAGCTCATGCTCTCATAATTTACCTTTTTCATTATTTCAGTCTCCCCTTCTCCAAATTTCCCTTGCTTGTCCTCATTCTCTTTGCCCTAATCCATCCTAAATGCTGCGGCCAAGATCATATTTATTTTGCACACTCAGTTCATGTCACCTTCCTCCATGAATCTCTGCATTTCTTTTCCACCTGCTTCAATGAGGGGTGTAAGAATATCTTCATTTGCAAAACTGTCCAGGTAGTGTTTTCTGCCTCCATTTCCTCCTAAGTGCCATCCAAATGTCTCCTGACTGTTTCCTTTGTCTGCTTCTCTTACTCCATGCCTCCCTTCATGTTGTTCTGGGCCCTGGCACACTCAATGGCTGTGTATCAATCACTCTCCCTCCTCTCAGAATTTCACTTCTTAATTCCCACCTATTCAATGAGGCTTACTTGCAGCTGCTTTCATACATAGCTCTTTCTTTGTTACCTCTGCTGTACTTGTCTGTGGGTTTTTTGTATGCTCATTGGATTAGCAGCTTAATTTTCACTTGCAATTTTTCACCTGTCTGTATACAAATAGTGCATTACTGATATACCAGTAATAATCCTCTCAGCAGTAGCATTCTAAGGCAAAATGGTTGTTTTCTACCCCAAATATGCTTTGCTGGGTTTTCGGCGTAGTTCTGAGGATACCAAAATTATTGTTTCAAAATGTCTGGAATTAAACATCCCATTTAAAATAGCTGCAATCTGTGTATAGAAAGCAGTATGTTAATTAGCAAATGGAACTATCTCCCATTGAAGAGAATCGAGGTGTCATTTCTTTTGTAAACTCTTTTAAAACTGCTGGCCAAGAGGAAGTTAGCCTCCAGATGACTCCAGCAAATAAAACATACAAGAACACATTGTTCTATATTGACATATTCAGGAATTATGATCCATGGCATTTTAGATTTATTCCAAAATCTTAGAGTAAAGAGAGTTATCATCAATAATTGGCTTCATTTAAAAAATCTTAACATTGTATTCTGTGGATACTCTTCAGAGCATGGCAAGGATAATTACTTTTGCATACAGAAGCCATGATAGTGAATATGTAGAAGATAGATTTTTAATTTCAACTATCAGACCAGAATGCCAGCAGCATCTTTCACAATAACAATCATCCTCTATAATTTGTAAAGCAACAACCATCAGCTAGCTATATTTGTCATCAATCCATTATAGGCTGTGTGGCTTTTTAACATTTCTGTTGAATCACAAGACTGTATTAAGGAAATTAATTTTGATCCTCGTGAGCCCTTTCTGTCAGACAGAATGTACGTATCATGGTAAATGATCTCAGTCCCTTTGTAGCATTGAACATATGCTCAAGATTCACCATTTTTGTGGAATTATTTTCAGAACCCACTGACCCTAGGATGTGTATTTGATGTATTGCAATAGGCCATTTTGCTCTTCTAGCAAGGTGTTTCTTTCAGATGATGCATTTCGTATTTGTAAGGAGAAAGAAAGAGTTCAGAATTTGGCAAAGCATCACACTTACAATTACATTTGAAAGACAAAGCAGATTTGAATCATAGTACTTGTAGCTTATAGTCACTTTAACAGAACAAGTAAAAGTAAATTTGTATTAACAATAACAGACTTGAGTTAGCAGTGCTGTTACTTTAAATTCAGAGGAACAACTAAAAACAGAAATGCAAATTCTAGTTCTGGGGCCAGATCCTCGGGGAGGATAAATTGGCATAGGTCTATTAAGGTCAGTGGAGCTACATCAATTTACAGATGCTGGTATTCTGGTCCCTGGACTTTTTCCACATTTGAATAGTGATTTTAGTCCCAGATTCTGATACATTTATTCATGGTGGGCAGCACATTATTCCATACGATTTCAACAGGACTGTTTTATGAAGTATCAGAGGGGTAGCCGTGTTAGTCTGGATCTGTAAAAGCAGCAAAGAATCCTGTGGCAGCTTATAGACTAACAGATGTATTGGAGCTTGAGCTTTCGTGGGTGAATACCCACTTCGTCGGATGCATGCACGACGAAGTGGGTATTCATCCACAAAAGCTCATTCTCCAAGATGTCTGTTAGTCTATAAGGTGACACAGGACTCTTTACTGTTTTATGAAGTACAATTCTGATTCAATGTGAGTAAGGAGATCAGGATCTAGCTCTTTATTGGTTATTGTATATTGAGCCAAGTGCACTTTGTCTTGTTCACGTGAGCATTCCCATTGATTTCCCTGGGAATAAAGGGGCCACAGGTCTATACTGACTTCAGTGGAGCTATGACAATATATAGCAACTGAGGCTGTCCCCCAAACGACAGATTTTAACCCTTTAAGTCATGCTTTGAAGACTCTTTCATCACTCCAAAGATGGACCTGGGAAAATAAATTACTAATCCATCATAGATTCCACCTTAAAGTTTTAACAAGTCCCATTATTTTGATCCTGCTAGAGGAACTAAGAGTCTGCCAAGCCTTTTAAAGATTATTAGGACACTTTAAAAAATTAGAATTGTATAAAGCTTCACATTGCACAGTTAATTGGACTCCAACAGTTCCAAGGAAAATGTCGCCATTTAAAAGAAAATTGGCCAGGGTTTGTGGGATAAATTTCCCTATTGGACAGAAAGTTTGGTGATCCTGAAAGCAGGGAAATTAGTCTGTGATTCCCATTTAAACTTTTACATACTTCAGACTTTAAAGCAAGCTTTTGGCTGCATTCAGCAGTAAGAAGGGTTTCTCCTGATCAGTTCTTTCCATATCAGCAGATACCAGTGAGGAAATTAATATGCAGTATTAGAGCTGTGAGTGCTTGCAAAAATCTACTTGGCAAACAAGGTCTCTTTTTCTTGAAGGAACAAAGAAACTCTAAGCTGTCTATGACTGGAAGTTTCCCTTGCTCATCTCCTACAATAAATTTTCTGCTAGTATTAGCAGATACCATATTCATCTTCCTGAGGATATACCAATACTAGAATGACTTTCTTTCATATACTCCTTTCAGGGCCAGATGCTCATGTTAGTTGTCAAGGGAAATATTTGTGTGAATAAGAGTTTTGTGGAACTGGGCCATCAATTGGCTTCCCTAGTGGCCACAGTGTTAATTTGTAAGACAGGATATAGTAGTGATGAGAAAACCTCAAAAGAATCAGAGGTTTGGTTCAAATATGCTTCTTAACCAAAGTGTCCAAACTTGTCTTGACCACTCTTGGTAAATCAAGATTTTCACTAATTCCTGTTTCAGTTATGTTTCAAGTAATACAAGAAAATGTATGTGCATACTATGTCAGTAGTCTCACATACAGATAAAACTAGAAAGTTGCAGAAATAAGTGTAAATAATGTTTCAAGTTTAGGGGGAATGAAGCTCAGAAAATGCTCAGAGTGGATTTAGTTTGGTTCCTACTGTATCCAAACCTGCTTGCCTATCCCATGTATTTAGAAGCAATTTTCATCAGCCTTCACTCTTGATTTCTCTCTGCTCCAAGGCTGCCGTATATCCTGTATATCTGAGATTTAAAAAAATGTGATGTTCCCTCATACTTTGCTTCAACCCTATATGCTGTGGGGTTCAATTGTACATCCCAGTGGACCACTTTTGGCTGCTCTAGTGGTGTAAAGGGGCTGACAGAACTGACCTCTGAAATTCCCCTGGCATAAAAGGATTCTGCACCTGGTGCCGAGCTAGTGCAATGCTTCTCTCCTTTCAGACCCTGAAGTGGAGGTGTGCTAGGGAAGGGAGGACACATGCTTGGGATTCAACTGGACTGTTGGAGTGCAGCATGATCTGCCCATGTTCTGTCCATTCCCTCCCCAACCATAGGATGCCCAGACAAGGGAGGATAGCAGTATATTCTACAGTGTCAGAGAATATGCAGATTGGAGATGTTTTGGGAGGTAAGATCAAGATTAGGTGACACCATGAGAAAAACCTTTGTGTCAAGCCTACTCCTGCACTTTCACTTTTGCTAGAAGCAGTGCAGTGCTACCTATTGCGGTAAGAAATTTACTAATGAAATCAGCCTAAGAATGGCTTCAGGTAAAGAATGTGACTAACACATCACAGTATTTAAGAAAAATGTAATCTCTGTTTAAAATAGTAAAAACTCTCTTCTGGAAAATAATCCCAAGGTGAGATTTAAAAAGGTAAAAGAAGAGAGATACCAAAAACTCGTTTGCAACAACTACCTCTTCTGTGTTTTCACCTTCTACTGAGTGCTAATAAGACTGTCAATTTGATGTAAAGCTCTTCCTACTTGCTAAATTATAGCACCTACTTCTACATTAGCATAATATGTGCTGAAAATGAAATAGTATCCTATTTCAGAGCCTGTGGATTTCTTTTATTACCTACAGGTGATTTTCTTGTAAACTTACTTATGATTTTCATTCTTTACTTTTTGAAGAAAAGCTATATCCTATTACGTTACATATCCAGTAAAGTGAGTGGATGAGGTTTTAGAGAAAGAAATGGAGGACAATTTTGTTTTTCTTTTTTCCTGATGTCTTTTGAAGCCTAAGGAAATCACTTCCAGATGAAAGGATGTCACTGTGAAATTTGAGATATAATCTGGTTTTGAAGGAAGGATGGAAAGTACAAGAGCTCTGCAAAATGGAAACAATCCCCTCCTTAAAAGGCCTATTCCTGCAAACCGTTATTGATGCAAGTAGTTCCTTTGACTTCTTGTGAGAAAAGGTTTGTAGAGTAAGACCCTTAATAAATAATATAACCATTTTTTCCAGTTGAGTAAAGAGATACAAAAACTCTTTTTTTCTTTATCTCACCTTAAAAAGAGAAGCTATTTTGTAGATAACTTTAAGAAGCACTTTGTTATTTTTTTATACAATACCTAAATACACTGGCAGACTAGGGACATAGGCTAAATAACCCAGAGAGTATGTCATCTGTGTTTGAAGTCAACATTCTTTTAATAAAACTTTGATCTCATTTCACTTTTGGAGGATCAAGATTTGATGGGCATGGTTTTCTTTTAATTAATTCAGGTGAAAATTGTAGCATAGCTGGGAGCTTTGACTAACTCTTGCATTGGTAACATAAATTAGATTTAAAACTTAAAAAAAATGTATATTATAAATCCTTACTGTATTCAGCACTGACATGTCACTTTGCATAATTCAAACTAAATGACTGCTGAGTCTGACCATATACATTTTAATCTGAATTAATAATTTCAATACTCATATTCTGATGATGAAACTCATCATTTTTTTTAAGGAAGAGACACATTGTGATGAACTTTGGCTGACTAAATATCTTGTTTAAAACAAACATAAGGAAGTACTTCTCTACACAATGCATAGTCAACCTGTGGAACTTGTTGCTAGGAGATATTGTAAAGGCCAAAAGTATAACTGGGTTGAAAAAAAAAAGAATTAAATACATTCATGGAGGATAAGTCAATCAATGCTTATTAGCTAATATCGTCATGGACGCAACCCCATGTTCTGCATGTTAGTAACCTCCGACTGCCAGAAATGGGGACTGGATGACAGAAGATGGATCACTCAGTAATTGCCCTGTTCTGTTCATTCCCTCTGAAGCATCTGGTCCTGGCCACTATTGGAAAACAGGATACTCCATTGGTCTAACCCAGTATGGCCATTCTTATGTTCTTATGAATCCATAAATGGTGCTGTACAGTATTGCCAATGACACTCAATCTGGAAGGCGGCTACGTCCCTTTGGGATCAACTTTGATGATCATGAGTATTGCCAATGTCAAGCATTCAAAAATCATGTCAGCACTCCAAAAGTTCATTTGTTTTCTGTTTTTTGAGTCTTTAGGGTCATGTTTTCAAGCTTTTCTCTATATCACGATGAGGGCTACAAATCTGTGTTTTTAAAAAAGAGGCTCTAAGCTGGTGCTGTAACAAAACTACCAATCATCATTAGACTCCTGATAAAATCATGAGAGTTGGCAATAGTGGATATGGGCTATAATCACCAGTACACTTGTTGTTCTGGTTGCATCACACAGCTGTGGCAAAGCAGCCATAAGCACAGCTTCACCAGCTGACTAGGTTGTGTTTACAGATGTATTGTATCATCAGAGCAGCACAAAGCACTCAAGAGTTTAGAATTAAATCTGCCCCCAAAATATGGTGCTTGTGTATATATGTAGGCGTATATTAGACTTTCATTTTTGTGTACAAAATGCCTTTCTTTTTTTTTTAAGGTAACTTAATTTCTGCTCTCATTTTCCCCCAGTGTTGTTTCTTCTCACTTAGACTTGATCAGATTACTGTCACTAAAACCATACTGTTTGTTTGGTTTGCCAGGAATGAAAATAGAAGCCATTTCCCATAAATTGCATAAATGAATGGTGTGCTTGAATAAGTGGCCAGTGGCTCTCTTCCCCGAAGAATGCATTTCTCACCAGTGTAACATGTTCATTCTTATAAGATTATGTTTTGGAAATTTAGATTTGATAGTGTGGAAAAATCGGCACCAAATAACGATTTGCTAGGGTAAATTTTATACAAGTTTTTTAAATAATCCTATTTTCTTAGTGAAGTGAATTCAAATCATACAGTGTATTGAAATACTTTGGCTACTTTCATACATAGGAAATAATGAATTAGAAAGAAATTACTCTGAAGGGTTGATATTCTAAAACCAGGAGAACAGTGCTTAAGGGCTTTGTCATAGCGGTAAACCCTAAAATTGCATGTATTTTATTATCACAGAATCACAGAAATGTAGGGCTGTCAGGGACTTTGAGAGGTCACCAAGTCCAGCTCCGTGCACTGAGGCAGGACCAAATAAACCTAAACCATCCCTGCCAGTTACCTATTCTTAAAAACCTCCGGTGATGGGGATTCCATAACTCAACTAGTGCCAAGTAGAGCGAGCCAATACCTCCTTTGACCGACATACTACATTCCTGTTAATACACCCCACAATGATATTAGCCATTTTCACAACTGTATCACACTGTTGACTCATATACCCCCCAGATCCTTTCCAGGCATAATACCACCTAGCCCATCATTCCCAGTTTTGTAGTTGTGCATTTGATTTCTCCTTCCTAAGAGAAGTACTTTGCAGTTCACTTTATTGAATTTCATCTTATTGATTTCAGGCTTAGCTATGCAGAGGACCTGATTTTCATTTACACTAAGGCCTCTGGTAATATAAAAGAGATCTTAAAATCAGTGTAAATGTAACATGTCCACTCTAAATGCCCCTTTACACTGCCAGAGCTGTAAAGGGTTCTTTGTGTAAATGAGAATCATACCCAGAGCATTTCAGGAACAACACAGTAACTAATGAGAAGTGTTATCTGGGTAGATGAAGCTAAAGATGATCAAGTTTCACAAGTGGCCTCTAAAAATGCCAATTGTTTTAGAAACTAAATGACATTACCTCTGTATTTGCAGCATTCCCTTGGCTTGTCCTTCGAGTAACCCTAAGGAATCCGACAATTACCATTACCTAGCTTTATACTGGATAAGATTTTCAAAAGAGCTCCACTCCCACTGCAACCCACATGCTGTGAATGTCACATTTATAGTGCTGAGTCCGTCTGTAAGTCTGCTGCTTATTAAGGGAAATTAAAGGAAGCTGAACTCTTAAAAACTGGCCCAGTTTGTAGGTGATCAGCACTTGAAAAGTTGTCCCTGTGCTCTTTTATACATTTGGCCCTTATGGCCAAAGTGGCAGGCTTGTAAGGGCAGCCACTGCAACATGTACATAGTAAACTGTGGGCAGATTAGAAAAAAAAACAATAGTCTATTCAGACAACAGTTGTATTAGATGGAGGTAGGAGAACAGTATTCAGCGTTACAGGGTAGCTTACACAGTCTGCATGCTCTTCCTGCAGCAGATTTACACAAAGGTGTCAATGCTTTTTACAAACACAAATAGCATAAAGAGTTTACTGCCCAGTCGCCTAAAACTGCTCGAAAGGAGGAATCCCTTTCTGGTTCAGAGCATCATTTAAGGTCCCTAAGTGGAACAGGATATCTTCGAAGAGCTTATCTTGTTAATGTCTTGTTTAACTCATCAAAGCAAAGAAAAGATGTCTCTATTTCTCTTTGTAAATCAAATGCAAATTATGGCTTATGATTGAATGAAATCATGCTTCAGAAAGTTCCAGGTGTCCCATCTGTTTTTGATGGTGAATACATTGTCACCGGTAGTACAGAAATGGGTTTCACTATGTAGCACCTGTACTGTATTTCAGGGATCTCACTCTAGCAAATTGGATAAAGAAATTGGCTCTCACTTGATCCTGGCTCCTACTATTTTTGTTTTTAGATTATTTTGTGAAGAGAGATGGGGAGAAATCTTAAAGATTTTTCCATTATAACATCACATCAAGATCCTGAAATACCGCAGCCATGTTAACATTCAGACTGTTCATTTTATCATAGTGTTTCCATTAGCCATTTTTAAATATTCAAAGGGTAAATCGCTATTTGAATATAGAGGTACAGTAAATTGGAAACTACTCATTTAAATGATCTTTGATACATCACTTTCTTCCAGCAATTGGATCAGGATTATTCTGGCCTTCACAGAATTGGTAAAATATACATAGATATTACCTTCCAACCCTAATTTATTTGAATATTACTTCTATCATATAGGAAGCTCATTGAGAAGCAACTACAAAGCACAGTGTGTGTTTTTGCTGCTGGTCATTATTGCATGGACTCACTTAGTACTATTGTACCATGTGATGACTCTTCTCTCCCCTTAAAGCACACTACAGATTGGTGTCACAACCTCAACAGCAGATTGCCTGAAGTACAGTTCTTTTTTGATTCTTTCTAAAGCACAGTGTTACCTGTCTCCAGCTGATGGATGACTAGGAGGGGGTAAGCAGAGCTAGATGACGAAAATGCTGGCCAAAGGGCCGTAAATGATGGCTTTGACTGTTAGACCAATGCTCCATTCACAGAATATGGGTGGTTGCAGTAACTGCATAGTAAGCCTTTTTTTGCATCTGTGCTTTAAAATGATGATCCCTCAGAATTCTATTCTTCAACAAATGGTGTCTACAACATTCCTCAATGAATCTCTCTGTCTAAAGAACTGGAAAAATTATGGGAATCTTGATCTGGTGGACAGAGAAGTTTTGCAAGTGGAGAATTGTCCTGACATCAGATGCTAGTCTTTGAGGATGTGACCTATTGAAGGGGAGGCATCATCTGCAGAAATCACTCAGAGGAACAGAAGGAAAATAGCATACAGTTCCTGGAGCTGAGCACAGCAAGAGAAGCAGAAATTGGAAAAAGCAACAGGCAATAGTAGCGACAGACAATGTAATCCGTCTCCTAACTGAACTGGCAACAAAGGGACTGAAGTTTCAGTAGAAGCCCCTCCACACAGTTGAGGAACACAATGTTCATGTTGCCTCTTAAGTGCATCCATATAAAAGGAACATCAACCTAATGGCAGACTGGCTGAGCAGAAGGTCCTTGCAGCCCTTGGAATATCTCTGATCCAGAAAGTATTTGAATGGCTTTGTAAGATTACTTGGCACTCTAGGCCTCCGTAGAAAATTTCAAAGGCCTGCTGTAATTTCCAGGGAGCCTAATAAATGAACTCTTCAGTCAATGTTCTGCTGCTGAAACTGTGGTCACAGTATCCTCTATATGTCTTCATCCAGTTTCCCTCCAGCCCAGAGAAGTACATAATAGGTCAGAATGAGCCAAATTCCATACTTATTACACCATAATTACACAGAGACTATGGGTTTTTTTTAAACCAATACTGATATTAACATATTGGCACCTCCAGATGAAACCAGATTACTTCAGCCATGGTCCAGCACACCACGAGCACCCACAGCCATTGAATATGGATTCCTGATTGCTTCAAAGGAAGCTAAGACAAAGTCAGAAACTTTAGTCAACAATTTTATTTTTTTCATACAGCTGTCCATGTATAAATCATAATCCAGAACATTGAACTAATTCAGGCACTAGTTTGTATGGACCCAGACATCCTCCTAATACCTTAAAATATCAGAAATTCTTGAATGCATGAAAGACAGTCTTAGGGCAGACCCCCAGGAGAGCCCAGACATTGAGAGGCACAAAGGTGTATTAAAGTCAGCTTTGCTTCCTGAGTCCACCATTCCAGGCTGCACCTTCTGAGAGGTTCAGTTCAGAATCAAGGCCACTGATCCAACTCATCTTTATCCAAGCATCTATATTCCTGTAAATGGCTGGAGTATTTTGTTTCAAAGTTATTACTCATATCCTTAAGGCAAAATTTTAATATTCCATTACTGAATGTTGAAATGGTTTTGCTTGGATGTTAACTTGAACTAATACACCTGCTAATACTAATACAGCACCTGCTGTGGGAAGTATACATTTTGGAGAAGCAGTTGATTGGTAGGTCCCTTCAACATTTTGCTCTAGCTGTGAATAAATTGAACCTAATCAATTTGTAAAGAATTCAGAATCTTAAAGAAAAAAAACCAGGCAGCTAAGAAATCCATTTTTTCTGTCTTCTTTTCTTTGTGTTACTGATGAACGATTACTTTGCAATGGGTGCAGCTGGTGATGTGATCAGTCTTGGAAAACTAGTGCCCATGGATGAGAAACAAAAATGATAATATAATGGCAACATAAGTTAATTTTGAAGTTACTGCAAGATCTCCTATTTTTTGTTCAGATCTCATGACATGTTGCTGTGCCTAACTGCTTTGTTGAGAAAATATGACGCACTAATAAAGCATCATTGTGTTTTCTCTTGAATTCAGTCTTAATATTTTATTATTATGTTTTAAATTCTCTATTCTCTACTATAAATTTCCCCCATGTGGTGCTATAAGTCGTACGTTAGCTGTCTCCAAAGTCTAAAACAAACTGAAGTGGCTTTTGACAATGCCAGAGACAGAACACATTGGAGAGAGAGTTATAAAGGCAAAGTATGAGACCCTTCCACGGGCTCTCCCAATATTACTCTGGTTGAGGCAGGTGGAACAAACTACCTAACTGATTGCTACCACCAGGTAAAATGTGTCCAATTACTAAATACCAGCTCTGTCTCTATGTAGTTACACAGTGCAACGTTCAGACACTTAAATTTGCACATGGGCTAATTTCTTTTCTGTCTTGCTACATTTTCATTATCTTTTCAGAAGTACAGATTTATTCAGCCGTGAATTTACTTCTGCACAATCAAAGCTCTCAGAAATAATCGTGGGTGTGGGAGTGATTAGAAAGCACCTCCCAGAATAACCTAGTGTGCATGAAAAAACCCTCATGTGTAACTGAAAGTAAATGACATATTAATGAGAATTTGCAGAACAACAGAAGAGAAAGAAAGAAAACATTTCCTTCATGAATACATGCAATAAAATAAACTTTGCAAATCAGCACAAATATACCCATATCAATGTACTTTGCCACCATCTACTTGGGAATTTAAGTTGGAAAATACCAATAGTCTAAGTTGTGTCATCTGACTATTTCAATAGGTGTCTGAGATGTAGAAGTCTGCAAGTTTTTTATTAGTTGTGAATGGATCCTCTTATACTGCACTTGCTGGTCATTAAAGCTCTGATTCTCTTGACACAAAGGAGTACAGCAGTTTGAGCTCTTGCTTAAATTCTTCAGATGTGAGTAGTGTGTCAAAGAGGTGAGGATCGGGCAAGGCTACCTTCCTGGCATTTCAACAGCATAAAATCAATTTCCCAGCTCAGTGTTTCCCAAACTTGAGACGCTGCTTGTGTAGGGAAAGCCCCCCCTGTCTGCCGCCACTCCTCCGACCGCCGCTTCCGCTACCATCTACAGCGGCTGGGGCCCCTTTTCCACCTTGACCAGGAAGCATGGCATCCGTTGTCTCCTGGTGCCCGCCTCGCCCCACGTGGAGACCTGCGTGCGGGCATTGGCGAGGGTGGTGGGACCCACTGCCATCGTGGCGGCCTCCAAAATGTACAGGAGGGTGGTCTTCTTCCTGGCATTGGAAGCCGCCGCCCAGGAGGCAGTAGAGACGGGCCTGGTGGTGGGGGGCGTGTTTGTCCCCCTGGAGCCGTTGGAAGACCTGGGGGTCCGCTTGGTCCCGACCTCCGTCCCTCCCTTCCTGCCCAATGCCGCCCTATTGCCTGCCCTTTCTGCCCTGGGGCGCCCCATCTCCATCATCAGCCCTCTTCCCTTGGGCTGCAAGGACCCCGCCCTCCGTCATATTCTCTTGTTCCACCGGCAAGTGCAGCTTCCACTGCCGCCGGCGGCGCGTGGCGGGGAGGCGCTTGAGGGGTCCTTTCTGTCCCCTACCAGGGTGCCCACTACCGGGTGCATTATTCAACGGGGGAGGCCCAGTGCTACCTCTGCTGGGTGATGGGGCACGTCAGGAGGGACTGCCCCTTGGCCCAGCACGGAGGAGCATCCGGGATCCCTGGCTGCCTGGCACCCGAAGGCGGCCCTGTCATCGCCGGTACCACTGGCTGCCCAGCACCTGAAGCTGTCCCTCCTCCTCCTTTTCGGTCCACCACTGTGGAGGAGGGTGTGGCGGAGATACCGCTGGACGTGGGAGAGGGCTCGTCCCAGGGGGAATCATCCCCCATTTCTGCTGTCCCACCACTGCCTCCCCGAGTCCCTGAGCCATTGCCCTTGCCCCCTGAGCCGACCCCTGTTAGCCAGCCCCCGGATGATGCCATGGAGGGCTGGTCTTTAGTGCAGGAGAAGCGGAGCAAGCGGAAGGCTTGAGCCTCGTTACATCCTTCGGATTCGGAGGCCCCCCGGAAGAGCAGGAAGGGGGGCACTGATGACGAGCCTTCCACCTTGCCCCCTGATGACTCCCATTTTGTGGTGCCGGCTGGGGACACCGTGGCAGCACCGGAAGGTAACACTGCCCCTCCTCCGGGGTCCCTTCCCATGGAAGCCCCTGAGGGGGCCTCTCTCGCCCCTTCCCCCTCAAAGCCTCTGTGAGCGCTGAGGTGGGCATCGCCTCAGGTGCTGGCGAGGGGGGCCCTGGGGTGGTGGATGGTGATCTCCCTTCCATCTACGAGGAAATTGAGGCCCTGGGTCTGACCCCAGTCACGCAGGGGGAGGACAACCCTCTGTTAGCAGGCCTCGATCTGGGCGGCCTCACCACGGTCCCCCTGTCCCTGAGTTCCCTTCTCCTGACCACTGCTTCTGCTCCCACCTCTGAGGGTCCCCTGGATTCTTCCATCAACCCGGCTGCAGGTGGCACCCTGTTGATGGCCACCAAGCCCATTGGGGCGACGGCCAGTGCCCCGCTGCCGAGACCCGGTTTCCAGGGGGTGTCCCTCTTGGGTGTGGAGGACCCGCCCTCCTTCCTCGGCAGGGACCCCATTGACGAACATCTATCTCTGGATGCCAAGGCTGCCACACGTGCCACAGTGGCTGAGCCTGGCATTGTTAGTGGTCCCCTTCCTACTTCTCAGATCCCTGAGCCTTGCCAGGAGGAGCCACCGTCCAGCTGCTCAACTATACAGGCTCAGGATCCTGCCTCTACCCACTTCCCAGATTCTCTCCCTGATACCCGCCCTACTCCTGATAGCCCTGTCCTTGTCACCCCCGCCTCCTGTGATGCCAGTGCCGCCCCTGGGAATGCCCCCCAGGGAGCTGCTTCACTAGTTTTTCCTTGTCCCGACCCACCAGGGGCTGCTGTTCTCCTTCCGTCGCCCCTTGTTGAACCGGGGAGTGGGGCGGGTCGCATGGCGTCGGCCCATCGGATGCCACGTCGGGGGTCTGCCCCCTGCCTGCCCACCTCGGTGGGCCATGGGGCTGTGACGGGGGCCTAACTGGGGGACAGTCATCGATCAGTGACCCTCCCCCTCCATGCGCTGAGGGATGAGCTGCGGGAGTTCCTTGAGGACGTCCGTGGCTCCCGTAACAAAGTCCAGCTTGCGCTGTGGCAGTGGGGGGATTTCCATCAGGTCCTCTGGGCCGTGAGGGCCCTCATGGGGGAGGGTAAGAGGACCAGGAAGCAGGCCACCGCGGCCTACCGGCGGGTCCGCATCTTCCGTGACTCTTTACTCACCTAGGATGTAGGATGGGTCTCCGCAGGATCCAGGTGCTCTCCTTCCTCCGGGGGGGGTATTCTGTGGTTTTCCTGCAGGAGACCCATATGGATCCGGCTTCTGAAGCTAGCTAGCGGCTGGAGTGGGGGGACGGGGCCTACTTTAGCCACCTCTTGGTTCACGCGGCTGGAGTGGCGACCCTGTTCTCCCCTGACCTACGGCCCAAGGTGCTGGAGGTCGCCGAGGCTGTGCCGGGCCTTCTGCTGCATCTCCGGGTCCGCGTGGAGGGACTTGTGGTTAATCTCGTCAACGTTTACTCCCCAACATCGGGCCTGGAGAGGTTGCATTTTTATCAGCAGGCATCCGCCTTCCTCGGCTCCCTGGATCCTCGTGAGTGCCTGGTCCTGGGAGGGGACTTTAATACCACCCTCGAGGAACGGGACCGCTCAGGGACCGAGCAGTGCCCGGCCACCACGGACGTCCTCCGGGATATCATTGAACGCCACTCCCTGGTGGACGTCTGGCGCAACCACCACCCGGACGACGTCTCGACGTTCACCTTCATCCGGGTGGAGGCCCATCGGTCGCGCCACTCCCGGCTGGACTGCATTTACCTGTCGCATATTCACCTTTCACGGGCCCTCTTTTCGGATCACCACCTTGCCACCGTGACAGCTTCTCTTTGCGCGGAGAGGCCGGGGCTGGCCTATTGGCGCTTTAATAATAGTTTCCTGGAGGATGCGGGCTTCGTGACATCCTTCCGGCAGTTCTGGCTGGCCTGGCGAGGGCAGAGGCGCGCCTTTCCCTCGGCGCAGTGGTGGTGGGATCTGGGGAAGGTGCGCGCCTGGCTCTTCTGCCGTGACTACCCCTGGGGCGCCAGCCGACGGAGGGATGCGGCGATAGAGCAGTTGGAGCGGGAGGTCTTGGAGCTGGAGAGGCATCTGACCGCCAGCCCCAAGGATCCATCCCTCTGTGGAGCGTGCCGGGAGAAGCGGGAGGAGCTCCAGACCCTCAAAGACCATCGGGCCCGGGGTGCTTTTGTTCGATCCTGCATCCGCATCCTTCGGGAGATGGATCGCTGCTCCTGCTTCTTCTATGCCCTGGAGAGAAGGAGAGGGGCCAAGAAGCACGTCCCCTGCCTCCTAGCAGAGGACTGCACCCCCCTCATGGATCCGGCAGAGATGTACAAGAGGGCCAGGGCCTTCTATGTGACTCTTTTCTCCCCGGATCTGACCGATCCTAACGCTTGCAGAGTGCTCTGGGCGGACTCCCAACTGTCAGCACGGGCGACCGGGACCGGCTAGAGTTGCCTCTCACTCTGGCCGAGTTCTTGGAAGCCCTCCGTCACATGCCCACCAATAACTCTCCGGGCATGGACAGGCTGTCCGTGGAGTTCTACCATGTGTTCTGGGACGTCCTCGGCCCGGACTTGGTCACCGTCTGGGCAGAGTCTTTGCAGAGCAGGGTCCTCCCTCTCTCATGCAGGCGAGCCATGCTCGCCTTATTGCCGAAGAGGGGGGACCTCCGCGATTTACGGAATTGGGGTCCTGTCTCACTCCTCAGCATGGACTACAAAATCATTGCGAAGGCCATCTTGATGCGGCTAGGGTCCCTGCTGGCGGACGTGGTTCATCCAGACCAGACCTACACCATCTCGGGCTGCACGAACTTTGATAACTTGTATCTGGTCCGGGACCTTCTGGAATTAGGGTATAGGGATGGTCTGTCGTTCGCCCTCTTGTCCCCGGATGAGGAGAAGGCGTTTGACAGGGTGGATCACGGGTATCTCCTGAGCACTCTGCAAGCGTTCGGTTTCGGACCCCGATTTGTGGGTTTTCTCCAGGTGCTGTACGCTTCTGCGGAGTGTCTGGTCAGGCTCAACTGGACCCTGACCAAGCCAGTCAGCTTTGGGCGGGGAGTACGGCAGGGGTGCCCCCTCTCGGGTCAGCTGTACGCTCTGGCAATAGAGCCCTTCCTCTGTCTCCTCCGCAAGAAGTTGACGGGGTTGGTGCTTCAGGAGCTGGAGCTGCGGCTGGTCCTGTTGGCGTACACTGACGATGTGCTCCTCGTGGTTCAAGACCCGGGCGACTTGACGCGGGTGGAGGCTTGCCAGGCTGTGTACTCGGCGGCCTCTTCCACCCGGGTCAGCTGGGTCAAGAGCTCTGGTCTGGTGGTCGGAGACGGGTGGCAGGCAAGCTCTCTCCCACCCACGCTTCAGGCCATCTAGTGGAGCGCGGGTCCACTGCTCTATCTCAGCGTTTACCTTTCTGCCACGCATCCGTCTCCGCCGGAGAACTGGCACGGTTTGGAGGGCAGGGTGATGGAGAGGCTCCGGAAATGGACAGGACTACTCTGGTGCCTCTCCTTTCAGGTGAGGGCACTGGTGCTTAAACAACTGGTCCTGTCGGTGCTCTGGTACTGGCTCAACACCCTGGTCCCGGCCCCGGATTTCCTGGCCAACCTCCGGACAGCGATTCTGGAGTTCTTTTGGCTAGGGACGCACTGGGTCTCTGCAGGGGTTCTCCACCTGCCCCTGGAGGGGGGGGGCAGGGCCTAAAGTGCCTATGCACTCATGTCCATGTCTTCTGCCTCCAGGCCTTGCAGGGGCTCCTGCATTGTGCAGGTAGTCTGGCGTGGAGCGTATTGGCGCACACCTTCCTCCGCCGCTTCCGAGGGCTCCGATATGACCAGAAGCTCTTTTACCTCCATCCGAGAGGTCTTCTGCGAGACCCCCCTGGGCTGCCGGTCTTCTACCAAGACCTCCTCCGGACCTGGAAGCTCTTTTCAATGACCGGGTCCATGGTGGCCACCGTGGGGGCCGACCTCCTCGCGGAGCCCCTGCTACACAATCCCCAGCTTCGTGTGTAGGTGGTGGAGTCCCCTGCAGTGCGCCAGAGGCTGGTTTTGGTGGGAGTCACCAGGGTCGGAGACCTCCTGGACTATGACCGGGGAGACTGGCTGGATCCCCTGATGCTCGCTCAGCGCATGGGGCTCTCCAGACCTCATACTCCCCAGTGCATACTTCAGGAGTTGAAGGCCGCTTTACTGCCTGCTGCTCGGGCTTACCTCAACTGGGTCCTGCGAGAGGGCATGCCCCGCCCACCCCCCACCCCAGGACCCATGGACCTTTTATTCAGGCCCCTGCCCCGTGGACCCAATTGGCCCCCTCAACCTTTCACTGTGAGCCGACTGCACGAACTGCAGCCGGTTCTTTTCCAGGCCGTGCCACAGAAACATCTGTACACGCTCATGCTCCACACTCTCCACTACCTCACCCTCATGTCCCACCCCGATACCAAATGGCGGGACCTCCTGCCACCTCTCGAGGGTGAGAAGCCGCGGTGGGCCAGCTTATATTCTGCCCTGGTCCCGAGGCCCGCCGGGGATGTCAGTTGGCTGCTCCTTCACGGGGCCATGAGCATGGATGTGTACTTGGCGTGGTTCACCCCTGTCCCCAACACCTGCCCTTTTTGTGGCATGAAGGAGACCCTGGCGCACATTTATTTAGAGTGCACCAGGTTGCAGCCCCTGTTCCAGTTCCTCTTGGACCTTCTATTGCGTTTTTGATTGCACTTTTCACCTCACCTGTTCATCTATGCACTCCCCATCTGTGGCCCCACGAAGTCGCGGGATTTCCTTATCAACCTCCTCCTAGCCCTGGCCAAACTAGCCATCTACAACACCAGGGAGAGGAGGTTGGCCGACGGGATTTCCTGCGACTGTAGGGCCTATTTCCGTTCCTCTGTCTGTTCACGCATCCGGGCAGAGTTCCTCTGGGCTGCGTTCACTGGCTCCCTTGACGCCTTCGAGGAGCAGTGGGCATTGTCCGGGGTTCTCTGCTCGGTGTCCCCATCAGGTTCCCTTCGTTTAGCCCTATGACTTCACTCCCGATCCTGTTTTTTCATTAGTTGTCCCATGGAATTACTTGGTATCCCAGACCTGTGGGTCCTCCCCTTAGGCTGAAGGGAGGTCCTTTAGAAGTGGGCGGGCTTCACCCGCCCACCCCCCTGGATACCAATAGGACCAGACTCCTGTACCCTACTGGTCTGGGTCTGTCACACTGTGTAATGAATTAAACATACCATGCCTCGTTATACCTTCTCACTTGTCCTGTTCTCTGAGTCCCTCACTCATCCCAACCTCCTCAGTCCCAATCCTTTTAGGAGAAACCCTAGTCTGCTAGGCAGTAACTGACTTCTGTACAGCCTGATAAATGACTTCTGCCCACAGTCACATCTCTGCTTTATGCACCAAATGCCACCACCACTGCTCACTTTGTTGTACATTCTCCCATTTTTGCCCTACACACTTGGGAGGTGCTCCCTGTGCACATGCACAAAGCTACCTTCAAATCCCATCTCAAAACTCGCCCTTGCCATGATGCCTACACAAAACTTGACATTGGTAAGGCTGATAGTGTGCAGAAACCATAGCGTGTCATACTGACTACTATTGTCTCATTGTATACTTGTACTTCCCTGTCTGTCTATATCAATCTGTTGTTTATTGTCTTATACTTACATTGTAAGCTGTTTGGGGCAGGGAGGACCATCTTTTTGTTCTGCGTTTGTAAAGTGGGGTCTTGGTCCCATGACTCAAACTCTTAGGTAATACAAATAATAATAATACCCTCTCTGTCCTTTCTACTTCCTTTTTGTGGCTATCTGCACCTTTTACTTATTCTTGGTGAATTATGTTAGATGATTAGACATCCCCTTCTGTATTTTAAAAAGAGCACCTAGAGTTGTAATAAGTATATTCTTAGATACAAGACAAGAAGCAATGCCTGTGAGTTATAACAGGCTGTCAACCTGTTTCTCAATCAACCCTATGGCATGAGGCTGAAAATGTCACAATACCGATCATGTACACATGGTAAAATCATCTCCTTAGTAAATTAAATAACAGGGACCCTCCCATAAAACACATTTTCAAAGGAACGTGTTGTTCACAATAAAAAGGGACCACAAGAAAACACATCTATCCTTCTCTTTTTCCATCTCTATCTTCTTTTCCTGCTCCCCCCGTTTTCTTTTTCCCCTCTGATGTACTCCCATCTGTCTCTCCTATTTGTGCTAATGTTCTCTTTTCCAGCTCTATATAGCCAAATCTTTAAATAGAGCTTTATGATTTTTAAAAATCATACTATGGTTGCTAGTGTTAGTACTACAAGGGAGAAAACAAATCCCCAAAGGTAGAATAAAAGAGGTGCATTTTTGCACTAAAATGGAAGATTCTAAGGTGGGATTTGAAGCTGATAATATTCTGATGCCTAATGATTTGCCAATTGCATCACATCCTTGACACTATATAAAATTCTAGAGGCGAGGCTAGGCTGATGCAACTAACAACAAGATTAAAGAAGTTAGCAGACCCATAGTAGTTCAGAAAATGGTAACCTAAAATAACAGCCTGCAAAAGAGAGAAATTTGAATGGTAATTTAGAGGCGCAAACCTCAAAGAAATCCTGTGATGTGAAAGAGATGAGAAGGTCCATTTAACGCTTAATCAAAAAGGTTGTTGACCCAGAAAAGAAACCACGGCTGCTGCTCCAATTTGAGATTTTAAAAGGATACCAGTGGAGGTCAGCACATAAAAGGTTTTCTTTAGACTCTCTAAAGAGCTTTTTCACTGAGATTTTTTTTGTCTCACTGAGAGAGTGTGATGGTCTATGTTAATGTTCTACCCCTAAAGAGAGAACTAGAACAGTAACAGTCCATTTCTTGAAACAAACTGAAAAAGCCAAAATGCCGTACATAACTTGTTGGCAGTGTTGTTGTAGCCATGTTGGTCCCAGGATATTAGAGAGACAAGGTGGGTGAGGTAATACCTTTCATTAGACCAACTTCTATTGGTGAGAGAGACAAGGTTTCAAACTTACACAGAGATCTTCTTCAGGTCCTGTAAACTTGTCTCTCTCACCAACAGACACTGGTCCAATAAAAAATATCACCTCACCCACCTTGTCTCGACAAGTAAGGAAATTTACATGCAAAGGTTTTCCATCCTGAAAGCTTCTTGGCATTAAAGAAGCTGGCAGAAACTGAGACCCGTTATGGAAAGCCTGAAATGATTAGGGCTCCAAGCATTAATATTATACCCTGCAGCACACCAGAAGACTGATTAGCTCTGCAGCGCTAAAAGAGGTCAGCTGCTTAGGATGAATTACTTTCCCTGGCTCATTCTGATTAGTGCCATTCTGATCTCTCTGTTGGGGAAATTCCTAACTAGTTAACTTGGAGATGTCTTTATGTTGAGAGGAATTCAGTAATATTCTGGAATGAAAATTTTGTGTGCGGGGGGGATGGGGAGGAATGGAGTAAAACATAAATTCTCCCCTGTTTGCAAGAAAGATACACAGAAATGTTGAAAAAAGCGAGGAAGGACGTGAGTGTATGAAACATGCAAGGTCCATAGGCATGTGCTGTGTACATGTGCACAGTTGTTAGGACAAACTTCACATAGAGCTTTACTGCTTTGAGAAACTAAATGTCAGAAATAATGGCTTGTAAAGGCTCCCATAAGAGCTAAATTCTCCATCCTCTTCTAAAGAGTTTTATTTCTTTCATTAAAAGGATTTGAGCAGGTTCATTTTGCTGAAATGTGGGGCTGTTTCTATGGCCTGCAGTATTGGAGAAGACATTCCTTAAACAAAAGGAAAGCCGTGAAAACACCTCTAAAGGGAATAAAAATAGTATTGGGCTTTTATAATCCAGGCAAAAGAGACTCAGTTTTTGCATGTGCCTTAATGTGAAAATCAAGGGCTGATTGCAGAGCACTGTATTGCTCCAAGTAGAGTAATTTTGTTACACTATAACAGTACATAGGGACGATTCAGACGAGCACTGACAACTGCAGCATGTAGGCATATTATTAGCTGCCTTCATGTTGATGAATGTTGACAGAGTCCAGTAGTGCTTGTTGACCTCCCTGGTTCTGTATCAGAAAGGGCAGGAAATAGAGATTTCTACTCTATTGTCTCAAAACTGCTTTCCTAATTTTGGGAGCCAGAGTTATGCCCAGTTCAGAATCTTCTTTCCTATAGGGGGAAATTGGTGGTAGTATGTAGAACAGCACACTTCATAGCAAATAATCATCTGCTAATGGTGGTGGTTGCCCTCTAAAGCTCAGCATGTACTCCTCTACTGGTAAATAGCACTGTAGCACTTAGTTTTGAAAAATTGTAGATAACGGGGAGCAGGATTGCAGATAAGAGACAAATTGGAAATCAGGAATGTTTAATTTAGGTTTTGATCTATGCAAAGTCAATGAGAGTGGAGTCTAGTGTAGGGTATTCTGTTTGATGATTATCATGTCATTACCAGAATGGATTGCCTAAGCTTTCTGCTTTTCAAATGAGAAGGGCAGGTTAGGGCAAAGAGGCAAAGTTAGGTTTCACATTAATTTCCGTGTACATTTCAGTACAGGCAGAACCAGAGTCTGACCTTCAATACTAAGTTATTGCTATTCGTAGTATTTAACATTTATATTGTTGTGGTGTCTAGAGGCCTCAGTCAGGCCAGGGCTGTGTTGTTAGTTTCTGTACAAATATAAATTCATAATCTGTGCCCCAAAATGTTTATTAAAATGTTAATGGCATTTGTTTAATTTAAATTTCTCAACCACAAACTTTTCAAAATCTGAACTGTCTTTTTTTTTTTTTTAAATGCACATTGACATGCACCTGGAAAGCTGATACTTACCTAAGAGCTTTAAAACATAACAACAAAACAAGCATGTTTTGGAATCCAAACATTTTAATTCTACCTGATAAATGGTGAGAGTTCATCAGCATGTTAATTACAGAGCTCTCTAAACAATCTCACCATATTTTGCTAGAGTGCACGCTCTGATTCTTTGGGGGTGGGTTATATTCTCTATGGCAGAGCAGAATAACTTGATTTTGCAATCTTCCTTTTGCTCATTTGCTTAGCTTACATTGTTCTTAATTTCCATTTTCTTGTTTATGTGCTTCCTCTAATCAAGTACTGCTAAAATATTGGTTGAAACCCAGACTTTAAGGTAAGTAGGTAACATTGTTGCAAATTAGGATTGAAAGCATTATTCTAATTTCCACAGAGAAATGTGTACCGTGTATACTCGTTCATTAGCCCGTTCGTTTATAAGCTGACCCCCCAAAATGGATAGGTAAAAACAGCAAAAACTGTATGACCCTTTCATAAGCCGACACTATCTTTCAGGGGTTGGAAAACTTTGGCTCCCGGCCTGTCAGGGTAAGCCGCTGGCAGGTTGGGACGTTTTGTTTATTTGCCACATCACAGGCATGGGAGCTCATTGGCTGGGAACGGTGAACTGCGGCCACAGGGAGCTGAGAGACTCCGTGCCTGCAGACACTCCAGGTAAACAAAACAGCAATGTATTAGATATTCAATTCAATGATTCCATAGAGTTTAAAATAATCAAATTTTGGTGTAGACCCTTTTATAAGTTGACCCCCAGTCTTTGACGAGTCACATTTTTACCAAAAAATTCGGCTTATGAAAGAGTATATATGGTATTTCTTTACATGTGATGGCCTTTAAAAGACAAATGATATTCCTTCATCCCTCATCCCAAATCTTTACCTTAAACCAGAAGACTTTTTCTCCTTATTCAGTTCTTTATGCTTGCTGTATATTCATCCCACGTGTCCTACTGTGTATTTTACCTGCCAGCTCCTACCCCTGAAAGCATAGGCACAGACAGCAGTTGATTCAGACAAGAAAGCCTTGTCCCACTGCAGGATGGAGCCAACAATGAAGGGATCATCGGAGATGTAGATAGGCCTACGTACTTCACAAGTCACACCTTAAAGGCATAGCAGTGCCCAAAAGTGTATGCATGCATTGACTGCAATAGGTCAGCTCTAAAATAAATGTAGGCATTGTTTTAATATGTCAAAAAATAATAGTCAGGAAGGGTGGGCCCCACCTCTAAACCCTCCTGGTCAGAAGGAGCCAGGGAAACCTCTAGAAAGGGGGATGTGTGTGTAAAACACCTCTGGAAAGCTGTGAATGTTAACCCTGATTGGCTAATGGGCACAATGCCAGCGCTCCATTCAAACTATTCTGATAAGGGCTTTATATGTGGAGGACCTGAATATTCCCTACTTTGACAACAATATATATATATATATATATATATATATATATATATATATATATATATATATATATATATATATATATATATGTTATAACCTTATTCCCAGATTCTGGACCTTAGCGTCCAAAATATGGGGGTTAGCATGAAAACCTCCAAGCTTAGTTACCAGCTTGGACCTGGTACTGCTGCCACCACCCAAAAAATTAGAGTGTTTTGGGGCACTCTGGTCCCACTGAAAAACCTTCCCTGGGGACCCAAGACCCAAATCCCTTGAGTCTCACAACAAAGGGAAATAATCCTTTTCCCTTCCCCCCTCCAGATGCTCCTGGAGAGATACCCAGACACAAGCTCTGTGAAACTACGCAGAGTGATTCCCCCTCTCCGTTCCCAATCCTGGAACAAAAGCACTTTCCTCTTCACCCAGAGGAAATGCCAAATCAGGCTAGCAATCCAACACACAGCTCTCCCCTTGATTTCTTCCTCCCACCAATTCCCTGGTGAGTACAGACTTAATTTCCCTGAAGTAAAGAAAAACTCCAACAGGTCTTAAAAGAAAACTTTATATAAAAAGAAAGAAAAAATACAAATGTTCTCTCTGTATTAAGATGATACAACACAGGGTCAATTGCTTAAAAGAATATTGAATAAACAGCCTTATTCAAAAAGAATACAAATCAAAGCATTCCAGCACTTATATTCATGCAAATACCAAAGAAAAGAAACCATAGAACTTACTATCTGATCTCTTTGTCCTTACACTTAGAAACAGAAGACTAGAAAATAGAACTACTTCTCCAAAGCTCAGAGGAAACAGGCAGACAGACAAAAGACTCAGAGACACACTTCCCTCCACCCAAGGTTGAAAAAATCCGGTTTCCTGATTGGTTCTCTGGTCAGGTGTTTCAGGTGAAAGGGACATTAACCCTTAGCTATCTGTTTATGACACGCCCCCCAAATTGCAGACAGTGGGGAAGCTCACTGGCGGCAATTTCCTTCTAGAACTTGAAAAGAAACAGATTAATACAACACATGCACCTTTACATATACTACTAAGTATATAACTAACAGACTTTTACATTTTAAGAACACTTTTTAACTACTGGATTCTGGGAAACTCTCACGGGAGAGTGCATCAGCAACTTTGTTAGAAGCTCCTGTGATGTGTTGAATTTCAAAATCAAAATCTTGGAGAGCTAAACTCCACCGAAGAAGTTTCTTGTTGTTCCCCTTGGCAGTATGAAGCCACTTTAGTGCAGCATGGTCAGTTTGTAGTTGGAACCGCCGTCCCCAAACATATGGGCGTAGCTTTTCCAGGGCGTACACAATGGCATAGCATTCCTTTTCACTGGCTGACCAGTGACTTTCCCTCTCAGACAGTTTTTTGCTGAGAAACACGACAGGATGGAAGTTGTGATCTGTTGCTTCCTGCATGAGCACTGCTCCTATACCACGCTCAGATGCATCTGTGGTTACTAGGAATGGCTTGTTAAAGTCCGGGGCCCTGAGCACAGGGTCAGACATGAGCATCGCCTTAAGCTGGGTAAAGGCCTCTTGACACTCATTAGTCCACTTAACGGCATTTGGCTGGGTCTTTTTGGTTAGGTCGGTTAATGGGGCAGCGATTTGGCTGTAGTGTGGTACAAATCGCCTGTAGTATCCGGCCAAGCCTAAGAAGGATTGGACCTGTTTCTTTGACCTTGGGACAGGCCACTTTTGGATAGCATCCACCTTGGCCTGTAGGGGGTTTATGGTTCCTCGACCCACCTGGTGCCCCAGGTAAGTTACTCTGTTTTGGCCTATTTGACACTTTTTGGCCTTAACAGTTAGTCCTGCCTGCCTGATGCGCTCAAAGACCTTTTCCAGGTGGAGTAGGTGTTCGGGCCAGGAGTCTGAAAAAATGGCCACATCATCGAGGTAGGCAACTGCAAATTCTCCCAGTCCAGCTAGTAGACCATCTACCAGCCTCTGGAAGGTGGCGGGTGCATTTCGAAGGCCGAAAGGAAGGACATTGAATTCATACACCCCCGCATGGGTGACGAATGCTGACCTCTCCTTGGCAGGTTCATCTAGCGGTACTTGCCAGTACCCCTTGGTTAAGTCTATTGTAGAGATGAACTGGGCATGTCCCAACTTTTCCAATAGCTCATCAGTACGTGGCATCGGATAGTTGTCCGGACGAGTTACAGCATTTAGCTTACGGTAGTCCACGCAAAAGCGTATTTCCCCATCTGGTTTGGGTACCAGAACCACTGGAGATGCCCATGCACTGGTAGATGGGCGGATTATACCCATCTGTAGCATGTTCTGGATCTCCCGTTCTATAGCAGCTTGGGCATGAGGAGACACCCGGTAGGGTGGGGTTCTGATTGGGTGAGCATTACCTGTATCAATGGAGTGGTATGCCCGTTCAGTCCGTCCTGGGGTGGCTGAGAACAATGGGGCGAAGCTAGTGCACAGCTCCTTGATTTGTTGCCGCTGCAGACGTTCCAGGGTGGTTGAGAGGTTCACCTCTTCCACGCCACCGTCTTTTTTCCCGTCGTAGTAGACACCGTCAGGCCACTCAGCATCATCTCCCTGGACTGTAAACTGACAAACCTGTAAGTCTCTGGAATAGAAAGGCTTGAGAGAATTAACATGGTACACTTTAGGCTTTAGTGAGGAATTGGGAAATGCTATGAGGTAGTTTACAGCTCCCAGGCGCTCTTGGACCGTGAATGGCCCTTCCCATGATGCTTCCATCTTATGGGCCTGTTGCGCCTTCAAGACCATAACCTGGTCTCCTACCTTGAAGGAACGTTCTCTGGCATGTCTGTCATACCAGGCCTTTTGCTCTTCTTGAGCATCCTTTAGGTTCTCTCTAGCAAGGGCTAAAGAGTGTCGGAGGGTGCTTTGTAGGTTGCTTACAAAGTCCAGAATGTTAGTTCCTGGAGAAGGCGTAAACCCCTCCCATTGCTGCTTCACCAACTGTAATGGCCCCTTAACCTCGTGACCATACACAAGTTCAAATGGTGAAAACCCTAAACTGGGATGTGGTACAGCCCTGTAGGCAAACAGCAACTGCTGCAACACTAGGTCCCAATTATTGGAGAATTCGTTGATGAATTTTCTTATCATGGCCCCCAAAGTTCCATTGAACCTTTCCACCAGGCCATTGGTTTGATGGTGGTACGGGGTGGCAACCAAGTGATTCACCCCATGAGTTTCCCACAGTTTTTCCATGGTCCCTGCCAGGAAATTAGACCCTGAATCTGTAAGGATGTCAGAGGGCCAACCTACCCTGGCAAAGATGTCTGTTAGGGCCAGGCACACAGTGTTAGCCCTGGTGTTGCCTAGAGCTACTGCTTCTGGCCATCGGGTAGCAAAGTCCACTAAAGTCAGTACGTACTGCTTTCCTCTGGGCGTCTTTTTTGGGAAAGGGCCCAGAATATCCACAGCTACTCGCTGAAATGGGACCTCAATTATGGGGAGTGGCTGGAGAGGGGCCTTGACCTGGTCTTGAGGCTTACCTACTCTTTGGCATACCTCACAAGACCGGACATACTTGGCAACATCCTTGCCCATCCCCTCCCAGTGGAAGGACTTCCCCAACCGGTCCTTGGTTCTGTTCACCCCAGCATGGCCACTGGGATGATCATGGGCTAAGCTTAAGAGCTTCTCCCGGTACTTAGTTGGGACCACCAACTGTTTTTGCGGCTGCCATTCTTCCCGGTGTCCACCAGAAAGAATTTCCTTGTATAAAAGCCCTTGGTCTATAACAAACCGGGATCGATTAGAAGAGCTGAGAGGCGGTGGGGTGCTCCGTGCCGCCGCCCACGCTTTCTGAAGGCTGTCATCTGCTTCCTGCTCAGCCTGGAACTGTTCCCTTGAGGCTGGGGTCACCAGTTCCTCCTCAGACTGTGGACTTGGGCTTGGTCCCTCTGGAAGCGATGTAGGTGATGGGGTTGTTTCCGTTGCTGGTGAACCGCTCTCCGCTGGTGCACCTGAGGGTATTTCAGGCTCTGGCTGAGCCTTTTGGGTATGGCTGTCGTGTGCTTCTGCCAGTTTTGGCTCGCTGGCGCCCTCTGGCGTTGAGTTTGAAGATGTGGTTGCACTTGCTGGTGCTGGTTGCTGTTCCAGTTCCGGGCCTGGTACTGGAGATGCTGTGGCTGTTTCAGTGGTAGGCATGGAATCCGGGTCCACTACCTCTGTCTGGGTCTCTGGTAACACAGACGGGGCGTCTGTGGACGGCTCAGGAACAGGAATGGGTCTGGAAGCTTGCCTGGTTTGGCTACGGGTAACCATTCCCACTCTCTTGGCCCGCTTCACTTGGTTGGCCAAGTCTTCCCCCAGTAGCATGGGGATAGGATAATTGTCATAGACTGCAAAAGTCCACATTCCTGACCAGCCTTTGTACTGGACAGGCAGTTCAGCTGTAGGCAAGTCTACAGCTTGTGACATGAAGGGGTAAATGGTAACTTTGGCCTTTGGGTTGATGAATTTGGGGTCAACGAAGGATTGGTGGATAGCTGACACTTGTGCCCCCGTGTCTCTCCACGCAGTAACCTTCTTTCCGCCCACTCTCAAATTTTCCCTTCGCTTCAAGGGTATTTGAGAGGCATTTGGGCCTGGGGATCTTTGGGGTGATGGTGGTGTAATGAATTGCACTCGCATGGTGTTCTTGGGACAGTTGGCCTTGATATGTCCCAGTTCATTACACTTAAAGCATCTTCCATCTGATGGGTCACTGGGCCGAGGTGAGTTACTGGAGACTGGTGAGGTTGAAGAGTAGGGTATCTGTGGCTTTACTTGGGTGGTATGGAGGGTCTTTGGCTGTCCTCGGTTGTAGGGTTTATGGTCTGTGTGCCCCCTGGGGTAATCGTTCCCCTTGACAGTAGCTTTTTTGCTTTCTGCCAGTTCCATCCATTTGGCTCCAATCTCCCCCGCCTCAGCGATAGTTTTGGGATTTCTATCTTGTATGTACCGTGTGATGTCTTCAGGAACACCATCCAAGAACTGCTCCATTTGTATGAGGAGGTTCACTTCTTCCAAGGTTTGAATGTTGTTTCCTGTTAACCAGGCCTCATAGTTTTTTGCAATGTAGTAGGCGTGTTTGGGAAATGACACCTCTGGTTTCCATTTTTGGGTTCTGAAGCGCCGACGGGCATGATCTGGGGTTATCCCCATCCTGTATCTGGCCTTGGTTTGAAAAAGTTTATAGTCATTCATTTGCGGCTTGGGCATTTCAGCTGCCACCTCTGCTAAAGGTCCACTGAGGTGTGGCCTTAATTCTACCATGTACTGGTCTTCGGGGATGCTGTACCCAAGACAGGCTCTTTCAAAATTTTCCAAGAAGGCCTCGGTGTCATCACCTGCCTTGTAGGTGGGAAATTTCCTGTGCTGGGGAGCAATAATTGGCGCCGGGTTGTTAGGGTTGGCTGGCACATGCAGCCCAGCTTTTGCCATCTCCAGTTCATGTTTTCTCTGTTTTTCCTTCTCTTCATTCTCTTTTTGTTGTTTTTCCATTTCTTTTTGTTGTTTTTCCATTTCTCGGCGGTGGGCTGCCTCATCTTCTGCTTGTTTCCTTCGGTAGGCCACCTCTTCTTCTTCTAGTTTTCTTTTGTGTGCTGCCTCTTGGGCTGCCTGTTCTCTTTGGAAGGCTGCCAGTTTGAGGCTTTCTTCCTTTTCTTTCATCTCCATCTGTCGCCTGTGTTCAGCGTCTTTGATTTGTTCTTCGGCGTCAATCCTTGCCTTAGAAGTCATGGTTCCTGTTTTCTTGTGTTGGGGTGCCCTCCGGTGTTTCTCTTTTGAACTGCAGGCTCTGTTGCCTCCTGAAGTCTGCCTAGCAACAGTGCTTTTTTTTTCCCTTTCTCTCTCTAGCTAATGTTCAATTAAGGGAAACCAGAAAAACCATTTTATCTGCATGCATATAAGTGCTGCTACTTGCCTCCTAATGGGAGGGCTATTGCATGACAAAAGACCCTTAACAGTCTTCTCGCTTAATATGCAAACCACAAACTGCTAGAGAGCAGAAAAAAAAATTCTCTCTGGTTCCCTTTTAAAACCAAACTGTTTCTCTCTGCTAAAAAGCCCTTAGCAGAGAAAAGAAAAATATAATATTCCTACTGGCTTCTGGATTCTGTCTATATCCCGCCGCTGCTACACCATGTTATAACCTTATTCCCAGATTCTGAACCTTAGCGTCCAAAATATGGGGGTTAGCATGAAAACCTCCAAGCTTAGTTACCAGCTTGGACCTGGTACTGCTGCCACCACCCAAAAAATTAGAGTGTTTTGGGGCACTCTGGTCCCACTGAAAAACCTTCCCTGGGGACCCAAGACCCAAATCCCTTGAGTCTCACAACAAAGGGAAATAATCCTTTTCCCTTCCCCCCTCCAGATGCTCCTGGAGAGATACCCAGACACAAGCTCTGTGAAACTACGCAGAGTGATTCCCCCTCTCCGTTCCCAATCCTGGAACAAAAGCACTTTCCTCTTCACCCAGAGGAAATGCCAAATCAGGCTAGCAATCCAACACACAGCTCTCCCCTTGATTTCTTCCTCCCACCAATTCCCTGGTGAGTACAGACTTAATTTCCCTGAAGTAAAGAAAAACTCCAACAGGTCTTAAAAGAAAACTTTATATAAAAAGAAAGAAAAAATACAAATGTTCTCTCTGTATTAAGATGATACAACACAGGGTCAATTGCTTAAAAGAATATTGAATAAACAGCCTTATTCAAAAAGAATACAAATCAAAGCATTCCAGCACTTATATTCATGCAAATACCAAAGAAAAGAAACCATAGAACTTACTATCTGATCTCTTTGTCCTTACACTTAGAAACAGAAGACTAGAAAATAGAACTACTTCTCCAAAGCTCAGAGGAAACAGGCAGACAGACAAAAGACTCAGAGACACACTTCCCTCCACCCAAGGTTGAAAAAATCCGGTTTCCTGATTGGTTCTCTGGTCAGGTGTTTCAGGTGAAAGAGACATTAACCCTTAGCTATCTGTTTATGACAATATATATATATATATATATATATATATATATATATATATATATATATATATATATATATATATATATATATATATATATATATATATAGTAGAAGTTCATTTTCTTTTTTCATGTAATTATATTTGCTTTTGTAATGTACAATAACAGACTGTACGATTTGTACATAGACACTAGGGAAAAAGAAAAATCTCTAGTAGTTAAATATGGGTTGTGTTTTCCTGCATTCCTGCTGAATATTTTTCTAATCTTTTTCATTTCAAAAATGTTCTCTCTAGGCCTGAGAATGACTTAAATAAATACATATGAGGAATTAAAAATAGGAACATCTATGACAACGTTAATAAGGTCAATAATATCATTGATAATGGCATGACCTAGCGAGTAACTTTTGTATTATTCCTCCATACACTGAAATCTCATTGGACAGTGGGGAGATTGGATATGATTTTTTTAGGCAGTTGACAAAATAGGCTTCCCTGTGTGGTTCAGTTTATCTGAAAGAGAAATTCTTCACTCTCTTGTATTGTTTAGTAAGCACTCTGGAGTCAGGAGAGAAGTTATGAAGTGTACAAGCACTCAGCTTATTTGGACTACTTTGACTTCTGGAAACATACGAGTCACATTGAGCAGGTTCAGAGGCTTACCATAGATATGATCATAGTTGCTGTTGTACTGGACGCTACCTTGATATTCATACTTACATACTTGATGGGTGCATGGATATCAAAGAGCATACGGAAGAGATGTTCATTGTCCTTTCTGCTGTTTGTTCTGTGCTATTAATAATTAAACAAAAATTGACAGCTCTTCAGAACAACCTCAAGAGTTATTGATTTGGGCCCAAATTTGTAATAGTGATGGGCAATTTTGGTGGCTGAACAGGAGACACCTTCCAGGGGCCTGATTTTCAGAGGATGGGTGGTCTTCACCCTCTGAAAATCACGCCCCTTCAAGATGGGCACCCAAAAATGTAGGCAACCAAAATACTAATAAGCTTTGAAATTATATGCCTAGGAAAGTACATATTGCTCAAAGCACCCAACAGATAAATAAAAGATAAAATACAGTAAGCCTGGTTTATAATGTGCTGAAGATAGTCTTCAGATGAGTACAAATTATTTTCAATATTCTTCTTCTCTGAAGAGAGATTAGGAGCAACTTTAAGCAGTGATTTTGCATATGTAAATGAGTGCTACCTGCTTCTGAGTTCAGTGACAACTGTTACTTGTTACCACTCAATTAAATAGCATATTCACCTCTCGGCATCCCAATTAATTTAGCTGAAGTAAATAACAGGGTCTTTTTCCCTGGCCTTCTATATAAGTATCTGTTTATCATTGTTAATATGTTTATTAGTATTTGTATTGAAATACTGGCTTATTCTATTTAATTAAACCCAGACAGTTCCGGTGTAAAATTTAAAATGAATTCTTCAGAGTCTCCCAGTATGCAGATTACAGTTGTCTGTTTTGTAATATTCAACACACCCTAATTCTGTTACTGAACACTTGTGTTAGGATCAGCTATTTTATAACTAAATTAGCTTTAAGCAAAACTGTAATGCTTCCTGTATTGTAGGGGAGAGAGGTTACATTCAGAAAAATCCTTTTTGAATGAGCCCACAATACTATGAATACTTGAGTCTCCAGGCTCTATTATTCCTGGTGTATGTCCATTGTTACATTGGGATCAACTAGGCCCTTGATTTCTCCATCTGTTCATTTTTTTGTGTGCTTGTAGCTACTCCTGTCTCCAGAAAGAGCTTCCTCAATGTCTTCAATTTCACTTCTCTCATTAGCAGTCAATATGTAAAATCTAAATAAATCTCCTTTCACTTTGAGATTCTCTCTTTCACCCTGTGGACATACAAGGAAGAGTTGTATGATACATTGTTTACTTGCAAAATTAATTTGGAATAACAAGATTTCAACAATTAGTTTAATCTGTCATGGGGAGGGAGCTAGTATGGCTAGATTTCAAAAATATTTCTGGACAGCAACGTTGAGAAATACAGTCATCTTAACTTCCTCACTCTCCAAAAAAGAAAAAATGGTCATCTCTTCCTGAACAGTTCATGCTGGGGAAATGTGTATAATACTGTTAATAACAATATTTTGAATTTATATAGCACCTTTCACCCCAAGAATCTGAACAAATTTTACAATGGTGGTAGAGAGGTGTTCTCCCCATTTTAGAGATGGAGAAAGTGGAACACACAGGGCCTGATTTACAGTCCAATTGTAGCAGTCACATTGGACTCCTAGATGATTCACCAGGTGCAAGAAGCACTATGCAGGAGTAGGGACGAGTGTGGTCCCCAGACTTTAAGGGACTAGCTCAAGATTGCACAGAATCTGAAGTGGCAGAAATAGCAATAGCAACCATGGGCCAAATTCTGCTCTGACTGTAATATCAGAATAACTTAATTGGCTTAGTCCGGATTAATTGACAGCAGAATTTGGCCACATATATATTGATGCCCTATCCCCTGCTGTAACCACTAAACTATATTACAGAAGCATTTTGTCTTTCTACTACTTATAGGGCATCTCCATTACTGGAAGTTTGAAACCCCGGTATCTCTTTGTGGATGAACAGTCCTTTTGGGATCCACCCAGGATATGACATCACCCACCCCAGACCTTTCTGCCTCATGTTCTTCTTCCATCATCATTCTCTGTAAACATGCGTCACCCGCTGCACACTTCTTAAAATGTGCCCTGGAGATTAAATCCTTCTTTTCATAAGAGCTCTGATTAGTGTTTGCTGAGTTCTAATCACCTCCAAACTCTTCCATTGGCTGCTCCATCCACGATATTTTCAGAATTCTTCTAAAACGCCATAATTTGAAGGACTGTAATTTCTTTATCATCAATTGTTTGTCCATGTTTCATAGCCATAATTTAACACAGACCAAATGTCTTAAACAGGAATGCATACTCTTTTCCCAGCCAGTTTCATAGACTGAAGTCACAAAAACCTGAACATCAAAAAGTTCCGTTTTGTCTTTTCATGTTTAACACATGATGTTCCTGATTTAACATTTTCTAAACAGGAAAGCTACACAGAAAGCGGATTCAAAATGACAGACACCTAAGTGCTTCTTTGCTAATACATCACCGAAACCACTTACACAAGTCTTTGTTAACAGTCAGAGTAGAAAATATGACTTCGAAACTAAGCAGTGTTTCACCTAAGAGATTGTCTTTCCAGATTATTGATGAAGAATTATGGAAAGTTTGTCCTGCCACTTCCTGTCCCATATTTCTTTTGTGGATATAATACAAGACAGTAATTTCCATCTGAGTCATTGAGACATCTTCAATGAACATACCATTTTAGTGGAATCTCTCTCTGCCTCAGTTTCCTGCCTGTGAAATGGAACACAGCACACATACTTTCCTCCATTTTAATTCTTTGAATAGTCAATATAATAAATGGACTTTTACCAGACAGTTGTTTTGAATGCAGTCCTTGTGAAAGGTGCTTGAAGCCCTCTAATGACAGAACAGTTGCAGTGCAGGCAGTGAAAGCGAAAGCTTCCCCCTGCTGTTCTACCAATTTGCCTTCAACCTTGTTCTGGAGGGATTATCTCTGAGATGACAAAGCAGTTCATTGTGCTGAAACTGCTAGTACCATCACCCATTACAATGATAGCTTTTGTGATGACACTAGGAGCTACAGTGCAGCCGTCAACTTATTTCAGTAGTCAATATATGATAGTAGTTTCAGTTATTACTACCTTAAGGACCTCACACACAACTCACATTGACCACAGAAAGGGCAGATATGGCCTCTGATATGGGGTTTAAACTGATGATCCAGAGTGGAATGCTGTATACAGCAGCCTTTCCTCTGCTTTGAGATAGTTCTGTGTAGTGCTGTTTGGGATAAAATTATTTTACATGTTATTCTATTTGAGTAGTTTTTAAAGATCACATTTTGTCATCTATTTAAACCACTGTTATTAACCAGCTGATAATTATATTTAACAAGATGTTTAAAAGTCAAAGGGAAAAAAAGAGATCTAATTTTAACTTGACTGACTCTAACAATGTTAAAATTCACTAAAAATTCTCTCTTTGTTGCCTGTAAAACATGTTGGATTGAGAATGAAATACCAATAGAATAAATAGATCACCAGTTTTGTAGCATTTAGTAGTCTTTAGCAACATCACCCTTTTCCATTAGCAGATGTGTGTGTCGAGCTACAATATAGGTCCCAATATTTGTCTTGTTAATCAGATTTTCAGGAATCATTTGGAACCTTTCCCTTTCAGATTCCTGAATCTTATGGGGTTGTCTGCAGTAACTGGAGACCAGACGCAAAGACCCAGGGGGTCCCTGCCACTCCTTTGTCATATGTTCTTAAGACCTACGGATTGTTGAAAAGAGGATTGTCATTAGCTTTAAAAAAAAATTTCTCATCTGGGTTTCTTAGTATAAACTGTCCTCTTTCCATCTTCCTTTTGAGACTTCAAGCTCCTTAGGTCAAGATCCATCTTTATTTTATGTCTTGTGCAGCGCAGAGCACATAGTCAGCACTTAATAAATAATGCAGTAGAAATAAACAATATTAGGAAAAACAGAAATTAGAGATGGAAGTTAGTCCATGGCTCCTGCTAATGTTGGATTTCTCTCTAGGGAACATTTTCTAGTTCATTGTCTAATTTAGTTTTCAGGGACCCAAATGATGTGGGCCTGTCTCTATTGGAAGACCATTTCACAGTCATTAAGACATTTTTCCTGATGTTCAACCTAAATTTGTCTTGGCTTATATCTTACTTCACACCTCACTTGCATAATTCCTCTCTGACCTTGATGGCTCTCTTTCTTGGTATCTTGTACATGATCACCACCTTTCATCTTAGTTGTTCTTTGCCAAAGCTGCCAATGCACCTTCATAGGTGCAGGTATCTCCAACACTCTAATGGGAGCGAAACCACTTCCTTTCCAGCTTCCCTGCTTATCCATATCTACCCTACTTCTAGCCTAATGACAAAATTATCCTCCTCTTCTTTGAGTAGTGTCCCCATGGGTGGTGCATTTCAAGTGCCCATGGGTCTCTCGAGCCCTTGATCAGATTTTTGTTAGCAGCATCCATTCAACCCGGGCACATGACCTATGCCACACAACGAGTCTATGTAGGGCTGTGCAGGTGAATTGCCCTCAGTTCCTTTCAAGTATCACAACCTGAGACAGAGTCTTAGTGTGTCCACTTTGAGCCTGCCTCAGCTAATCTCTTATAGAGGTAACTATAGTTTGTTTAGAACTAGTTAGTTTTGTTAGTAGATTGTTTATAGTTAGACAAATATAGATAGTGAGAGGATTAACTTGTTTCCCCTTCCTCCCCTACTTCAGTGCATGCCTGGCTGGCAAGATTTTAAATGCTGCCTTTTTGTCGAAAGTCTACGCATTAGTGATAGCTACTCCAAGTTTATCTGTTGATTGGGGGAGTCTCATATCTGCAAGAAGTTCAACTTATGCCTGGTCCTCAAATCCAGGGCAAGGAAGAACAGGGAGATTAAAGTGAGGGTGCTTATGATGGTGCACTCCCTTCAATCCGCATTTGATTCAGGTCAGAAGACATCCCCCTGTTCCTTTGTTTCCAGACAGATCCAGTGTCCCTTCAACCTCAGTGCAGGTTCCCCTAAGACAGGGAAGGCTATGGAAAGCCTTATAGAAGAGGAGCTTAGACTCTCATCATAAGGAGCCAGCTCCTAAAAGGCCCTAGTCCCTTGATAGCTCCATGGTCTCGGAAGCCTAGATGTCTCGGCTTGGTACTGTACAGGCAAAAACTCCTCCTCTGGTACTTGCGGAGCCAGAAGGTCCTTGTGCTCTAAAGAGAAACCAAACAGCCACAGTTCTGTCTATGAGAGACAGAGAGCAAGGATAAGCTGTCCAGACTGGTATTACCTGGCACAGCCGCACCGTCGCTACCTACTGACTCAGCACTCTCAGTCTGGCGCAAATCACAGTACCGAACACTATTGGCACCTGCATCAGTACAGTCCAAAGGCACTGTCTTCTTCAGCTACCATGTCAGTACCAATCCCCTACTCAAAGGCAGATCCTACAAAGAAGTACTATCTTCCACCCATATTGCCCTCACTCTTTTCCAAGAATTGGGTCTTCTCTGTACAGAAAATGCAGTTCGTAGGGGCATACTTGGATTTGCTGATAGCCAGTGCCTATCTTCACAGACAGATTAATAACTTTGTTAGTTCTGGTCAGGGCACTTTAGGGGTGTCCTCAAACTACAACAAGGAACTGTCTATATCTCCTGGGACAGATAACTTGCAACTTTGTGACCAGTCATGCAAGGTCACTACCTCTGCTTCCAGGTAAACAACCTAATCACTGGGCAGAGACACTTAGGACAGGCAAGTCATACTTCCCCTCCAGGTGAGGAGCTCTCTAGACTGGTGGAAGTATCATCTCAACGTCTGTGCAGGCATTCCTTTCATTGTCCCATTTCAACAGTAAGCATGACAACAGATGCATCACTGTTGGCATGGGAGCTCACCTCAGTGCCCTCACAACTCAGGGTTGATGGAAACCTCAGGAAACCAGTCTCTACACCAACCTGTTAGAACTCAGGGCAGTCAGGAATGCCTGCCTCCATTTCCTACACGTCATTAGGTTCACTCCCTGAATTTCTTCACAGGCTTCTGTTCACCTTCTGTTTAAGCATCTTGGGCTCACCTTGAAAACTCTTTCCACTCTGTCTTCCTAGATGCTCATTGTTTCCTTTTTCCTACCCTATGCTCTGTTTTTTCATCTCTTTAGTCTATATTTGTAACAGCTGCCCACTTCCTCTCCGTTACTAATATGAAAGTAGCATAACATTAGTGTATTCAGTGAATTATTCCTTGGGAGGACTCACATGAATAGAGTTGCAAAGAATCCTGTGGCACCTTATAGACTAACAGACGTTTTGGAGCATGAGCTTTCGTGGGTGAATACTCACTTCCTCAGATGCATGTGCATCTGAGGAAGTGGGTATTCACCCACGAAAGCTCATGCTCCAAAACGTCTGTTAGTCTATAAGGTGCCACAGGATTCTTTCCTGCTTTTACAGATCCAGACTAACACGGCTACCCCTCTGATACATGAATAGAGTTATTTATATGGGTAAATATGTGCAGAATCAGATTCTTAAATCTCAAAAGTTTAAAAAAAAAAAAAACCACAACAGAAATCCCTGATCTCCAAAGGAAAGATAATCCAGGTGAAATCCCAACTCCAGTGAAGTGAAGGGGAGTTTTGCCATTGACTTCCATGGGGGCAATATTTACTCTGTTTTTATTACTAATTATTTGGTAAAGCTGTTAGATTTCTGACCAAAGATTATTTTCAAATTTGGGCCTGGGGATTCTATACTATAAAAGCTGATTGGTGAAAGTCATGGGATACTACCTTTGGTTAAACCAAAACTCTATTTTTCATAGTTTAGTAAACTCCAGCTAGTACACAGCAGTCCTAATATATTATAAATAGCACTGCCACATTTCCATACTGTTTTCTACGTGTCTTCTGATAGAATTTGTATTTTGTAATTTAATTTCTATTTTTTCTTTTATCTCTATAATGAATAGGTATGACAAGGTGTAGCAATGCAGGATTTATCCCTGCAGCACCTACTGTTAGTCTCTCAGGGAATTAGCTCTCCAGAGCACCCTCTGCAGGCTGGTGTCCCTCTGCCCCTTGGCCCCCCCATGTTCCGCCCTGGACTCCAGTGCCCCTTTATCTGGGGTGCTGCCCCCTGGCAGTACACCCCCCAGTCTCAGGGTCTCCCCTCCCCAAGGACCCCCACCCCCTATCAGTCATAAGCTACTGCCAGTCACCAACTAGCCCTCACACTCTGGGGCAGACTGCAGTGTCAGCCACTCATCATAGGCAAGGATGGGCCTGGACCTGCTGCCTCTTTCTGCAGGGGCCTTGGCCAAGGCCCTGCAGCCTGGGGAGTTCCCAGCCCTGCCTCACTCTAGGCACTCTGAGCATCCTGGCTGGCTGGCCTCTCTCAGTAGAGAGAGACTGTCTGTGCTCCTGGCTCAAAGCCTTTTTATAGGAGCCAGTTGTGGTCTGTTTGGGGCGTGGCTCCCAGCTGTGCCTACTTCCCCAATCAGCCTGGGAGCTGCTTGCCCCAGCCATAACCCTCTGCTGGGTTGTTCTAAGCCCCTCGGGGCAGGAGGGAGTGACCACCCCGCTACACAGGGCCTTCTAACATTTTTCCGAGCTGCAATTTTGACATATCCAGAAAAACTCCTAGCATTCAGATGTTGGTGAAAATAAAACACAGTTTAGCATTTGTGATCTGTAATTTTATTTCAGAAAGAGACAATAGCAATTTTACACACATTTGATTAGACATAAGACTTCAGAATATGCATTTTCCTTCTCAAACATACAAAAGCTACATAGAATACAAAGCATAGTTTCCCACATTAAAGTCACAGAGTTGGGTACCTTGCTATTTTAAAACTGAAAAAAATATAGTATCACTTTCTACAATAGTATAAAAGGCAGAAACCTAACACAAAGAAAGTGAATGGAACTGTAAGCAGGTCGATGGCTTTATTCTTATTGAATTAACACAATTTGTTGAAAATGAGGATGCTGACTGGTCTCTCAATAGTTTAGTTGGGGTTTGTATCTGATACTCATTCTCTTTATTTTAAAATGCTTGGATTAACTATGGATTAACCATATTTCCCACATGCCAAAGAAACGAGAATTCAAGTAATTTTGTTTGTTAAGCTAGCAAGATAATTTCCTGTTAAAAACAATAAAGACATTAGCTTTTGCTTTGGAATTTGAACTGGTCAATTAGTAACTGTTTTGTACAAAATTGTCTCTGATCCTTACAGTTGATCTTGACTCTGTTATTCTGCTCTTGGGATATGTTTGCCAGGAGGGAAAAAAGAACATTGGAGCTCAGATCTCCCATGCAGATCTAAATTTTGCCCTTTGATGTTACTATGGTACAGTATAATGGCTTGATCCTATTATGTACTCACATGAGTAATTTTATTCACATGATGATCCATTGACTCACCATTGTGCCTTAAAAGCAAGACTACAGCAGACTTCTGAGAGAGTTCTACAAGTGAGGACCTTGGGACCAATAAAGCTCTATCTTAGTCAAATGACAGGAGGTGCTGGGACATACCTGATTCCCTTGCTCCTGTCCAAAGAGGCAAACAACCAGTTCTGTTCTGCAAATCCAATTAGGGGTGCATTACAGTAGTCTAGCCTGCATGGGTGTTAGGCAGGACTACACAAGATGAATGCAGAGAAACAGGTTGGTTTTTCAGATGAGATGGAGATACCACTTTGATGCAAGATAGATGGGCGTACTAACAGAGCACACAGGAGCCAAGTCCATATTTCACACCTGGGTTATTAGAGAAACTCTGAATAATGTGAATATACACAGGCCTCCTGTTGAGAGTGAAAAGCTGTAAGTGCTGCTGTGAGTCAGAAGTTTTAGCCACCAAGACTACGCTTACTCTGACTTGACTCATTCAGGAAAATACAATTTTGCTTGAAGAAAACCTCTCTGATCAACATAACTGCATGTCCTTTGAGGAAATTAATACAAGTTTGTGTTTCCTGGATTTATGAAATCCTGGGACTTGATTCCAATGTCACAGACACTCATTTTATACCACTCTAACTCTGTTTAGTTCAATGGAGTTATTTTTGGCCTACCAGAAGATGAGAATCAGGTCCTTGGTACTGGTTCATTTTGAGACTGGTGGAATGCTTATAACTAAGAGGTTCTACATTTCTGCTGTCCATCAGTGCTATTTTTCACTGGAGCAATAATGTTCCCCTTTTTCTTTTCTCTTGCCTAAATGACAATAGGCCTATTTTTAGTTAGTATGTAAAGGAAGTTGCAATATCAGAGATCAGATAGGACTAAAATATACAAATTTGATATCACTAGCAGAAAGATTTGTCCCACTATCCTGGCTTAAATTTCCATTTTTCTTAAACGTTGTGCATGGGACTATGCTCAGTTGGCTGGCTGCGTTCTCTGCCATGGAAGTGTTGCTTTGCAAGAGTGCTAAATGCATAGAGGGTGAAAGCCTCACCTCCTTTCTGGCTCCTTTACGCCACATAAAAGTGCTGGGGTGGAATATTGAGCTCCTGAAAGTTGCAGTTCCATCTGAGGGAAGATCTCTCTCTCCTTCAGAGATTGCATTACACAGCTGTATGGCTGCATCTTAAGGACCTCCTCAGAAGTCCTGGAGTAGGGGAAGTGCTGGGGATCAGAGTGGCAAGTCAGTCAGTGTGCTCTCAAGAGTTTGGGCAGTGCCAGGGCTTCTTAGAGGCACAGTAAATAATCTCACCATGAGTCTACAAAACACTTTGGAATCAATCAGAATGAAAGGCACAATATCTATGTAAAACATTGGGCGGGGTTCCACCAAGCTACAACCATACTGCCATTTGGGGATCTCTGGGAGGAATTCTGCCTACCAGATCTCCAGAGAGCAGAGGAGACCAGCATACACAATGGCTGCATTTTAAAACTTCCTTATGTTTTTCCAAGAGTCTGCTGGTTTGTGGGAGATTCTCTGCACATGCAATGGGAAATACTGTTGGAACCAGTAATTAAAAAAAAACTAAAACAAAAAAAAATAACTTTTATAAGTGTGAGTATTATACTTTGGGCCAGCAAAACTGTGTCTGCAATTTTCCACACAGCAAAAGAATTGGAAGCATAATTTGAAGTAATTCCTCTGTTAGTCACTTGTATTCAAAAAATTAAGTAAAAAGATTTGAAAAAAGAACAAAGAAAAATGCAGTATAGTTTTAGAATACCTGTATTCCACTATTTTATTTTAACCAACTAGTAGGAACTATTCTTATAGACGGGGAAGATGTCAAAACAGAAATAAAATTTAAATATAAATGTTAAATGTACAAAAATACATAATCACATCATATCACAATATGCAAGTCATTTAAAAATATGATTAATTCATCCATTAATGCATACCTTGGGTGGCTGAAAATATAAAACTATACATGGCATGTGTTAATACTCCACTAAATCATGACCTGTCATGGTTAATTATTGCATTATAATAAATTTGGGCTTTCTTAATTGCTGTCAGTGATTAGTATGACCCCTGTCTTGTGAGTTACCATTTCTCTCTTTGCTGTTCCATTGATAACTTCCTCAAAATCCTATTTCTATCTTCTTCCTGATCCTGTCTGGGTCTTTTGTTATCGTTCCCATTCTGCGTGGACTTTTCGATCTCAGTGTACTAAGCACTGTACCCATTTCTTCTATAACACTAACAAACACTAACTTATGTCAGTCAAATGTTTTCACTGCCCCAACATTTCTTTGGAAGGATGAAAAGTGAGGAAGAAAAAATATAAAAGCTAGCCCCTTTTGGGCCTTTCCATACATCTCTGATCAGTGTCTTTCCAGTTGGAAACTGCTCTGGACAGGGACAGTCTTCATTTGTGACTTGTACAGCACCAAGCACAGTTCAACACATTAATTTATTAATAAATAATAATGTCTAATGCATAGTAAGTAATCAGTTCCAATTGTATTCCTTCTTTTTGTATGTTTCTTTTACGAGCTCCGAAGACAGAACAGGCAATTTAGCAAGCTTATTGCTTTGCTCAGATGGGTAAATTCATTTAGTTTGTCCCTGTGCCTTACTTCTACCCAATAATTACTATACTAGCGCAGGAACATGCTATCTGTCATGTCTTATTGCTTAAATACTTTTCAGATATCTTTTTGTTTACTGGTAATACCTAAGAGACAAATTATAGGGAATTTCCATTAACATACTTTGAAATGTAACTTGTTTGCTACTGACCTAGAGGAAGAAATTAATGAAAATTTTACATATTAAGGTCAGAAATATGCTTTCATTAAATAGAGTGTTTCAATTATTTATTTATTTATTCAGTGTGTGGGGCACCTATCCACGACTCCAGGCAATGTTGAACAGTTACAGAATGCAAATTGCTTTAAGTTAAATATCCTATGGCCTATTTGTATCTCTGAAAAATTCTAGTTTTCAAATTAACAGGTAACTGATAGTGCTGTCTAGCTGGTCTCCCTCTCTAGAGATACCTGCATTCAGTCTGACAAAAGAATTCCCTGAACACTGGCCAGAAGACACCTGTTCTAATTTATGTGAAATATGAGGATGCTCTTTATTCAAACCTCTCTAGGATACCAGATTTAGTGTGACACATCAGTTTTCTTGCGCTCTAGTACTCCTCTGCCACTGTTCTACATGGCTACGGTATCTTTCGCATTTCACAAGAGTCAGACAGCCATCTTCCTCATCTTCAGCCTTCATCTCGGCAAGTCCTACACAGGCAAATTGATTCCATCTAACCAGTATAGGAAGCATGTCCATCAGGATCTCCTTGCAGCACCTCCTGTCAAGCATTGCTATATCAAGAGAGAGGCCTAAATGCTCCTTTTAATGGGACAGATGAATCTTGCAGAAATATCACTCGAGGGAAAAATCACCACTTGCATCTCTGATAATGGGCTGAAGAGGTGGGGGAAGAGAGATAAAAATATCACAGTGACTGGCTGGTCATAAGTGTAGAAGATGTAAAATGGACTGGGGACTGATGAGGGAAAATGGTTCAAGAGAGAGGGAAGGAGGAAAGAGGTGGGTGGTTGGGAAGAAAAAATAAACTCTGTGTGTGTGAGAGAGAGAAAGAGAGGGGGAGAGAGAGAGAGAGAAAAAAAGATGATAGTAGTGATTAGTGGCGGTAAATTTTTCCAAACCATTCTCTCAAGCCCTTTCTTCCAGCCAGGAGAGAATATGGCTCTTTCTAGATCTGATCCACCCTATTTGGACTGGCCAGAGAGCAATACAAAATTCATTAATCCCTTTTTAATTTTTATATCACTATTCCTCAAAAAGCAAAGTCTCTATGCAGAGTGACTTCCAGTCTTGCATGCCCAGGGATAGAGTGTAAAGGTGTGGGTAAAGTTAATAATGGTGAAAAATGAATGTGTATCCCACATAAATATCCATCTAGTCCTAAATTCTGTTTTTTTTTTCTCTTTTTTGCTAGATTTTGAACAATTATGCCAGTACACACACATTTCAAAATTAGTAGTATTCCTTGATTCAGAATTGTGGGGCTCTGATGACCCACAGAGTCCCCTACAAAGTTCATCTTTCCCCCCGAGGCATCTATGAACAGGAGTGGGGCTAATAGAAGAGGTGGAATTGAGCTTTTGGGTTGCCTTATCTGCTGGTGGCATATTGAGTTGTACTGCTGCACTTTAGTTATGGTTGGATTTTGATTTTCTTGTATATTTAAATTGCATCAAGAGTGCTTACAGGTTCAGTATTTTTAATGTGCATATCAATTTAAATACATAAATAACAATGCTCTATTGGCATGACCAGCTGTACAAGTGTTGCCCAAGTGTAAAAGGGATTGAGCTCTGAGGTGTCTGTCACAGGCCAATACCATTTGGGACGGGGGTCTGCACTGTGTGAGGTTTTTATTCTTTTGTCCTACTGCATACATCTATTTCTGATCAGGTTACTCTTCAGTGTGAAGCCCAGGCTTAGGAACCATATTTTCCTAACTTCTTTCTGATGAAATATCTTTGGCCATGTCTGACTACTTGAAGAAATGCCCTTGCTGTGCTCCTGTGTATTTCAGATTTTGGACTAGAAGATGTTTCTCTCTCAGTCTCTTCTCTGTTATGTTAGTTGCACATACACTTCTCTCTGGTTTTGTGCTTTGTTTCTCTATCTATAGTATAGAGTTACTTCTTCTGTAGTTTGTGCGAGTGGCAGGGGAAAGGAAGTGAGTGTTCGATACAGTAGAACCTCAGAGCTACAAATACCTCGGGGACGGAGGTTGTTTGTTACTCTGAAATGTTGACAACACTGAACAAAAGTTAGGGTTCTTCTTTCAAAAGTTTACAGCTGAACATTGACTTAATACAGCTTTGAAACTTAACTATGCAGAAGAAAAATGCTGCTTTTAACCATCTGAATTTAAATGAAACAAGCACAGAAACAGTTTCCTTCCCTTGTCACATCTTTTTTTTAACTTTCCCTTGATTTTTTTAGTAGTTTATGTTTAACACAGTACTCTATTATATTTGTGTGCCCCACCCCCATTTTTTTTTTGTCTTGCTGCTGCCTGCTTGTGTACTTCTGGTTCCCAATGAGGTATATGGTTGACTGGTCAATTGATAACTCTGGTGTTTGTACCTCTTGAGGTTCTACTGTACTTTGGTCATTTGTCACTCTTTTTTGCATGGTAGCCACTCTCGTGTATTTATATATTTGAATGTTCAAAGGTTGTCTGTGTGTAGAACTGATAAATGAAATTGTTTTTAATTTATTAATGTAACTTCTGTTCACCATCCACACTACACTTGTCTACACTGTAACTTCTGTTCCATATTGTAATTCAAACCCCATTTTAAAACACTCACTCCATTTTGTAAAAGCTTCCTCCAACCTTCATTTTTGCAAACTCTGCTGTAATCTTATTAGTTTAGTTTAGATGTGTGAATGAGGTATGTATGAATGACGGAATCAACCTCCAGCCCTTGCCTGTCCTGATGAGATAAAGTTCAAATACCAACGGCTGAAGACCTAGACAACAGCCCTAAACAAAGTAAGAAGCATCCACCCTAAAAAAAGAAAAGGACAACAGAAGGAAGATCAAAGCCAGGTTCAAGGCTGAAAGTCATGCCTGCAATTGATGGGTGATCAATCTAAACCTAGAGGCAGCATGACACAGCAAGACCTATAGACTTTGAATCCAAACTAAAAGCCTTTAAAAAAAAAAGAAGGGTGAAATGAGAGACTCTAGATAACATTCTGCTGCCAACATGGAAGGACATCAGTGCCTGCCCAGCAGAGATCCAGCTTGTCCTTGTGCCTGGCTTTCCTGGCCAGTTAGCCGCCACAAGCTACGAACTCAAGCTACAAAATCAAGCTATGAACTTAAGCTATCTTCAGGACTGGTAACTATGCAGCAGCTGCAGAACATCTGATGGGTGGGTGGGTGTGTGTGTGGGGGGGGTATTAGGTATAATGTGCGTGTATAAGAATTAAGATATTAGTTATTAGTCATAAATCAAATTGTTATCATAATAAATGTGGCATCTTTGTCTTGTCCCCTTTAATAAGATCCTGCTGGTTTTTACTGGTCTAATATAATTGGTATAACGTGTGTGTTTTCAGTATTTATTCCATGCTCAACGAGTAAGGATGGGAAAACTTGGGAAAGATGGACAGCCTGTAAAACACAGTGACAGATGAAAACGACAGCATCTGTTTATCCTGATAAATAGATTTCTTTGTGCTGAACCTCTTCACTCAAAAAAGGATATAAAAAAGCCAAGATTATCCCTCGGTAATCTGAAAACAGACAACATCAGAGGCCTGAGCGGCAAAAATGGATTAGTGGTGCTTTTGTTATCTCTTGGAACCAAGCCACAGAAGTAGGAACCCAAGATATTTCACTTTTACTTTCTTCCTTTGCATGTCTGAGAGGCAAGCAAGATGAGTTTGGAACTCAGTGGGAGTTATCGCTTTCTCTCTCGCCTTGGAGATAGATTCAGGAATCCTGCAGGGGGAAAAAACGTTAAAGTCAGTCGAGAAGAGTTACCTGAACTACAGACATTAAGGACTATAATTTATCAGGAATGCATGGAATTGTATGTATGTAAAACTGAATATCATGTTGCATCTTTAATTAGTTCCTTTTTAACCTTCCTTCTTCTCCTGGCCAAGATATAGTGTTACAGAGGCAGCAGCTATGAACTGTGGTAGGCAAGCAAAACGTGCAGTCATCTCGCTCCCTTGCTGATTTTTTTACAGATATTTGGGATTCTTTTTAGTTTTTTTTAAGGACCAAATTTTGCTGTCCAGTAATCTAAACTGGGGTAAATGTGGAGTAACTTCATAGATGGAATTTTGCCCTTTGTATGCGCTGGAGTGATGCCTTCACAAGACCTCTTCAGGTCCCAACACTCTTTTCCCTGATGATATCATCCTTATACCTTGCATTGTGGAAAGTGATTTGATCTTGACTGGAGATCACTGACATAGCAGAACCCACTTAACCCTTCCCAGTAGAATCAACACCTCTGAACAGAGTGAGATTTTTCAGACAAACATTGCCCTCTTATTAAAAACCACTGCCTTGCTCTACACCCAGCATGCCATTTGGAGTGTCTGTAAACTGCAGCACATGGCTATTGGTGAATTTGCAGCTCAAAATGAGTAGTGCTTTGACTCCAAAGGGCAAGGATCCTATTTACCTACCACACTGAGAGGTTTGTTTAACTGCTGCTTCTGCTTCTCCTGCCTGTGTTCATTACATCCCTTATGAACCTTTATCCTCCCTTTGTGGCTGGCTGTGTGCAGTGCAGATTGTAAGAATCAGTGATGTTGATGGAACTCTGGTGTAGATCAAGCTGGTTTATCTGCTGCTTCTGAAGATTTACTTTCCCTTGGGGAGGATTTAAGGGGGGAAAAGCTAAGCAAATTCCAAACACCACCCTTTCAATCTGCTGTGCAAACAAACCTTTGCAGGTGCAAGCCTTTGATTTGACAATAGTCTATGGGAGAAACTCCAACTTAGCCTAAGCGTCAGACAAAATGGCCAAAATGTTTGCTCTTTTCTCAGGCTAACTGCACCAGACCTGATATTTACAGTCCCATTACAAAGCATACCTCATTACATGCAAACCACTGAAATGCAGCCATTTATGGGGTGCTGGGCGGCAGATAATTTAGAAAAGGGAAGTTTTATGTAAGGACTCCTGGAGAGCCCTCTGTGCTTACAAATAGTGCTACAGAATCTACTACTTGTGTCAGGGAGAAAATTCCTTGGAATTTTCAGATCTCTTCTCCAACACTCCTCCCTATTATTAAACTTGATGTGTAATCTACTTATCAATTTTGGAAGGATAATTGTCTGAATCATCCTTGCTGGGATTTCATCTGATTCCAGGGGCCTCGTTATTCTAAATGTAATAATTCTATCACTACCTTCCATTCTAAACTAAAGTCCTAGATCTCTGCTGAGCAAAGATGCCCCTTCACATATGATTATATATTTCTGGGGCCTTTTCCCATTCCAGCCATTCTGCATGTACATTGACTTTAATGAGAGTTGTGCATAAATAACTATCAGGATGGACCATTTTATTTTTGAAATAAATACAAACTATGTTCAGAATGAGCCCAACAATCCTATCTTTGTCATTAGCCAAAATTGGTGATTAAACGCATTTGCATTAGCTCAGAATAGCCCATTCCAACATCCTTTGCTGTTTTTTTATTTGTTTGATTGTTTTTGAAGGGAAATGATTCTTCTTTTACCTAATATCTGGAAAACTGCTGATTTTTCAATAAGCAATGACTAAGAAGTGCTAGGAATGCATGCTGCTGATTCAAAAAAGAGGGTGAGAACTGTCTAGTCTACCTGTAAAGGCAAATGTAAATGTAAAATTGTGCAAATTCTAAAAACTATAACAAGGCATGAAACAGAAGGGACTAAAGTAAGATTTTTTTTAGTCAAAATTTGTTTTAAAAGAAAAAAAGATATTTAAAAAATGTGGAGTAAAACATTTTCCTTGCCCGGCAGTTGTTTTAAGAATACAGTATGTGACATGCAACCCACAATGTCACATATCAATGAAATTTCAATGGATGATTATACTCTAATCCTATGGGGAAAACTGCGCCAGCTTTTCAAAACATCTCTGTTGACATTAAATTCTTGATTCGCTGCTAACAGCTAGAGAAAGAAAGAAGAGTCTCTTCCTTGCAAACAAAAGTAAGGAAAAGACATTTAAAATTGAACTATCCCTAAGGGGAAAGATATCTGTGCAGTGGGATATGTCTTAACATGGTATGTGGTTTTACAATAACATAACAACTCTCTTCAGGTTCTCAGGAGCTTCCAAACTAGATCACTACTTAGATGGGGGAGAAAGTCTAGTCTTTAGCTGTCTCTGATTATAGACTTGGAGAAAATATAAATAATAGTATGTGTATGTATAAGAGAGAAATTCGTTCTCAGGTAGGCTATTGTGACAAAAGGGATACAAGTTATCTTGAAGGATACCTGGCAAAATTGTACTTATGGCCAACAACATGAGAATCAATGCTATGAATAAAATGAAACTTGGAACTTAAGAGACTGGAAGATGGGACTCAATAGAGGTGATACTCTTGGAAATATTTAGTGATACTCTTGGTTTATAAGGGAAATAAGAAAAAGCTGCTATTGGAGACCAGCAAATATATGCACCAGAATTATAGGCAGTAAACCATCCAACAATAAAGTCCCACTGTCTTCAGTAAACCATCCAACAATAAAGTCCGACAGTCTTCAAAGAGAATTGATTTCAGTGAGGCTTAGGCAGGTGCTTAGTGTGCAGCCCTGGCTGATGTGGTTTGCTGAATTCTGACTATGATACAGGAGAGAGGTTTGGATTCATGGAGTATTAGAAGGCCATCAGTGATGAATGGAGACTCAAATCCACTCTCGGTTTAAGCAGATGGACTACTATTTTCTGGGTTCAAACAAGCAGGGCTTGTCAGGAAGACGTAGGTAGAAAACAGGTAGAACACTGCTCTTGCTTAATTAATTTTAAAAAATCTGACAATTCTAATTTGAGTAACAAGTTAAAAACAGAAAACAAAAATGGAGAGAGAGACTGCAACCAAACATAAATTAATTGAATTTAAAGGGATTATTAATACACTTCACTCTCTACACATGAATCAATGTACTATTAGAAATTAACACCTGTGATGGGTTATACCTGACATTTGTTGACTCTAGCTGGAGGCTCTGCCACCTTGCACACCCCACCCAAAGAAAATGTCCTTTGAGGGAAAAACACAAGTGCATTTAAACTTCCAAGAGGTACCTAGCGAGGCCACCCAGGGTCAGCTGTGCGTGGAACAAGTGAGAATTGGCCCTCCATTGGTTAGAAGGGCTGGGAGTAGACAGAAGCCAATCAGGACCTAAGAGGCAAGGTAAAAAGGGCTGGTGGTGTCTTCCAAAGGGCAGTTCTGGATGAAGCTGAGTTGGGGGACGAAGGACCCCTCCTGCCTTAACCTGAAAGCCGGTCTTGTCAGGGGTCTAAGCCTGGCTGCACTTTTTTGACTGAGTCGGTGGAACATTGTTTTTGTTTGTTTTCTGGAATGCAAAGCCCAGGTGGCCATCTTGAGTCAAATATCAATTTGACGGCTGTACAACTTTAGGGAATTTGCTTTGTGGGAGTTCACACTGGGTCAGGCAAACCAATGTCAGTGCCTTGAGGCTGTCTATGTCCCAGAGTCTTGAACTGATGGTATGGTACTGGATCCTGGATGCTAGCCATGCTCTTTCCATTGCAGTTTTGCCTGCACCACCATACTACGCAACTGCAATTCTATTGCCCTCAGGGTACCTACCATTCCCTGCACAACTCCCTGAAGCTTCTGGGAAATTTCTAAAAGCCTTATATGAACCAAGAAGAAGTGTGAGGAAAAGGAGATCAAACTGCTATAGCCAGCTAGGAAGCTCCTATAATTCCCCAGGTATATCTTCACAGCTATTTCTTGGTCCCTGGTCCCCCCTCAGTGATGGCCGGGATGAGTGTTCCTCTCTCTTGCTGGACAAGGAATATTTTAAAAAGTTGTTGTGAGGCAGCTGTGGTAAGGCAGTGGGGGAGCCAGGCTTCCCCTGCATCCTGAACCTGCCAAAGGCGTAGATGAATTACTATCTGCGGGAAAGATGATTTGGGGAAACGGAAAGCAAGATGGAGACAACTGATCCCCTGCAATGACATTTCAGTGACAAATGAGGTAATTATGGCAGCTACATTTTGTATATGATACCTGAATGCAGAGGTGAGGTCTTTAATGAACTGTGTAGCGAGGAGGCAGCAGAACGTGCAGCACCATATGCACAGCTGGCTAGAGAAGCTGTTCAACCTAAGGTTGCTGCTTTTTAACAGCACAGCCTGCAGTTGGCATACTGCTCAAGTTGGTAGTGCTCTGTGTATGCTTTTTAAGACTGATGGTGGGGAGTTGGGATGAATCACCAAAATGGATATTTCCTTTTAATTTTTTTTTAAGAAGAGAGTGAACGATACATTGCTGATGGGATTTATGTTCTTCTGATAGCTTTCTATGTTTCTTTTTCTTGTGGTTAATTAATTAATGATTTGTATTAGTTATGGCCAGGGAGTTTATAGAGGAGTGAATTAATATTTCATTTATATTAAAGAACAACATGATTGATGTTCTAATTACACAGATACTTGTTTTCAATATTCTCCTTTATTATGCAAAAATATAAAGACCATCAGCAATAGCAAACCAAGGTAATATATTTACAGAGGCAAAATAGACATTGCTTTTCAGGTACATAGGTTTCCATTTTTCTATGCATGATTCATAGAAAGGGATGGATTGAGCAGTGAATGGATGTGAAGGAGCTGGGCAATAGGAGGCAGTTTAAGAAGTACTGTTGTACTGATTTAAACTGCTCTGTTGTCCAGATTCATACATTCATAGATTCTAGGACTGGACGGGACCTCAACAGGTCACCAAGTCCAGTCCCCTGCCCTCATGGCAGGACCAAATACTGTCTAGACCATCCCGGATAGACATTTAGCTAACCTACTCTTAAATATCTCCAGAGATGGAGATTCCACAACCATGTGCAGTTGTTGGATCAGCTATACAATAATATTTATGTTTACGTATTCTTGGACTAAGGGCTCACTGTTTAAGGCACTGAGCACTCAAGTCGCAATCCATCAGAGCATATAACCTCATGCCTGGTCCCAGTGATATCAGAATAGATTATCTTGGTTTGCTAATGACCTGGTCTTCATAGGTCTACTCATTTTTAATATGAAGTACATGCTCAAGTGCTTTGCCTTGTAGTATCAAACCCTAACTGAACATTTCATATGGACACTGTCAGTCCTCCATTCTCATTTCCCATTTATTCATCCCGGTCATTCAAAAGTTGCCCTCATATTGATGCTCTTTGAAATGGTACATTCAGTCCAAGTTCCCCTTCTTGTCTCTGTGTATGTCCAGTAGTAGGTATTTAGTATATATTAGTGTCTATATATAACTTACATACAAATGAGAACTAAAACTTTTAGACCTCTCTGCACCATTACTTTGGTTAATTTGTAACACCTTTTTTGCAAGAATTTTTTTTTTAGAAATGTTTTAATGAATTTAAAATACTTCCATTGACTTTGAATCTGGCTGTAAGGACTTAAGGGCAAACACATGGTAGAGGATATATCTATATAAACTAGATGCGCTATAAAATAACATTTTAGTACATAAAGAATTTGTCTATTGGAATGACTTAGGAGCCATGCACAAAGATTTGGTGCTGTGATTTCTACTTATTTTAATGAGATTCCTGCGCCTAAAACCCCGTGCACCAGTTTGAAATTGTACCCCCCATGGTCCAGTTATGTGCTGCAATGAGACTGAGTATAAATGAATTTATTGGAACCAGTCTGAAAAAAAAAACTTTTATACAGGAATGGCTGCTGCATATTAAGGAGACTGAGAGTGGCAGGTGTCTGATTTCTATATAGGCGTGGTTTGGTGCTCTGTGATACTGAATGTTAGCACACTGACTTATTTTCTCAAGTCATACAATAATGTTCCAAAACTACACTCCACTGTCAAAAACAACAAGGAGTCCTATTGGCACCTAAGAGACTAACAAGTTTATTTGGGCATAAGCTTTCGTGGGCTAAAACCCACTTCATCAGATGCATGGAGTGGAAAATACAGTAGAGAAGTATAAATACACAGCACATGAAAAGATGGGAGTTCCCTTACCAAGTGGGGGGGTCAGTGCTAATGAGCCAATTCAATTAAGGTGGAAGTGGGCAGTTGACAAGAAGGAGTGAATACCTTGCTGTTTTTGCTGATACAGACTAACTCTGAAACCTGACTCCACTGTCAGTAATTCTTTACTGCAATGTTTTTGTTTCTGCCTGGCTGGCTACATGGTTTTGGAGGAGCCTGCAAACACATTGTTTGCACATTATGTGTTACATCCCGATATATTTAATAAACTGACATCATGTACATAATACTGAGCTAAATGGCTACAGGAGAGAAAAATATTATGTATATCACCTTCACACAATAGGCTTCACATCTGTGCAGCTCACTCACTAACTGTAATTCCACTTTACTGCTCTCAGCAGCTACTGTAGGTGATTTCATATGCACAATTGCTGTTTAAAGAAAGAGGGAGTTAATTCTTGTCTCAGATTTTCGTGTCCCCATTGCTTCCTGCAATGTAGAGGAAGCTGTTCTTGGACAGTTGCCCTTTATAAGACTGGGAACAGAGCTGCATAGTCTATTTGTCATAGAAAAAATGTATCATTAACATGGTAATTGTAGAAGTGTGCAATGCAGAGTTCAAAGACTAATGTTGGTGGAATTTTTACTCCACATGATGGGAAGACTAATGGGGCACATCTTATATTAGTTTAGTTTTACAAATAGTGGCACCAGTAGTAAAATTTATTTTAGACTTTTATTCTTCTTAATTGCTAGTCCATTTATTTGGCTAGTGGATGTTCCTGTTCTTTTCTTTTTTTCTTGGAAGAGATCTCTTCCTTAATTACAAGAATGAAACAATAATTGTATTTAAATTGAAGTAAAGGGAGCCTGAAAATTCTTCCAACTGAAAGAGATTAATGCTAATATTAATATTTTACATGATGTTAACTAACCTTTGTACATTCCCAGATATATAATGACAAAGTAAATTCATATATTCCTGGGTTTATGACATAATGGTGTGTATATTTTGAAGCATTCATAAGTTACTTTAATTACATTTTTGTTTTGCTTATGGGAACTAGCATTTTTTCTCTTAGTCCATTGGGTATCTGATCAATGAAGATGCTATTACACAGATATTAATTGTATAAAAAAAGTATTGGTCAGAGAAAATGTAAACATACTGTAATTACAAGCCAGGCTCATATTTTAGCATACTTAGGCGAGAATTGTTTTTACATAAATGTACAGGGGTCATTAGTAGTGCTAGAAAATATTTCTGTATATTGAATTTAGAGTAGCCTGGGCTCACCCTGAATAATTTAGAAAATATAAAACTGTGGCACTCCAGTACATTCTGCTGGAGAGTCCACAGGCTAGTCACCAGTTATATTCTAATGCCTAGCCATTACATCACCAAAGCATTCTCTAGAGTATATGAGCATCTTATTGCAACAGTTATCATCTTGTTTGACCTCCTGTATAACCCAGGCCATAGAACTCCCCCAAAATAATTCCTAAAGCAGATCGATCTTTTAGAAAAACAAACAAACTTAAGTTAAAAATGGTCAGTCTTAGAGAATCCACCAAGACCTTTGGTGAATTGTTCTAATGGTTAATTACTCTCACTGTTTCCAGTCTGAATTTGCCTACCGTCAACTTCTAGCCATCGAATCATGTTATACTTTCCTCTGTTAGAATGAAGAGACCAATATTAAATATTTGTTCCCCATGTAGGTTCCTTTAGACTGTGATCGTCACCTCTTAACCTTCTCTTTATTTAGTTAAATAGATTGAGCTCCTTTAGTGTATCACCATAAGGCATGTTTTCTAATGCTTTAGTCATTCTCATGGCTCTTCTCTGAAACGTCTCCAATTTATCAACATCCTTCATGAACCGTGGGCAACAGAACTGAAGAAAATATTCCAGCAGTGGTCACATCAGTGCCAAATACAAAGAGAAAATAACCTCTTATTATTGCTTCTTGAGATTTCCGTGTTTATGCATCCAAGGATCACATTTTCCCTTTTAGCCACAGCGTTGCACTGGAAGCTCATGTTCAGAACCCCAAATCTTTTCCAAAGTCACTGATTCCCATAATACACTATCCCACCCTGCAGCATTCTTTGTCCCTAGATGTATACATAGAATCATAGAAGATTAGGGTTGGAAGAGACCTCAGGAGGTCATCTAATCCAACCCCCTGCTCAAAGCAGGACCAACCCCAACTAAATCATCCCAGCCAGGGCTTTGTCAAGCTGGGCCTTAAAAACCTCTAAGGATGGAGATTCCACAACCTCTCTAGGTAACCCATTCCAGTGCTTCACGACCATCCTAATGAAATAGTTTTTCCTAATATCTATCCCCCACTGCAACTTGAGACCATTGCTTCTTCTTCTGTCATCTACCACCACTGAGAACAGCCAAGCTCCATCCTCTTTGGAACTCCCTTACAGGTAGTTGAAGGCTGCTATCAAGTCCCCCCTCACTCATCTCTTCTGCAAACTAAATAAGCCCAGTTCCCTCAGCCTCTCCTCATAAGTCATGTGCCCCAACCTCCTAATCATTTTCATTGCCCTCTGCTGGACTCTCTCCAATTTGTCTACAACCTTTCAAGGGGAGAGGGGGCAAAACTGGATGCAATACTCCAGATGTGGCCTCACCAGTGCTGAATAAAGCGGAGTAATCACTTCCCTCAATCTGCTGGCAATGTTCCTACTAATGCAGCCCAATATGCCGTTAGCCTTCTTGGCAACAAGGGCACATAGTTGGCACATATCCAGCTTCTCTTCCACTGTAATCCCCAGGTCATTTTCTACAGAACTGCTGCTTAACCAGTCAGTCCCCAGCCTGTAACAGTGCATGGGATTCTTCCATCCTAAGTGCAGGACTCTGCACTTATCCTTGTTGAGCCTCATCAGATTTCTTTTAGCCCAATCCTCCAATTTGTCTAGGTCGCTGTGTACCTTATCCCTACCTTCTAGCATATCTACCCCTCCCGCAACTTAGTGTCATCCACGAACTTGCTAAGGGTGCAATCCATCCCATCATCTAGATCATTAATGAAGATGTTGAACAAAACCGGCCCCAGGACAGACAGGACAGACCCCTGGGGTACTCCACTTGATACTGGCTGCCAACTATATATTGAAGTATTGATCACTACCCATTGAGCCTGATGGTCTAGGCAGCTTTCCATCCATCTTATAGTCCATTCATCGAATCCATACTTTTTTAACTTGCTGGCAAAAATACTGTGGAATCTACCTTTAGCTGTATTAAAATGCATATTTGCCTGTCTCCAGCTTAGTAAGTGATCCAGATCAGCTGTATAAGTGACATGTCCTCTTCATTATTTACCATTCTCCCAATTTTTGTGTCATCTGCAAACTTTATCAGTGATAATTTTATGTTTTCTTCCAGGTCATTAATAAAAATGTTTAACAGTGTAGGGCCATGAACTAGTCCCTGCAGGACACCACTAGAAACACATCCATTCAATGATGGTTCCCTTCTCCCAGTTACATTTTGAAATCTATCAGTTAGCCAGTTTCTAATCCATTTAATGTGTGCCAGGTTAATTTTATATTTTTCTAGGTTTTTAATCAAAATGTCATTCAGTACCAAGTCAAATGCCTTACAGAAGTCTAAGTATATTACATTAACACTATTACCTTTATCAATCAAATATAATCTCATCAAAAATATCAAGTTAGTTGGACAGGATCTATTTCCCATAAATATATGTTGATTGGAATTAATTATATTACTCTCCTTTAATTCTTTATTAAATCAAACCCCATGTCAGCAGCTGCATTTTTTTGCCTGCGATCAATGTCAAACTGACAGACCTATAGTTGTCTGGGTCATCCCATTTACCCGTTTTAAATGTTGACACAACATTAGCTTTCTTCCAATCTTCTGGAACTTCCCAGGTGTTCTAAGACTTATTGAAAATCAACATTAATGGTCTAGCTAGCTCTTCTGCCAGCTCTTTTAACACTCTAGGATGCAAGTTTATCTGGACCCGCTGATTTAAAAAAAAGTCTAACTTTAGTAGCTGCTGTTTAACATCCTCTTGAGGTGGAATAGAAAGTGTGTTATCATATGATATGACTACATCATCTGTTTTTTCCCCAAAGGCAGAACAGAAATATTTATTGAACTTTTCTGCCTTTTCTGAATTATTATTGGTAATTCAATTATTTCCATCTAGTAATGGATAAATACTATTGTTAGGATTTTTTTTTATTCCTACTATACTTTAAACTCCTTAATTGTGTTCCTCATTGATTTTTTCCTTGTGTCCCTTTGCTTTCCTTATCAATTTTCTATAAATACTACTTTCTGGTTTATATTAATTACTGTCAACTTTCTCTTTATTCCATTTGTTTATATAGGTGCCCTTACATCACATCAAACCAGTTTTTGTTGTTGTTTTTGTTGTTGTTTTGTTTTGTTTTTTAACCAATGCAGCTTTTTTCCTAGTTTGTGGGAAGGTGGCTTTTTGGGCATCTACGAAAGTGTGCTTAATCAATTCCTAATTATTATTCACATTTTGCTGGTTGAATTCTTTCTCCCACATAATCTGGCTCATAATTGTTTTCAGCTTTGTGAAATTAGTTCTTTTAAAGTACCAAGTGTGTCTGTGTGGGGATAGATAATCTCCACTGCTCTGGACTTTATTCTGGTTGCACATTATAATCTCTTGTACCTAGGTTATCATTCATTTTTATTTCTTTGATCAGTTCCTCTTTATCTGTCAACACAAGGTCTAATATAGGATTCCCCGCACGATGGATGCAACACATTTTGAGTTAGGAAATTGTCATCTACAATATTTATAAATTCCAAGCCTCCATCCCAAACCCCACTTTGCCTCCAGCATTTACAATGGCATTAAATATATATAATATTGTTTTTAATTTATAAGGGAGGGGCGTGTCACAATCAGAGGTTTGCTATGTGAAAGGGGTCACCAGTACAAAAGTTTGAGAACCACTGCCCTAGAGTGATTTGGTGGTCTAGAGCAGACAATAACTAATAGCCCATTTACTGCTTTATCTGTTAGGACATTGATCCATAAGCATTCAAGACAATTTTCTTTTCACTTATCAGTGACTCAAACTGGTAATGCCATTTTTGACACAGACCACCACTCCTTCTTTCCTTTTGCTTACTTAGTCTTTCCTAAATTGGTTAGAAGCATTGATTTTAACATTCCAAACACGGGTATCATTCCACTGGGTTTCAGTAATACCAACTGGATCAAATTTATGCTCATAAATGAGCAATTCCAATTCCTCTTATTTGTTAACCAGGCTCCTAGCACTGGTGTATAGACAGTTAAAGAATTTATTTTCTTTGTGTCCTTTGTTTTCTTCTCAACATCTCAATTTTGTGCTGAGTGCTCTTATCTTCCCTCCTTTCACTCTCCCCTCTTTTTATTAGTTTAGTGCCTACCTGACTATTTTAGCCAGCCTGTCTCCATGAAGATTGGTTCCCCTTTTACTGATGTGGAGATCATCTAAACTATACAGCTCCCTCTTCCCAAAGAAGGTGGACCAATGTTCCACAAAATCAAAACCCTGAACCACTTACCTAGCTACCAATTCACTTCTAGAATCTTCTGCCTTCTGTCTTCTTTTGCTCATGGGACAGGAAGGATCTCAGAGAACACCACTTGGATATTCTTCTTCAGCACTCTTCCAAGTTCCCTGAAGTCAACTATTATCTGTGAGATATCCCCCAACACAGTGTCATTAGTACCTATATGAACCATCACCAATGGATCCTTTCCTGTTGACTTCAAATGCTGATCTAATCTTAGTGACATCTCATATCTTGACTCTGGAATAGCAGTACACCATCCTTTTGTCTGCCTGTCCCTTGCAGAATGTTCTTTTGATTCTTCTGAGTGTTGAATCCCCAGCAAGGATCATCTGTCTTTCTTGACAGTTGGAGAACTCTTTGTAGACAAACTTGATTTTCTCATGGTTGGGCCAACCTGCCATCCACAGGCACGATCCATACATCTCTCCATACCCTTGGACCAGCTTGTTCTTGAGCGGTATCTTCCTTAGTTTCCACTTGAGGACCAGATATCAACTGGAAACTTCTACCCATCCTCATCTATTTCCAGTCTTGTAGGATGCTGCCATGACCGCCTCTCTGGAGGTTATGAACAGCCAGGCCTCTTCTCTGGCATCCTCTCTCTGAGTAACTGGTGGCCAACTACATTCTTTACTGAACCTGGGTACTGATCTTAGGATCGTGTGGACAACTGCTCCCCTCATTCATAATCCTATAACATCTCTGTGACTTCTAAGGAGCTGGTTGTATAGGAAAAGTAACATACATTGGGAAAGTATTAGGAAAGTATTTAGTGTATTCTTAGCTGTCTTTTAATGCAGTTCAGCACCTCAGAACAAGATGAAAGCCAGTGTGATGGGCCTCATCCAGTGCCCATTGAACTTAACAGGAGTCTTTTGGCTGACTTCAGTTGTCATTAAATTATGCCACTGATGACCCTCTAGCTCTCCACAGACCACAATGGTCTACAGAGCAACATTTAGGAAGATGTTCTTGAAACTGTCCTTACTAGTTTAGTTATAGCATTTGTGTGGGATTTGAGATAGAAAGTGGTGAAGCTGAGTTGAAATTTGAGAGTTTTCTATTACTTTATTTTAAGAATTGAATATACAATAACAAACACATATATATGAAACCATAGGCCTTCCTCAGACAAGGTATAGACTGATTTTGAGATTATTTCAATCACCATGGTGACCTAGAGTCTTATAACAGTATGAAAGATAACTTATTTTTCCTTCTTTTCTGCTCAAGAAAGAGGCTTCTCGGTTGCTAAAATGTATTGTAGAAGTACGTATTCCTAACATGTTCATTAATGGGCACTGAGGAAAGCAGCGGTGGCCTTTCAGGCTGATGCTTATCCTTCATTATAGCTCAGTTTGAAGTGAATAGAAAGCAGTTTGGAAGCAAGATAAATGTCAGCCCTTCAGGTAAATATTGTATAAAATTGCAGTTGTTGAAAATAAGTAATTTCTTTAGTCCTGTGTAGGAGATTACCCTTCCAGCACAGTATACAGAAACACTGTCTGGCAGGAATGTTACTTTCAGATGTTTACCGCAGCATCATGTAGAATGGTACCCGAAGGCTTAGGAAGTCTTGTTGAAATTGTGTGGTATTTTGAAACCAAGTTAGTTAATAGGCTGAGATACAGGAGAAAACTAGTGATTCAGTGGTTAGTACTGTGGTGAGATTTATAATCACAGTAAACATCAGGAAGCCTTTGACCTAAGATGAGACATCTTTGATGGAGCTATGCCAGTGTGACCAGTAAAATGTCAGGGCTTTTTATTTTCCCCTTAAATCTTAAGTGAAAAAGTGAAATGTTCTTTTATCTCAAAAAAGAGCATGTTAGTTACAAAAACTTGCTTTCCATCAAATTTTAAGGGTATGAGATTTGAACTCAAAGAAAATGTGTATATAATCAAGCGCTTTAAATTACATTAGGCTTCAGGATCATACACTGTACTTAGGGTTGCCAACTTTCTAATCACATGAAATCTAACACCCCTGCCCTTCCCTGAGGCCCCGCCCCTGCCCCTCTTCTCTGAGGTCCTGCTCACTCTCCCTCCCTCCATTGCTCACTCTCCCTGTCAGGGTTCCCTCCAGACTCTGAACTCTGGGGTACAGATGTGGGGACCCACATGAACTTCCCCCACAAAGCATATTTCTACAGATTAGGTTAAAAACTTCCCCAAGGCAAAAATTCTGCCTTGTCCTTGGACAGTATTGCTGCCATCACCAAGTGAGTTAGACAAAAATTCAGGAAAAGAACCACATGGAGTTCCTGTTTCCCCAAAAATATTCCCTTTCCTAGAGAGGTTGGAGAATAATCTACCAACCAAATAGGTAAAGAAGGTGAGCACAGACCAGACCCTTGGGCTTTTTGGACACTAAAAACCAATCAGGTTCTTAAAATCAGAACTTTATTATAAAGAAAAAAGTAAAAGAGACCCCTGTAAAATCAGGATGGAAGGTACTTTTACAAGGTAATAAGATTTAAAACACAGAGGATTCCCCTCTAGGCAAAACTTTAAAGTTACCAAACTGAGGAATAAACCTCTGTCTTAGCATAGGGAAAATTCACAAGCTAAAACAAAAGATAATCCAATGCATTTTCTCGCTTTACATACAATTTTTGTTATCTTAGATGCTTATTTCAAGTAGGTTTTTAGGAGTTTTTTTTCCTGCCTGGTCCCTCTCTCTACCCCAAGAGAGCACAACAAAAAGAACACAAACAAAACCTTCCCCCCTACTCCAGATTTGAAAGTTTTTTCCTTCCCCATTGGTCCTTCTGGTCAGGTGCCAACTAAGGTAATTGAACTGATTAACCCCTTACAGGTAAGTGATTCTGTACCTCTTGCCAAGACAGATTTTATATTACTGCATACATAAATGTCATTACCATTTTGTTTATATTTATGGCACTCCCAAACCCTCATTCACTTTCACAAGGCTGGGGTAAGAGGTTGCAGTGCAGTAGTAGATGAGGCTCCAGCTGGGGGTATGGGCTTCAGAGTGGGGCCAGAAATGAAGGATTCAGGGTGCAGGAGGGGGCTCCGGGCTAGGGTGCCGGAGGGGCCTTAGAGTAGGGGCAGGGGGCTGAGGTGCAGAAGGGGCTGTGAGATGTGGGCTCCGGGATGGAGTTTGGATGCGGGAAGGGGTTCTGACCTGGGATCGGGGGTTGAGGTGTGGGAGGGGGTTCGGGGTATGGCTGTGGCCAAGCAGCACTTACCTCAGGCGGCTCCCAGTTGGCAACGCAATGGGGCTAAAGCAGGCTCCCTGCCTATTCCAGCTCTGTGCAGATCCCAGATCCCAGGAGCGGCCAGCATGTCTGGTTCTTAGGCAGAGAGGCCACGAGGCTCTCTGTCCTGCCAGTGCTTGCAGGCACTGCTTACGCAGCTCTCAGTTTCCACGGCTCACAGCCAATGGGAGCTGCAGAGCTGGCATTAGGGGCGGAGCCAATGTGCGGAGCCTCCCTGGCTAGTCAGCCCTGTGCCTAGGAGCTGGATATGCCAGCCATTTCTGGGAGTCATGTGGAGCCAGGGCAGGCAGAGACTCTGCCTTAGACCTGCTGGGCTGCCAGCCAGATTTTTAACAGCCAGGTCAGACAGGGTTCATTTTGACCAGGTGTTCCAGTCTAAAAACGGATGACTGGCAACTCTAACTGTACTGTGTTTTAGCTACAGTTGAAATCTAACTTCCATTCTAATTCCCTATCCTTTTCAGTTGCTCAGAACTTACTCAGACAAACTCCTTTTGGGCTGATGTTTTCCGTATTCGGTCAAAGCCTGATAGTGAATATTTGACCAAAAGCAGTTCAGCTGTTTTAAAATTACAGTAACTTCTCACTTACAGTCGTCCCGATTAACGCTGTTTCATTGTTACGTTGCCGATCAATTAGGGAACATGCTCATTTAAAGTTGAGCAATGCTCCCTTCTAATGTCGTTTGGCAGCTGCCTGCTTTGTCCACTGCTTGCAGGAAGAGCAGCCTGTTGCAGCTAGCTGGTGGGGGCTTGGAACCAGAGTGGACTGGCAGCCCCCCATCAGCTCCCTACTCCTCTAAGTTCCCTGTGCAGCAGCTGCCCAGCAGGCTAGCAATTGCAGCTGTCTCTCCCCCCACTGCCATGTGCTGCTCCTGCTCTCTGCCTTGGAGCTGCTCCCCAAGACTCCTGCTTGCTGTGCGAGGGGGGGCAGGAAGAAGAGGGCTAATGTCAGGGTGTCCCCCTCCACCCTGTTCCTGCACCCCACTTACCCCATCTTCCATAGAGCAGGGGGGACACACGACAGGGCTCAGGACAGAGGGAGCTAGCTGGCAGCAGCAGCTGCGGTCTCAGCAAGCTGATCTAATTAACAAGGTAGTGTATTTAAAGGGAAAATGTGCATCTCTCTTTCTCACACTCAATGTGTGTCTCTGTCTGAAATGCTGTCTCCCCTCCCTCCATTCATGCTGCCTTGTAGACTGTGAGAGTTAACCTTTGAGGGCTCAGCCAATTGCTAGTTCATCATTTAGCAGTAAGGCATTCTCTGGAAAATATCCCACCCTCTGATTCCTCCACCTCAACCAAGCTTCACAATAATCATCACTGTGTAACAGTATTAAATTGTTTGTTTAAAACTTATACTGTGTGTGTGTGTGTGTGTGTGTGTGTGTGTGTGTGTGTGTGTGTGTGTGTGTGTGTGTATATATATGTGTGTGTGTATATATATATATAGTCTTTTGTATATATATAGTCTTTTGTCTGGTGAAAAGAAATTCCCTGGAACCTAACCCCCTCATTTACATTAATTCTTATGGGCAAATTGGATTCACTTAACATCGTTTTGCTTAAAGTCACATTTTTCAGGAACATAACTACAATGTTCGGTGAAGAGTTACTGTATTGGCATGTAATAATAAATCACTACTTTCCCCATATGTTCTGATTAGAAATTTTGTAATAGCTGAACTAGAAACTTCAGACTCAGTTTGTTGGAATCTGTAGATTTTAATGACCCTTAAAAAAAAATGTTAAGAAAACTGTTTCAGTAGTTTTAAAGGTAGAGGCTAAAATTCTGGCCCCATGCATTATAAGGATTTGTAGACTCCATAGAGAAAAGGAAACTCTCTAGGATTTTATGAAGTCAGGTAAGGCTACTGTTAGAGATGCTGGGACCAGGAGCATGTAGAGATTATGAGCTCAGCAAGAGATATAGCTGTTGATCTGGGAATCCTTTAGTGTAGGGCTAGGATGAAGGAACTAATAAGCTCTCTTGGCAATGTCAGAAGGGTTGATAGTAAACTCCACAAATAGAGTGCTGGAGGTTTGGGAATTTTTGCATTTAATTTCCCTGTAAAAAAACAAAACAAAACCAAGTAAACAAAACACTCTCTCAAACAAATTCCAGAACAAAAATGCAAAGAACCAAACAATAAGCAAAATTACATACTGAAACGTTAAAGTTGAAATGTTAAGCGCATGGAAGTCAGGAAATTCAGACATGAAAGTTTCTCCATATAGTGTCCCTATTGCATGTGTGGAGTATTTTCAGTTCCTGATGTCCCTGTTAAATGTAAATATTAAGATATAATTTTTTGCTATTAACACATACCTCCAAAAATAGGATCTAAAAGTTGACTGAGTTAAAGTAGTGAAAGCAGCTTCAACCTTTGGAATGTCCAAACTTTTGACTGTTTGATATTTAATCCTTAATATTGCATTTATGCTATTTTAATTTTTTTATATTTAAAAATATATGTTTGTCTTCAAGGAGTGTCCTTGTGGGTGCTCCACTTTAGGTGGAATCTGCATCCCTGCACCAGTGATCGGAGAATTTAGTAGCAGTGCCTGGTTGGATTGCACATGTGCTGTCCCCATCTCAGGCCCCCTCTGGCATTTACATAATGCTGTGCAAGCAATGCCCAACCACCTCCCAGTTTCTTCTTTACCTCCCTTAGCTTGAGACAAAGCAAATGGCAGCACTTCTGAGTTTTATCTCTAGTCTATCTTTAGAGTACTGGTTTTAGAACCCAGTTATTTAATCATTAATATTTAACTACCCCTATCTCTTCTCCATTTTTTAAAATAAAATAACTTTGTTTTCTTCCATTAGGATTTTAAGTATCACTTATCAGTATACCCTTTAGTGTAGTATAGTTACCATCTCTCATGGAAGAAACCCTATTCTAAGAGGCATGCCTGGCTCTCTGGGTTTTAAATGTTGCCTAACTTACGAGTTGTCAGGCCCAGTTTCTGACAGACATTCACATTGTGTCCAATGCCTTGGCAAGACATACATCCCATAAAAGAGCTTCCGTTGCCATAATCTGAAGGCCTGCTCCAGGAAAGCAAGGGATCTACAGCTAAAACTCCTCATGATGAAGTCTCTGTGTCTGGCATCTGATCCGGGGTGACAGACCCCTCCTGGGCACTGGTCTCCAACGATGGCATCTGACATAGGTTCCCCTCAACCCTCTCAGAGGAAGGAACACTCTTCCACAAAGGCAGCAAAAAACAGGCTCCAATCTCCTCTCCTCAGGAATTGTCAAGATTGCCAGATCCCATCAGTACAGATGGCACAGAGACCATCCACCTCTGAGGCAGTGGAATCATCCAGTACTGTGGGTACCATAAAAGCAGCAAAGAATCCTGTGGCACCGTATAGACTAACAGATGTTTTGGAGCATGAGCTTTCGTGGGTGAATATCCACTTCCTCAGATGCATGTGGGTACCATGCGAGCCAAAAACCCTAATCAGGCAGGCTCAGACAAAGGCATAAAATGGAAAACCTGCCTTGGTACCGCCAGAACTACTCAAACATGCGGCATCAAGCAACTCAGCAGCACTACGGTCTGTGGCACCATCTCCTGCCTCCACAGTGCATAGCACACGACCCTTGACACCAACAACTGCAGTAGAGCCATCGGTACTGCTGACAACATCCTCCCGTGTACCAATGCTCCTAGTACCACAGCAATTACACCAGTATAAAGACCTTCTAGTCTCCTCAGCACTGGAATCTTCACTCTTCAGTACTGTTACTCTTGCATGCTCAGTACCATGTCAGCTCGCAATACCACCCAGATCAGCTCCTCCTTTATCCAGAGCAGAGGATGATGATGTTGATGATGAAGGGGAAGTCTACTTCTTCTGTCATTCCTTGCCTATCCAGACAGCCACCATACTGGGTTCATTAGACCAATATGAGTACCGCCCCAGACCTGAAATTCATGGATGGTACAGAAACTATTGATGTCACCACCAATGCCATTCTGACCACAGATACTTCCCTCTCATACTTAGGGAAGTATACTTCCCTTTCATACTTAGGGAAATACTAGTGATATTTAATATTTCATTATTCCCGACTTCAGTTATGTCCCCAAATGGACAAATCTCTTATTTATTCATATTCCTTTGTCTTCTCTTGCTGTGTATGTTACAAACTAAAAGGGATCCTGACAACCATTTCTGATTTCTCTAAACAACTGTGAATCTGGGTTTTTGAGTATTCTGTGTGTTTTCAAGTACTTTGAAGGCTTTTTGTTTCTTTTCTCTTTCTCCCTTTGTGATGCCTACAAACAGCAAAAATAAATATCTAATGTTTAAAACTCACTTTCCAAATACTGTAAAACAATAAAATCACAAGACCTGAAGGAGTTTCTCCAAATTTTGGCTAATCAGTATGATTGTCCAGATGAATTCCACTCTTGGTGTGCATGCACTCCATATACGAGAGATTGGTTTCCTTTGGCCAGCAGTGTCTATTGAGGTTCCACCTGTGTCCTTGATGTCCTCCTGCCCCCTACCCAAGGGCATAAAGGGTGGAGAGAGCCCAATCATCCCTCATTCCTACTGCATGTGGCAGTCAGATGGTACTCCTCCTTCTCTGTGACCCTAGTGCAGTTAGTGTTAATGATTGGTTAGCATAGTTGTTAACTCTTTGTTTTGCCCATTGGCTTTAAAAAGAGAAAATTTTGTCAGAGAAAGCTGGAGCTTCACATCACCCCATGGTACCAGGGTTTGAGTTGTCTGTATGAAAGTTAAATCTCTATGTTTTAAGATATGCCCCTTCTGTGATATTTCTATGCCACTCAGTGATAGTACCTTTTATTTAGGTGGAGGGCAAGTCTCAAGCCCCTCAGCTGAAAGGCAACTAATGGCCTAAGGTGAGTCCCTTTGGTGCCTCAGTTTGGCTATGAAGAGTATTTGCAGTAAATCTGTAGACCACAGATTCCTCTAACACAGACACTTTAGCACAGTTATTGGTACCCAGCACCTCAGTAGCATCCATTTCAGTGCCTGTGCTATATTCAGCACTGAGTGACCTTTCTTGTGCCATAGTCCCAGTTGCTGACTCATACAATATCAGCAGCACTAACCAGACTTACAGTCACCAAAATCAAAGTACTTTACAAAGCTGTTGAGACATTGGTACTTTCTACTTCCCCAACCCAGGGAGAAGGCGGGTAGGAGCATCCTAGCTCACCAGAAAGAGTAGCCTGAGCACTTGAGATATATTCCTTTCTATTTTCTCCACTGGGACATAGTAGAGACTCTTATCCCACTAATCTCCCTTCCCCTTCGTAGGGACCATACTGGGAGTCAGGGAGGGAGTTCAAAGGCCGCTCTGAGCAGGAGTTGGCATGGGTCTCACATGGAACAGGGACCCTGGTATCCTGCTCTGTGTCCACCAGCCCAATATCCATATGCTTATCAGTCATGGCCCTATTGAGCACCCTGGAGTATACAGCTCTATGCCAACAAGCCAACTTTCTGTCCCCTTTCTGGTATTAGATCCCCTTCCCCGAAGAGTGAGGTGGTTCATCAGAAACCACCTGGTGACATTCTCTGGTCTGTGCTATGCATGAGGTCAAACTAGATGATCATAAAGGCCCTTTCTGGCCTTAAAAATCCACGAGTCTCACTTAATTATAGTGTAGGATAAGAAGAGGTTTACGTGAGCATCGAGGTTTGTAGAAATTGAATCTCACTCCTAATAGAAGGTGTGGTTTAAAGCCCCAGTCCTGGAAACACTCGTGCACACACATAGCTTTCCTCACATGAGTATTTCCATCAGACCCTAAGATAGGACATTTTCTGGTATTTTATACCTAAATAAAAGAGAGCGTCCTGCTCCGAAAGTGGCAGAAAACTAATAAGGAAAGAAGGTGGCCTTGAAAAGTTAATGCATTAAAGTTTCTTATTAAATTAGAAATTTGAATTGACAGTTACATACTGTAATTATAAAACACATTTTTAAATACTTTCCCTTATCAACTCTAATAATGTAACAGAATTTACCAAGTGGTAAATTTCCCAAACTTGTATAAAACACATCACTACTTCTAACCATCTCTGAAAAGCTGCCATGCTGCAGAAGACTGGGAATTGCTAACAATAATGATGAAAACTTATTTAAAACAGGGTCAGATAGAAAGTTTTGATGTAGCGATCTGCATCTTTTCAAGTTGATAAAGCTAAAATTGCGTTTTAGAAAAGGCAGTTTGTCTTTCATTACAAAGGAAGACAATCTATTATCTCAGTACCTCAACAAGTGCATACTGCAATAAGGCAAAGGGCAGAAAAAAGGCATCTATTATATAGTGAGCAGGGAACGTTTTTTTCTCATGCACCTACTACATCAAAAGAGGCTCTTACCCAGAGGTGAAAGTAAGCCAGTACCAGGGTGTCCCGGCTTCCCCAGGTGGCAATTTAAAGGGCCTGGGGCTCCCAGCAGCGGCTGGAGCCTTGGGCTCTTTAAATTGCCGCCAGAGCCCTGCTGCCAGAGTTCTGGAGTAGCGGCGGGCCTCCGGGGGTTATTTAAAGGGCTGGAGCTCCCGCTGCCTCCACTGCCCTGGGCCCTTTAAATAGCCATCAGATCCCTGCCGCCGCAGCCCCAGGGCTCTGGGGGCTATTTAAACGGCTGGGGCGGTAGAGGCAGGAGAGGAGACAGGTCCATGGCTCCACTTTCCCTTGCACATTGGTGCATGGGGCACTGAGGAAAACAGGCTGTACCTTTGCAAGGGCTGGGGATTGATGCAGCCTGCTCACCTGCCTACATCACTTCTGCACCAGAGAATTCGGATCCTGTGAGGCAATCACTACCTGAGTTTCCCCAGGGAAGGTGCAGCTCCACTTGGCCCTCTGCTCATGGCTGTATCCAATGGGCACAATCTAACCCTCACATGGGAGCCCTCCAAAGGAGCTTCTTTACTTTCTGTGAAGGACCCAGGTCTCCTGCACTGTCAGTTTAGTCCAGGGTGGTGGAGATACAAAGGAAATTTGACTGTCATTACTCAGATAACTATCAGTAGAACTAAGGGGCTACAGGAAAATCGTGTGCCAGATGTTAGACCACATTCAGAGCTTATTTACATGGGGAATATAAATTACATGTTAGTAAATCCATGTGAGCAGGTATAGCCTTCACGCAAAGGGCAAGGTGTCTCAGAAAAAAGAAATAACGAGAGGATAAGTTGCTTTAACTTGCAGCTTCCTGTTGGTTTCTCCTGACCTGCTCTCCATTGGACGTACAAATCAGCCCTGCTTACACCACACAAACCTGCTGATTTGTAATTTACATAATCATTAATGTCACCTGTGAATTTGGCGCATAGCCTTATGAAGTAAGAGGAACAGTTTTCAATAGTGACCCTGCCTACTCTCTATTCGGGCTATCAGGAATATATATATGATCCTTGGGATATAACAAAATACTTGCCTTGCACTTACTCTCATACAGACTTTTCTGGGCTTGTTCGAATAACTACTAGCCTAAATCTGGATTAAATTTGGTATAGTTTAAAAAATACATATCTATTTAAATAATGGCAGTCACAGCTTTGTCACAGTCTAAACTATGTAGCTTAAATAAAAAATTAAGTGTCCACAGGTGCTGCAAGCACAAAGGAAATATAACCGTTTTCTCTAAAGTAAATTGGTAATCTGTCAACTTCCTGACATCTCAACTGAAAGCAGATCTAAAAAACAAAACAAAACAAAAACCCTTCTGCTGAGCACATTTACATAGCTACATTGGAACATGCATAATATCTGAATTAAAAGCAAAGAAAAATTTGGCATGCAGTAATAAGCAAAAGCGAAGAATGGTTCAGTGAAGACTTTCTAAAAAGTCTATAAAATAATGCCACATATTATTTATAAGGATTTGGACAAGAGTTATGTTGCTGAGATTCACAATACATTAGAATACAACAATGGAAATATTTTGCATATTACCTATGGGATCTGTGGGAGACTTCCTGCTCCCACCAAATCAAGCAAGAACCCAGTCCTGCAAAGACGTATGCAGTCATTAACTTTCTGCACTGTGGAGTCAATGGAACTACTCTCAGTGCATAAAGTTAACCACATGCATAAATCTTTGTAGAATCGGGGTCTGCAGCATATTTAACATCAGCATCATGCCTTTGAATAGGCCATTTACTCAGGTTTGATTATATATTGGACCAGTTTTTGCTATTAAGAAGAAAAATATTTAAAGAAATCTAGATTTCGGTTCATAGTCAAATCAAATACAGTAAAACCTAGCTACGTCATTGCAACTTACTGAATTTTGCTAATTTTCAGGTAAGAAGAACAAAAAACCTATAAAAGGTTTGTTCATATAATCTTAGCTTATTTTTAATTAATAATATTTTGTATAACAATGTAGTGTTAACAAAACTGCATTGCAATGTAGCACTCTGCTATTACATTTTGTTGGGGGGTGCACATTTGGGTGAGTTATAAAGTAGATGGATTAAGAAAGTGCAGATAAGTGAAGTGCAGCTTCATGAGTGTGCATACCAGTTGTGAATCCATGAGTAGCATGCAGCTGAGACTAAACATTTTGCATGCAGGATATAGGTGAGGGCTGGCTTGGATAGCTCCATAGGCTAATTGCTCAGCCTTTCATCTCTGGAGAAGTAGATTGAAAGTCTTTGGAGGATTAGGAGAGTTGATGAATTGTGATCTACGAAGGATTGGTGGATGATCTTCAGAGAAGGCTGTAGGTATGGTGGTGCCTTACAGAGAACCATCTTTTCTTCTTCCCCATTTCTAACTCACAAGGATATAAAAGGGCCAACAATATCAATTGAATATATATATTTTAAAAAATCTATAAATGAGATCCACCCTGAAACACAGGCCAGCATATAGGAATATGAAATAATTTGATTTGTTTATCTGAATGTTGTGGGGTTTGCCCATGCCATATTCCATTGTTTATTTTCTGGTTGATGGGTTTGGCTTTACTTGTTGTTTTACTTTTATTTTGCTTTCACTCCATATTTTCTCCCTCGCCCCTCTCATTTTGTAACAAGAAGGCAGACATTGAGGCCCTGAGTAGGAATGCAGTGATTTTTTGGATAGATAATCCTAGGCTCAGTTCTAAATCCCTGATTAGAAGTCAGGGTAATAATTATTGCTGCGGTAAGATGGCAGGTGGGACCAATTAGCTCCAACCAAGACCTAAAGGAGGTGGAATGAGCTGCCTCTAGTAGAGGGAAGTAGTTTAGAAGAGGAACACTAGGAGTAACTGCAAAGTCTAGGGGTGAGGTTTTTTTGATGGCTTGTTTTTGAATTATCAATAAGGCTAATCTCAGATGGGGTGAATTTGGACAATAACATCTCCTCACTAGTGGGCGAGGGTAAGGACTTTCTCTTTTACGTCTCTTCCATCCCAATTGCTGAAGAAGCAAGCAGAGGGATTTTCATTGTCTGAGGGCTCCTGTTTCACCTTCACCTCACCCAGCCTTATGCTCCCAGGGAGACAGCCAATGGCGCCCGTAGTCCAGCCTTTGCATTTTCAGCAGCGTCAGACCATTATATGCTATGGTTCTTCTCAATAGCTTTTCCAATGAGTGCACATCAATCTGCTCCCTCTGTTTGCTTGTCTCAGCTTCTGACTGTCCCTGTTTGTACTTTTGAGTAGTAAATGCATGTACAGAAGTTCCTTGGTGTGATCTTATCTTATATATGTGGGCATCTGCCTAGTTGGACCATGTCTAATGTTGCCACTGGGGTGCACAGAGGCGGCTCCAGGCCTCAGGACGCCAAGCACGTGCTTGGAGTGGCAAGCCGCGAGGGGCGCTCTGCCGGCGCCGCGAGGGTGGCAGGCAGGCTGCCTTCGACAGCTTGCCTGCGGAGGGTCCGCTGGTCCCGCGGCTTCGGAGGTCCGCTGAAGCCACGGGACCAGCGGACCCTCCACAGGCAAGCCGCCAAAGGCAGCCTGCCTGCCATGCTTGGGGCGGCAAAATGCCTAGAGCCACCCCTGAGGGTGCAAAAAGCTACTTCCATCAGAGGAGGGAGACATGCAATCCAAACAAAGCAATTCTATCTACTAGAAACTATAGTCATGAGTTAGATTTGTTAGAGCTCACTGCTTGTTACTAATGACTGAGAGACTTGGGAATAGACCAAAACTTCCTCTATGCAACACTAAAATCATTGTTTTTAAGACTCAGCTCAGCAAAGCTCTTACACACACACACACACACACACACACACACACACACACACACACACACACACACACACACACACATGTGAATAGTTCCACTGACTTCAACAGGACTGCCAGTGTTCCTAGTACTTAAGAATACACTGTACTTAATCTTTTTACTGGTTTTGGTCCTTTCTGACTTTGTCTTCTGGCTGTCCTCTAGAAATTCATAGCAAGTATAAGATGTAGCCATAAAGAGGGCTTAGTTACCATCTCACAAAAAAACAGGGTGATTTGTTTGGCTGAGCGAAATGTTTAGAAGGGCTTATAATTAAAGGACTTACTATATAGTTTGACCAATATGTGGCAAATATTTTTCAGGCAAATATGCTAACTATATTTCTTCATTGGTAGCACAAACTTTCCAGATTCCAGTTGCCAACCTGAAGTACTAATTTCCTAGTATAATCTTATCATCATAGATGGAGGTGTTAGGTGAAGCTAATGCTGCCTAATAATTTCCATTATAAGACCCTGATTTCAGCTGTTCATAACTTCATCAGAATAGAACTGTTCAGGTCGAAATTATCAAGGCCAGTTGCCTAACTCGGGCTGATTTATTTTTTAATTTATGAGAATGAGATTATGGAAAAATATACTGGTTTTTACTCATGTTAAATTCTAACATTGAGAAACTCTAGTGTCTCCATGCTTTGGAACAGGGACTTGAAATTTGTCAAAAGGGTTGCCCTGGTATCAAGGATCCTATTTTTATGAAAATCCCTTCAAATAGAGGTAAATCATGAACCTCTGAAAATTACAGTTTGCACATGCTCAATAGAGGGTTATTAGAGTTTGGCTGCTAAATTCCATCTGTACCAATCACGCTCCCTCCTCCTACAGCTCCTGTTTATCAATGGGTCTGCACTGTGCTATCCCCACACAATGACTGAGTATGCACCCTCCTGGAGGCATCAGAGGCTGAGCAGCACTTTCCCTGCAATTTCTCCCGGATGCTAGTGTCCATTGAGATACAAGGCATCAGAGCTGACTAGAGACATTTTCTCCCATATTGGCACGTAGGTGGAGCTAGAGCACAAGCCTGTCTCAAATGCAGAGGGATTAAGGAGAAGAGGGGGGTAACAGGAGGAAGAACTGTGGGGGTTGAGAGGAACATAGAAGCTGTGGGTGATGGAGATAGGAACAGAAGAGTTTATAACCACTAGAGAATAATCCCTTCCAGAACCTGGATCTGAATCCAGGATTCCTGAATCTCAGTATTCCTTTGAAAAAAGAACAGAAGTACTTTTGGCACCTTAGAGACTAACAAATTTATTTGAGCATAAGCTTTTGTGGGCTACAGCCCACTTCTTCAGATGCATAGAATGGAACATATATTGAGGAGATATATATACACATACAGAGAGCATGAAAAGGTGGGAGTTGTCTTACCAACTCTGAGAGGCCAGTTAAGTGATTGCAGAACCATTGGCCATTATCTTTGAAAACTCATGGCGAACGGGGGAGGTCCTGGATGACTGGAAAAGGCTACTGTAGTGCCCAACTTTAAAAAAGGGAAGAAGGAGGATCCGAGGAACTACAGGCCAGTCAGCCTCACCTCAGTCCCTGCAAAAATCATGCAGCAAGTCCTCAAGGAATCAATTCTGAAGCACTTAGAGGAGAGGAAAGTGATCAGGAACAGTCAGCATGGATTTACCAAGGGCAAGTCATGCCTGACTAACCTAATTGCCTTCTATGAGGAGATAACTGGGTCTGTGGATGAGGGGAAAGCAGTGGATGTGTTATTCCTTGACTTTAGCAAAGCTTTTGACACGGTCTCCCACAGTATTCTTTCCAGCAAGTTAAAGAAGTATGGGCTGGATGATTGGACTATAAGGTGGATAGAAAGCTGGCTAGATCATTGGGCTCAACGGGTAGTGATCAATGACTCCATGTCTAGCTGGCAGCTGGTTTCAAGTGGAGTGCCCCAAGGGTCGGTCCTGGGGTCGGTTTTGTTCAATATCTTCATTAATGATCTGGAGGATGGCGTGGACTGCACTCTCAACAAGTTTGCAGATGACACGAAACTTGGAGGAGTGGTAGATACGCTGGAGGGTAGGGATAGGATACAGAGGGCCCTTGACAAATTAGAGGACTGAGCCAAAAGAAACCTGATGAGGTTCAACAAGGACAAGTGCAGAGTCCTGCACTTATGACAGAAGAATCCCATTCACTGTTACAGACTAGGAACCAAATGGCTAGGAAGCAGTTCTGCAGAAAAGGACCTAGGGGTTACAGTGGACCAGAAGCTGGATATGAGTCAGTGTGCCCTTGTTGCCAAGAAGGCTAACGGCATTTTGGGCTGTATAAGTAGGGGCATTGCCAGCAGATCGAGAGATGTGATCATTCCCCTCTATTCTACATTGGTGAGGCCTCATCAGGAGTACTGTGTCCAGTTTTGGGCCCCATACTACAGGAAGGATGTGGAAAAATTGGAAAGAGTCCAGCGGAGGGCAACAAAAATGATTAGGGGGCTGGAGCACATAACTTATGAGGAGAGGCTGAGGGAACTGGGATTGTTAAGTCTGCAGAAGAGAAGGATGAGGGGGGATTTGATAGCTGCTTTCAACTATCTGAAAGGGGGTTCCATAGAGGATGGATCTAGACTGTTCTCAGTGGTACCCGATGACAGAACAAGGAGTAATGGTCTCAAGTTGCAGTGGGGGAGGTTTAGATTGGATATTATGAAAAGCTTTTTCACTAGGACGGTAGTGAAGCACTGGAATGGATTACCTAGGGAGGTGATGGAATCTCCTTCCTGAGAGGTTTTTAAGGTCAGGCTTGACAAAGCCCTGGCTGGGATGATTTAGTTGGGAATTGGTCCTGCTTTGAGCAGAGGGTTGGACTAGGTGATCTCCTGAGGTCCCTTCCAACCCTGATATTCTATGATTCTATGAAGTAAGAGAAAAAAATTTTGAAGTGATAATCAAGATAGCCCAGTACAGACAGTTTGATAAGAAGTGTGAGAATACTTACAAGGGGAGATAGATTCAATGTTTGTAATGGCTCAGCCATTCCCAGTCCCTATTTAAGCCTAAATTGATTGTATCCAGTTTGCATATCAATTCCAGCTCAGTAGTTTCTTGTTGGAGTCTGTTTTTATTCCTTTGTGATCAGCAAATAGCTGTGACATCCCACTGGCAAAAGACGTACTCCCTATCCCTCTAGTGACTTCCACAGAGAATGACAGCTCACCACTGCTCTCAGTGACTCCATTACTCAAGTGATAGAGGACTGTGCTGTGGATCTAAAAGTCCCTGTCCTACTGATGTCCCATATGGGAATACAACGTGGCCCCACATGATGGACTTTCTGACTTCAGTTTATTTGTAAAAATCTTAGGCAATAGCATCCCAGGAAACCTACATTAAAAATGTTGATATAGCCAAACACTCAGATGTTAGGAAATGCCAGTATTAAGCTTGCCCGTGCACCCTTAATTCAGCCCCTTTGTGTGTATGCATCGTGATACAGTCTTCAACTACATGATAAACTATTTTCCCACAGAAACCCTGCCTCATTCAGTACACAGTACAATCAGTTTTGTGTCATAAAGGAGCCTGTTCTCTGTAGGGATTCCTGCCTCATTTGTTGCAGAATTTGGCAGTGCATAGTGAGAGAGGCAGGGGATTTCAGGAAGACAGAGGATGGTCTCATGGCTAATGCAGTTGAATGTCATCCTGGAGAACTGGATTTTATTCCTAACTTTGCAACAGGGTTCTTATGTGGTGCTGGGCAATTCACTTAAACCAAACTTTTCATAATTGGCCACTAATTTTGTATTCTTTGTTTTCTGAGTGCCCAGCTTGAGGCACCTGGGCCCAGATTTGAAGAAGTGCTGAATGCTCTCTGCTCCTGTTGAAGTCAGTGGGAGCTGTGCTTTGAACATATAAAGTCCTTTAAAAATGTAAGTCCTCTGAAAAATCAGGCCATAGGTGTCTCAATAAAGCTACCAAAAATTAATAAACAACTTTTGTCTTTAATCCTTCTGTGCCTCAGTTTCCTCTGTGTAATGGGGACAAAATATGCTTCAGAGAGGTATTGTGAAGATAAATTCATTAATATATTTCAACATTAACTATCTGTTAGCTCACTTCCATCCATCCTGTGCACTGAATGAGGCCAGGGTTCTGTGGATATAATAGTTTGTTACCAAAGGGGGGCAAATTAAGGTTGCACAGGCAACCTTAATTCTGGCATTTCCTAACTGTTGAGTGCTTGACATCACAACCTTAAAAATGTTATTTTAAGCTTTTTATGTAGTATGTATTTTACATTGAAATTACCTTTTCCCTGCACCTGAAGATGCTGTATGTTTGTTTACTGTTCAGTCAAGGCACATTAATATAATACATGAATGTTTTTAAAGCAAATTATTGCAAGCACTACATAACTGCCACTGCAAGTGATGAAGAAATTTAAATGATTTCTGCTGTTGAAATGGGTATATAAATATACTATTTCCATAACTTGACAGCAGCAAATGTCTGAGAGTTCTCCTATTGCTGGCTATGTCCCTTCCTCCCACCACACACAAACTTACAGACAAAAAGAGGAGGAGGAGGAAACAAATGTTCATATAACACACGTCCTGTTATTGATTTTTCACCCCAATCCACCCAGAGTCTTCTGTGCTGGAAATAATTAGACCCTGTGTACAAAGATGAAGCAAGAACCAATTCAATGCCAGGTTGCCAAAAATGAAGACAAGGGCACCTAATTAATATGGTGTATGGCACTCTTTTTTTGGATGAATGTGCTTCTCTTTTTGAGAAGCAGCCCAGTGGTGGTGATGTCACTCAGCCTGCTGTTAATTAAATGGTGTTAGCTTTATGCCTGTACAATTCCATTGGGGGAAGGGAAAAAATACACAGTTGGGTGGCAGCATCATTTTCCAGGAGCTTTGCAATTAAAAAGAAAAATCTATAAAAGGTACAGTGTGAGTTCCATTCCCATTGCAAGACTTTATTTCCTCTGATATATAATACACTTTATTTTTACAGAGCATTCTTAACAAAGAGAATCACAAAACATTGTAGAAATGCTAAGAGGAATAGAAGGTTTAAAGGCTGGCTTTGAAGAGAGGGAAGTGTTGTGGTACCTTGGAGGGCAGGGAAGAAAATGTTCCAAACAGATGGGGCTGGATGAACAAATGAGCAATTTCCAGCTGTGGACGATTGTAAGGAAGCCATGAAGCAGCAGCTAGGTTGGAAGAGTGTAATGAGGAGGTGGATATGAATCCAGAGTAAACCATCAGAGCAATCTTGAATTGAACATAGGAAGTGAAGGTGATGTGAATGAGATTGTTTAAGTCTTCCCACATTCTGAGACCTGCTATAAAAGGGATGATTGATAGCTGAGGTCAGAACCTGTTGATCACTGTAGAAACCTACTTATCTACTTATGGAAGTACTGTGAAAGGCAGAACAGACAAACTTAGAGATGAGAGAGGCAGTCAGAAGATAAAGTATTGGGTTTAGGTTGACATCAAGATTTCAAGAGCTATTCAATGATAGTTTTGTAATTTGTAAACAGCAGAGAAATCCAGCTGTTCCCAACAATGAGATTTACCAAGCAGAAAACCTCAGGCTTTCAGTTTTCCCATTGTAGGCAGGTATTAGTGCTGCCTAAAAAAATGCTTTGTGCACTATAGCTGTACAGCTGCTTCACTGCAGGAACTCTCTGCCTCTGAGCAGACCTCATTTCTACAGGCCTTAATGGGAATCTACTTCTGTTTCTTCCTCTCTCCTACTATTCTCCTTTGACATCTTACACCAGAGGAATCTTAGTGGCAGCCTGGTGAAAACTGTTCCTAGGTCTGCTCCATCATCACATGTGCACTGGCTCTGCTTCTGTCTGTCATGCTGCCAATGGCTTTGCCCACATGTGTTTGCCAGATAGGAAGCTCCAGTTTAACCCAGCCTGCCATGATGTCTTTCGAGGGTGAGGTGAAGTCTGTCTGTAAGCCCTGCTGGGCCCCTCTGCTTTTGACCTCTATGGACTCCCCTTTATGGCTGATGTTATTCTGAACCCTCCTCTGTAGCCCTGGGCCTCCTTCCTGGTTGCCTCACCCCCGCCTTGGCAATACTACTACTTTCCTACAAGGCCTCAGACACAATCATGTTATCACAGATTTTCCTGTGTTCTAGAGAAGTCCTATATCAATGAGAATTCTGGGTTGAGGCAGGTTGACCCATACCAGTTACGCCTCTCCTTTGCCTTGTAATGAGCTGGGGATTTTTCTTTTCTTGTGACATTTCCTTCTACTCCCTCCTCAGTTGCAGACTAAATTCTGACGAGTCTAACTTATGTAATTATTCTATATTCATCACTGTAGGATGTGAATAATATCATTTCCTCTCTCTCCTCCCCCAGTAAATGGGAGGGCAAAATCCTTCTCTTTGCCCAAGAGCTCCAAGATTTCCTCCTCTTCCTTTGATTCATAATCCTTGTCCAAATGAGTGTCTAATTGTTAAATTCTTGGAAACTGAAGATATTTCTGTACTATGAGTTGGTGCTTTGAGATAGGAGAGCACATGTGGGTATTTCTTGATGGAAAGCTAACTGGAATAAGTGAGTTCTTAGGATAGATTTGAAGAAGTGTTAGATCCTTTGCCTACCAGAGGAAGAAATGCTGGTCTGTGGGATAATTATTGATAGAGGCTATAGAAACAAGAGATTTTTCTGGCATGATATTCATGTACTTCTTATTAGTCGAACTGTCTTCTACTTGGCTGCTAAGTATCCATTCTTTCCATTCTGATTTCACCTTAAAACTCTTCTTCTGTGCAACTTACCATTAGATCAACTCTAATGTTGAGGTGCTTATGTTATCTCTCTCATCTGTCTAAAAAAGTAGTTTCTCATCCCTCATTGCATTTTGATTTTGAACTGTATTGTTGGTCTATTTAAGCCATTTGCTCCATGAGTCTATGTCCTTCTTGGACATAGGACCCAGCACAGTGTTGATGCTCAGTAAATAATAAATCACCATACCGATTTAAGTCAAATAGTTAAGACAGAATAAAAAGAACTTAGTAATGTTCATTGTCTCAGGTTCACATTTTCTTTTGTAGGTTCACAATGGCCAAACCAAAAATAGACTGTGTTGGTATGACTTTTCAGTTAAGAGTTATAATAGATGCATAATGTCTTAGCCAGTGTGTTCTCATTACTTCATTAAGAGAAGGAAAATCTGTGGAACAGCCGGAGAGTAGAACTGAAATGGATTTACTGAACTTAGTCTAGTAGTGGCTGAAGTATTAACAATAAACCAGAGCTACTGTGGTGCAATTCAGATTTCAGTAATGTCCATGTGCTGAGAAGATCTTAAGCTCATGGAACTCAATAGACTAGCACAGAGTCTGATCTATAACTCATCTCTCTTGAGAAGGCCCAACAGGCTAATGTTTCAGAAGGATATTATTTCTGGAACAGTATTAGTGATTCACATTGCTTTTTTTTTGGTTCATATTTTTAAATTATTTATTGCACTCATTTAAGGGATCAATTCAGGAAAGCACTTAAGCATGTGTTTAGGTGCCTTACTGAATAAGAGCCTTATGACTTAGGGCCCGGTATTGGTTCCACTGAAGTCAATGGGAGTTTTGCTATTTACTTCAATAGAAGCAGGATCAGGCCTATAATAGGTAAAGGATTTGTTTATTTGTATCCTTTGGGAGCATAAATATTACACACACCATCCAAAATCATAGTAATGTAAATCTTGTTGTTGCCAAAATCAAATCATGTTGCTTTAGATTTCATATAATAAGATTAAATTGAGTCAGATTCTTATATGTCTGTCTTTTCTTCTGTAGTTTGGCTTTGCATCCTCGGAAGGACATTGTGGTAACTGCAAGCGATGACCGCCTCTGGAAGATGTGGGCCTTTCCTAATGGGAACATCATTATGACAGGCGAAGGCCACACTGATTGGCTTTCTGGCTGCTGCTTCCATCCAAGGTTAGTACAAACAGTACCCTCAACCAGCGCTAATCCCTTCTGGGGAAATGCTTGTTTACCTTTTCGTCCCTCGGTGGCCTGCTTTGATGACTTTCTATTCTCAGTGTAACCTTGTGCTCTCGGCTGAATTTCAAAACATGTAGATAAACGTTCCTTTGGCTTTCACTGTGTTGACTTAAGATTGATTGCTTTGGATATTTTGTATGCCCCAAATTTGGTGCACATGCCGGTGCATCAAACAAATAGTACTGAGCTTTTTAAGTCTAGCTGTGTTCATTCTCTGTGTATCCCTGCACCGTGACAAACATTGCATGTTCTTTAGTTGTATAGGAGAGTTGACTTCCTTGTATTCATCATTTTTGTGGATCTTATTTAAAATATTTAAATTTCCCTAAGGAATAGGTGTATGGGCTTCCCCCTTTACAGAAAGTCAAATGATTTTGCAGACAAAAAGTAATGTTCAGAAATAATTTAGAGTTAATTGTTATTCTATAGAAAAATGTAATTTAATTGTACTGTGGTAAACTTACCTTTTCATCTCCTGACATTGGAGATGTATATAGTAAAATGATTTTGCATCAGATTTATGTTGTTAACCATGGCTTGCAGTTGTAGTTAGAGCTCTTTGTATTTTAACATAGTGAACATCTGCTTGACTTCGCAGCCCAAATTTTAACTTAAGAGCTTTATTATGCCTCCAAATCTGCATTTTTTTCCCAAAGCTTCTGTTGGTTTCTCATATGTTCATTGAATCTTAAAAAAAAAAAATAAAAAAATAGTAGTACTATTTTAGGCCTCAGTACAGGAATGCATACCAGTTTGCGAGAGAACTTAAGTATGTGCTAAATTTTCAGCTTGCACCATTTTCTTCAGTGGGACTTACATGCATGCTTATGTGCTTTCCTGAAATGGGATATTATTGAGTAAGATGGAAAGCTGCAGACTTGATCCTACATTTCCTTATGTACCCAAAATTCCCCTTGCCTTAACTAGGAGTTTCAGATGCACAAGTAATGTAGGTTCAGACCTTAAAGATGGTGCCTTTACTTCAGAATGCCTTCCTAATATTTAGAAGCAGTATTATGTATCAAAGTGGCATCGCTCTGATATTTGAGTATCAGAGGGTAGCCGTGTTAGTCTGGATCTGTAAAAGCAGCAAAGAATCCTGTGGCACCTTATAGACTAACAGACGTTTTGGAGCATGAGCTTTCGTGGGTGAATACCCACTTCCATCACATGCATCTGAGGAAGTGGGTATTCACCCACGAAAGCTCATGCTCCAAAACGTCTGTTAGTCTATAAGGTGCCACAGGATTCTGATATTTGAGTGAATTCAAAAATAGGAGGCAAAAATAATAAAATGGGGGGGGGGACGGCAAGGGAAGGGAGGAAGAATGGGAAGTTGGGTCTTCCATTTTCGTAAATACCACAGAAGACTTTTTTTTTCCCTTCAGTGAATGGCTGCTCAGGTTGTATTGAACATAGGAGCCTGCAGTACATTCCATTTCAAACTTACAGATAAACAGCAGAACACTGACATCCTCTCACCTCTTATGACCATAAAACTCCTCTCTCAGAACAGAAAATACAATTAGAAGAGCATGCTATCACTTATAAGGCTGCTGGGCATACTAATCAGATTTTGATAATGCATTGTTACCATGACACCGATGACTCAGATTAAAAAAAAAATTCTCATTAGTCTTTGACCAGCAAACAGTCCTTTCAATAGGCTTCCTGTTTCTCATTCAATTATTGCAATTTAAAATGAGCGAGGTACATTATTATTCACTTGCAATATGAATTTACTCTGGGTGAATGCTATATAAAGAGTAAAAGAAATGCTGCTACAGTATGCACCTGCTGTTAGTGGATGAAATAAATATAATGGGACAGAACACATTTAATCAGTCTTTTTTTCAGTTTAGGGCTTCTACACATCAGATGTGAAATTAACAAGATGCAAGTGGAAAGTTCTTGTACAGAGTATCATGATTAAAATGTAGACATTCATTAGTTTAATTTTTATTTGCATGAATAAAATGGTTTATTCACAGAGAGAGTTGAGAGGAAGGATATTCCTATAGGAAGGCTACTCAACAGGGATTCAAAGACCAGAGTTCAATTACCTATTTATCCACTAACTTCCTGTGTGACTTTAGGCATGTAATTTAATTGCTCTGTGCTTTGGTTCCCCACCTGTAACTTGGGGATAAAACCTACTTTCTCTCACACTTTTTGTCTGTCTTGCCTATTAAGATTTTAAGGTCTTCAGTAAAGGCACTGCCTCTTATAATAATATTATACAATGCCTAGCACAATGAAGCCTAACCTGGCTGGCTCTATAATACAAATGAATAATAATCTGTCTTTATAAGATATTAAAAGCTCTTTTACATTGTTAAAGGCTCAATTCTGTTAGAACTTGGGTTTCCTTTTCATAAGACAAGAGTTTTGCTACAAATAGAAGGAATAAACATTCTCCTTCAAGTAGTGTCTGTGTGGGTGTCCATTTCAGGTGCATATGTGGCTCTTGAGCTGAGATTTTCCATTAGCAGTGTTCCTACATATTCCCTGTGCTTCCTTGTGCTACACAACAATAGACTATATAAGGATGAGGGGACAGACTGCCCTCAGTTCCTTCTCATCTGCCACAGCCTGAAGCAGAATCTTAGTGTGTTTGCTTTGAACGTGCCTCGACTATCTTGTATTCTGTTTTTAGAATCACAGACTTTAAGGTCAGAAAGGACCATTATGGAGCAGGTCTTCAAGGAATCAATTCTGAAGCACTTAGAGGAGTGGAAAGTGATCAGGAATAGTCAGCATGGATTCACCAAGGGCAAGTCATGCCTGACTAACCTAATTGCCTTCTATGGGGAGATAACTGGGTCTGTGGATGAGGGGAAAGCAGTGGATGTGTTATTCCTTGACTTTAGCAAAGCTTTTGATACGGTCTCCCACAGTATACTTGCTAGCAAGTTAAAGACGTATGGGCTGGATGATTGGACTATTAAGGTGGATAGAAAGCTGGCTAGATCGTCGGGCTCAACAGGTAGTGATCAACAGCTCCATGTCTAGTTGGCAGCCGGTTTCAAGTGGAGTGCCCCAGGGGTCGGTCCTGGGGCCGGTTTTGTTCAATATCTTCATTAGTGATCTGGAGGATGGCGTGGACTGCACTCTCAACAAGTTTGCAGATGACACGAAACTTGGAGCAGTGGTAGATACGCTGGAGGGTAGGGATAGGATACAGAGGGCTCTAGACAAATTAGAAGACTGAGCCAAAAGAAACCTGATGAAATTCAACAAGGAGAGTCCTGCACTTAGGATGGAAGAATCCCATTTACTGTTACAGAATAGGGACCAAATGGCTAGGAAGCAGTTCTGCAGAAAAGGACCTAGGGATTACAGTGGACCAGAAGCTGGATATGAGTCAGTGTGCCCTTGTTGCCAAGAAGGCTAACGGCATTTTGGGCTATATAAGTAGGGGCCAGTAGATCGAGGGATGTGATCATTCCCCTCTATTCAACCTTGGTGAGGCCTTATCTGGAGTACTGTGTCCTGTTTTGGGCCCCACAGTACAAGAAGGATGTGGAAAAATTGGAAAGAGTCCAGCGAAGAGCAACAAAAATGATTAGGGGGCTGCAGCACATGACTTATGAGGAGAGGCTGAGGGAACTGTGATTGTTTAGTCTGCAGAAGAGAAGGATGAGGGGGGATTTGGTAGCTGCTTTCAACTACCTGAAAGGGGGTTCCAAAGAGGATGGATCTAGACTGTTCTCAGTGGTACCCGATGACAGAACAAGGAGTAATGGTCTAAAGTTGCAGTGGGGGAGGTTTAGGTTGGATATTAGGAAAAACTTTTTCACTCAGAGTGGTGAAGCACTGGAATGGATTACCTAGGGAGGTGGTGGAATCTCCTTCCTGAGAGGTTTTTAAGGTCAGGCTTGACAAAGCCCTGGCTGGGATGATTTAGTTGGGAATTGGTCCTGCTTTGAGCAGAGGGTTGGACTAGATGACCTCCCGAGATCCCTTCCAACCCTGACATTCTATGATTATTGATCATCTTGTCTGACCTCCTGCACAACACAGGCCACAGAATCTCACCCACCCACTTCTGTATCAAACCCATGTCTGAGCCGTTGAAGCCCTCAAATCATTTGTTTAAAAGACTTCAAGGTGCAGAGAATCTTCCAGCAAGTGACCCGTGTTCCACACTGCAGAGGAAGGCGAAACCCCCCCAGGGCCTCTGCCAATCTGCCCTAGAGGAAAATTCTTTCCTGACTCCAAATATGGCGATCAGCTAAACCCTGAGCATGTGGACTCACCCAGCCAGCATCCAGGAAAGAATTCTCTGTAGTAACTCAAGAAACCACCCCATCTAACAGGCCATTGGGCATATTTACTGCTAATAGTCAAAGACCAATTAATTGCCAAAATTAGGCTATCCCACCATCCCATCCCCTCCATAAACTTATCGAGCTTATTCTTGAAGCCCCCACTACTCCCCTTGGCAGGTTGTTCCAGAACTTCACTCCTCTGATGGTTAGAGTAGTAGTAGTTTGTTTAGGATTAGTTAATATTTGTAGTTGTTAGTGATAGTTATAGTCAGTTAAAGATAAGTAGTGAGAGGATTGTTCTGTTCCTCTCCTTCCCCTTGGGAAGCCTTATTCTCCTGGCAGGGGGTGCCTGGCTCGCCATGTTTTAAACACTGCCTTCCTTGTTGAGGGGCTACACCTGTGAACAACAGCCACTCTCGGGGCTTGTCTATACTTTTGGCTGAATTGGCACTGCTGTGATTCATGTAGTGCTGTTGATTTAGCGGGTCTGGTGAAGACAAGCTAAGTTGATGGCAGAGTGCTCTCCCCTCGACATCTGTACTCTACCTTCCTGAGAAGTGGAAGGCAAGTTAGAGGGAGAGTGTCTCCTGTTGACATAGCACAGTTTAGACACCTGTGTAAATTGATCTAAGTTATGTTGACTTCAGTTACATAACTGAAGTAGCATAACTTAGGTCGACTTACAGCTTTACTGTAGACCAGCCCTAAGTGTGTCCATTGCTGGGGGGAATCCCGCATCTCCCAGAAGGGCAACTTCTGCCTGGCCCTCAAATCCTGAGGAAGGAAGAATAGGGAGATTAAACTGTGATTCTTTATGATGGAATGCTCCTTTCAACCAACTTCTGAGTCTGATCAGGAGACCCCCTGCTGTATCTCTGTCTCCAGATAGATCCAGCTCTCCTTCAACCTCGGTGGAAAGTTTCCCTAAGAAAGGAAAGACTTTGGAGACTTCAAGCTTCAGTAGAAATGAGTCAACACAAATTACTTACCTGCAGAAATAGAAGAGATTCGTCCATTGGTGTCATTGCCACTGTCTGGTGCCTGTATCTGTGTCACTCTTAGTCATCGCACATTACCTGTTAGATCAAAATAAATCAGGGTTATCAGTTAGTTTGATAAAAATCCACTTGGCTACAATATCAGCCTTTCATCCTCCAGCAGAAGCGTTCTCCATATTTCCTCACCCTGTGTCATTAAGGTTCATTAATGGTTTGCGATATCTCTGCTGCCAGGTTAGGGATCCCACTATCACTTGGAACCTCAGTTTGGTACTTAAATACCTCATGAGACCTCCATTCATATCAATGGAAACCTGCTCTCTGCTCCACTGTCTGTGAAGACTGCCTATTTTTTTAAGTAGCTATCATATTGGCCCATAGGTTTGGGGAAATTGGGGACCTTGATGGCATATCCCTCCTTTATTGTGTTCTTCAAGAATAAGGTTTCTTTATGCCGACACCTCAAATTCTTACCTAAGGTACTATCAGAATTTCATCTTAACCAGTCCATTCATCTACTAGTGTTTTTCTTCCCAAAACTGCGTCACTCTCTGCAAGAGATCTGTTTCCATGTCTTAAATGTTAAACAGGTAGAACCAAACAGAATTTCAGAAGTCACCAAGAATGGTCATTTCCATTACAGGTAGATCCAAGGGGTCCATAGTCTTTTCTCAGAGACTACTGAGGCGGATATCTGGGTGTATTATCATGTGTTACAATGCAGCAGGCATTCATCCTCCCCCCTTCCCCAAAGGGTGATACATGTTCTACCAGATCCTAACCACATCCATAGCATTACTTAAGAACTTGCCAGTATCTGAGATATGTAGGGGCACCACATAGGCTTCAGTATATACATTTTCTAAACATTACGCTTTGATCCATGCCACCAGATCTGATGCAGCACTTGAGTTTGCAGTACTATCTTCAGTTCTAGACTCAGCTCTGAAGCCCACTCTTCCCTCTGGGGATCCTGCTTGGAAGTTACCTGAAGAGCAGAACCAATGGGGATGCTACCTGAAGAAAAAGAAGTTACCTTGCGTAGTAACTGCGGTTCTTAGAGATGTGTCTCCCTACCGGTGCTCCACTACCAGTCTCCTTCCCCTCTGCTTTAGACTGTTTTCTATGGGATGTTCAGGTGGAGAAGAAGCTAAGGGTGATTTGCCCATGCATCCCTATATAATAACCTCGGTTTCCAGCACAAGGAGGCATACTGAGCCATGTGCAGGCCAAAAGGACACTGCTAATGGAAAATCTTCGATCAAGGGCTCTAGAGGTGCCTGCATACTTGAAGGGGAACACTCATAGGAATATGCCTCTTAAAGAACCACAGTTATTGCACAAGGTGAGTAACCTCTTCCTCTAGATCTTTACACACTTGTACTAGGAAAACTACAAACATTTTTTTTTAAAAGCCTTTGGTCTATTGCTATTGTATTTTTTCGGTATGTCAGTGTGTCATTGGCTTGTTTAATTCTTTTCTGAAGTTTTGTATTTTTTTCTACAAAATTTCATTTTAGGGCTGAGCATAAGGATTTTTCTATTAACCACAATTTATGGTTGGCCATTAGTTGCCTGGTACAGTATAGTAGAGATTCTTTTACAAAAGCCTTTCAGAACAAAGCCTAAAAATCCAGTATGAAATTTAGGAGTTGTAGAGAATTCGTCCTAAGGGCCTGATGCAATTAAAGCTTCATCTGGTGTCTCAGCAAGGCCATGCAAGCTCTGAACTGTAATTGAAATTAATAGAACACTTTCCTTTGTATTCACCTAAAATCCCATTCAGGACCAGAATACTATGGGAAAAAATTGTGGGGCTTAAAAATATTTAATAACCATATTGCTGAGTTCCTATGGCAATTTGCTATTTTATGGCAGACACAGAGAATGCTTGCTTTGTATTATTCCCTACAGAAATCTTGGAAATTGCTGCCTTTCAACTTACAGCCAATATAACCTTGAACATAATCTGTTCTGACCTTTAAATTGTTTTTCACAAAGAGAAGTTGCACAGTCCTCTGGTTCAGCTTTTCACCAGTTTTAAATATCTGGAAAGGGAAAGAAATGGAACAGTCTCTACACAAGTGAAAGAAAAGAACATAGCTTATTGGTAGAGCAGTGTGGGGAAAATATCATTCCAAGTTGACAAGAAACAAACAAAGAAAAACATATTTTTTTTTCACTGACCCAACCAAAAAAAAAAAAAAAAGGAGAGGAGGGAGAAGAAGAAACAACGTTGTTTTGGATTGAATGAAATGTTTCAATTTTTTCATAATTTCTTTCAGCTGGCAAAATTCAGGAATTTGGAAAAAGTTTTCATTGACCTGAATCTGCAAGTTTTGATGAAAAAATGTTTTGACCAAAAATTTTCACCCACCTCTACTTATTGACTAAAACGTGGATGCAAGATTGAACTGAATTTTCTTTCCAGTACTAATCTAAATCAAACTACCATATGACTTTGAAGCCAGCTTGACTGAAGCTGTATTCTGATTATCAGTGAAATGCTTATTCAGTTAACAATATCATATTTAAAATAATTCCCCTGGAAAGAGAGGTATAATGACAAACCTATTTTGATCACCACATTATTTCGTGTACACAGTAGGTGTCATATATGACAACAGCTATACTGACTGACAAACCAGGGATTGAACCAGAGGCTTCCAGAACTAAAACCATGAATTACTATAGCTTGAGCTAAATAGCCGGACTTCATAGGTGGGGGCTATAGCAGATTCAGATACTCTATGGATCAGTACAAGGGTGATGTGTGCCTTGACAAGATAAACATTTGCGTAGACCCAGCCTTTCCCTCCCCACACCAGGAAGTGCTCTTGAATACAGTTGCTAAGTGGGAGGGCACTGTGGCTGGATCTCATACTACTACAGACATAGTGCCCAGGTTCTGCTTCTGGATCGGCTCTGAGGATCTTGATACTGATTGTGATCTCACTATGTACATGGAACTCTTAGGACAATACATATAGGGAGAATGGAGTGTTTGTGTTGTGATCCCCTGTGCAAACCTGAGAGTAGAATTTGGCCTTGAGCTTTTAAAAAAAAAAAAAAAAGAAAGGAAAACTTCAGACATGTCCAATTATCTGCAGAGCACTGTTGCTGGAAGGGAGGAGGTGCTTTGTTTTTGAAGTTCAGGTGACAAGTGGTCAGACTTCAAAAGGAATCACTCTGCCTTCTTCTGGCTGAGCAGCACTTTGAAGGTAAAAGAGCTTCTTTCAGGATTCAGTTTTTATTTAAATCACTTAGGGCTAACTGTTGGCTCATCCTGTGTGAGTACGCAAGGGGCGATGAGAGAAGGCGCACCTCCCTCCACAGCCATCCACAGAGGTCTCATGCAGAATGCTGACATTAGAAATCACATCCGATGACATTGGATGTCCCCTCCCGAATGAGCTGAGGGAATTCATGCTGCACCTTTAACTAGCACATGCAAGGAACGTCATATAGTCCTCTAGCATTCTCTGAAGCACTCTGCCTAAATCCTCCCCAGGACACCCCTCTTCAGCTTCACGCTCTTCACCTAGACTGCTTCAGTGAGAAATGGGTACAATTGGGTTATAAGTTAGTGTACATTCAGCTCTAGATTTAGCTGTTTAGAAACTGACCCAGAATAACCACATGATCTACTCTGGTAGAGACCCCGATGATGGGGGTGGGGGGGGAATCTGCAGCCTCTTCTCTATCTGTGAGATCCTAGGGAGTCAGCACCACTTCCACAGGGCACAATCAGGGTGACCGAGAATGTGCTAATTCATTCTATCACTTTAGCTTCAACCAGGGAGGCTCCTTAAAACTTAGGGATGCTCTCCTTTTATCCCTGGTGGAAACCAAAAGAGAGCATGAGGCATTCCATCAGTGTCTGCTCTCCCTAAGGGTGAGATTCTTCCCAGTGGCACAGAAGCCCAGACTGGTGCAGGGATGCATAATTTCCATCTACCTACAGCCCCTTTGGAGTAACTTATGTATGTCTACACTGCAATTAGGAGTGTGATTGCCACTCATATAGACACACCCAAGTTAGCTTGGGTAACAGATCAGTGAAGCTGCTGCAGTATTGGCTTCAGCGTGGCTGTGCAAGACTGCCTGGAACCCTGGGTAATTATTCGAGTGGTTAGCCCACGATGAAGCCTGTACTGCCATAGCTTTGCTACTCCTATGCCCAAGTTAGCTAGATGAAAGCTAGCTCAGAGATATCTACAGAAGCTGCAGTTACACCCCATGATTGCAGTGCAGACATCCATCAGTCACTGTACTTAAAACTGAAAGTTGTTTGACAGTCGGCAGTGTTTATGAGCAGCGTGGGGTTCATGGTGGGGAAAGGGGCTGCTTTAAAATTCTCCCCAGTGCCCTCCTACACTTTTAACAGCACTTTACAGTTCTAAAGCCAATTTGCTCTCTCACATTTTATTGCAAGATATAAAGGTTGTGTGGTAAAGCTCTATGAGAAGTCGGACTTTGCCCAACCTAATGCATTGAACATCTCTCAACTGAGCTTCAGCAGTATGAAGTGAAAGCAGAAAGGGACTGATGGGTCATAAACTGCTCAGGAAGAGGCTCTAGTGTTCCCAAAACATGTAGACGAGGAGGAGGAGGAGGACGGAAGCTTTAAGGTTAGGCAAAAATCATTTACATATAATTGTATTCAAAAATAGTAGAGGAATATCACTGTACTAGTTTAACTTATCCTTTTTGCTTTAAAAACTGTTTTAAAACACAGCTTAAAGAACCATATTATAATAGCACTAAAATACTTCAGGGCGTGTATTATATTTTATTGGTCTGTTAATACTAGCTTTGGGTGGTTAAAACACCAAACCACACAATGTACCTGAGGTGTATGTTAATGGACTAATAAAACTCACCGTTGAGTGTCTTAATGCTATATTATTTGCTCTCCACATATGCTAGCATAATGTTCAATGACATTAATATAGTATTGAACATTAATAGAGTACCTTCTTTTCGGAACATTTTTTGGAAACTTTCTCATGTAAAACAGGGATTGAGCCTGTGAAACAACATGAACTTTTTAGTTCAGATCCTCTGAATCTAAAAGCATCTATAAGTAGTAATTTTGATTCATTCTCAAACCCTTGTGCTGCAAATTGTGTGCTTATGAACTGGTAATATTCTGTTGATCTAGGACAGAAGAATTGCCAATATCATCTTAGTTATTATTTCTACTCTCCCAACATCGCATTTATTAATTGTAAACAAATAATATCAATATTATTAATGTTATATGATGAGCACTAACAATGTATTCGGCAATGTAGACAATAGCATATAAAGAGAAACATCTTATATATAAGAAGGCCCTATTTTCTCACTGAACTTGAATAATTCACAAATGTATTTGTCAAGCCATTTAGTATTCATAAGAATGTACATACTAACAATTATTGAGATAAGCTAAAATCAAAATTATTATATTGCACATTTATTATGGCAAGAACACACCACAAGTATTTCATAACCATGCCTTCCCGAGCGCCAGGGCCGGCTCCAGGCCACAGCGCGCCAAGCGCGTGCTTGGGGCGGCACGCCACAGGGGGCGCTCTGCCGGTTGCTGGGAGGGCTGCAGGCAGCTCTGGTGGACCCGCCGTAGGCGTGGCTGCGGACGGTCCCCTGGTCCCGCGGCTCCGGTGGACCTCCCGCAGACACGCCTAGGGCAGCTCCACCGGAGCCGCGGGACCATCGGACCCTCCACAGAAATGCCTGTGGGAAGTCCACTGGAGCCGCGGGACCGGCGAGTGACAGTGCCCCGCCCGTGATGTACCACCGTGTTTGAGGCGGCGAAATTGCTAGAGCCGGTCCTGCCGAGCACTACCAGGTGAAAGGCTTCGTAAGCTTTCTGAATCAAGAACTGTCATTTTCTGTTTGTCTGTACAGCACCTAAGCTGGTAGACTCAGTAGGCATTACTGTGTTATAAATGTTTAACAATCATTTTAGCACTGAATGTTTTTCTTTTCAGCACCTCAGAACATCCAAGTTTCTCACTAACTATGGGCCAGATAGGTAGCCTGCTAGATGAAGCGACTTTGTGTTTGAGTATAAAAACTGAGCTTCCTTCCTACTGAGCCTGAAGTCTGAAGAAAATGGTAATTCATGAATGACTGGTTTGTTAAATTCAGAATCAGAGTTCTGTATGTGACATGTCCAAACTGGGGCTTTTAAGATGATATGGGCAATTTATTTCCTTTAGGACATGAGACAAAAGAGCAAAATAAGGAAAGGCAATAGGAAACCCTGATACCACTTAAATAGCAATGTGTCTAACAGATTAAAATAAAACAAAAACTCTCTATCTACTCTTGTGCAAAATCATATTTTCTGGCAAGACAATTAATTTGATTTTGTGAGAGCTTATTTGGCAAGATTTATCACTAACTTTTTTCTGAGGCTACCTCTGAGTTCTTCAGTTTGAGCGTTCACAAGAGAATTCTAATTCTTCTTTTTATAATAAGTGGTGAAAAAAATCATGGCTATCTTCTTGTCAAAGGAAGGGGTGATCATCTGCCCCCTGGGCAGTTGTTGGAGTGCGTAGCTATAATGTCATCTGTGTGAGGACCTGTATAGCCTCTCTCTTTAAAAGATGAGTGAGCCAGTCTTATGGCCCAAAGTTCTATGTTTATGTGTAATCTGGTCTAAATGGTCCCCCCAAGATCAATTGGAGGCATTAATACATAATTTTGGACAAGTGGTAGGAAAGCAGAAAGTTGGAAGAGGACATTTGGGAGAAATGCCCAACACAAGAAGGACTAACAGTTTGTATGAAGGAGACAAAACTTTGCTGAGGCTGTGTAACCATGGCCAATAATGAAAATTAGCCAAGAGTGAAAAGATTTAAAACTGAGCCTACTTGATGTGTGGAATCACCTTCATTAATCTGAGAACCTGTGTTTTAAATATATGCTTTTTTCATGGTCTAAATCTATTAAATCGTAGCTAACTCTATTGATAACTACCCTGGGAATTTACAAGGAAAGCTGAAAGAGAGAGAGGGTTGTTAAGAAGAAATAGGGTGACCAGACAGTAAATGTGAAAAATTGGGACAGGGGAATGAGGGGTAATACAGGGGAGGGATAGCTCAGTGTTTTGAGCATTGGCCTGCTAAACCCAGGGTTGTGAGTTCAATCCTTGAGGGGGCCATTTGGGGATTTAGTTAGGGATTGGTCCTGCTTTGAGCAGCAGTTTGGACTAGGTGACGTCCTGAGGTCTCTTCTAACCCTGATATTCTGTGATACAAAAAAGACCCTAAAATCAGGACATCTGGTCACCCTAAGAAGAAATGAGTGGCCACAAATGTTAGGGAAGATAAAAGTGGCAAAGGAGTTGTTGGTCATTGTTGTGATATCAGGGTCAAGGGTGGAAAGAAGTGATTAAACAATATAGTCAAAGTGAGTTTTCTTCTTAAAGCACAGGATATCAGAGATATTAGAAGGGAAGAAGAATGAGAGAAAAAGAAAAGAAAAGAGGAAGCATAAAATCAGTAGCAAAGAGTGGAGGACATGTGAAGGTAGACATTAATTTATTGCAACTTAGAGCAATTTTAAATATAAAATTGCTCTAAGATCATTTCCCATAGTCAGCCACAGAAAAATTGAAAAGGAAAGCTGAGTTGGTGGAAGAAGGGCCAAGGATTATCAATACCACCTGGAAATTATTATTTTTTGTGTCAGCATAGTGCCTCGCAGTCCTAATCATGGGCCAGAAGCGCATTGTGCTAGGCACTGTACAAATAGAGAACAAAAAAGACAGTCCTGCCCTAAAGAGCTTACAATCTAAATATAAGGCAAGAGCAAACAGATGGATACAGACGGATGGATGGGGATTACAAGGAAATAATGAAACAATATTGGTCAGCATGATAGGGTGTGGCTTAACCGTTGTCAAATTTTTGAGGGCAAAGGATTCTACTGGTTTGATTATCAAGGTGGATTAGAAACGGAGATCAGTGCTCACCCCTCCATTCCCCTTGTCTCAAACCGTAGACTCCCCGTAGATTGTACCAGCTAGGAGGGATCTAATACTGATATATGCAACCACATCCATCTAAATCAAACTTCTGGGCAGCGATAATGTCCTCATACGTCAGTGTTTGGTGAGAAACAGCTACTGGGCACACACAGAGTCAAACACTCTATCAATCTGATTCCAAAAATATGAAGGCTGTTTTTTATTTGGTTGCATGTAGTAACTATTTTTTTCCTTAATAATGAGCATAACTACAATGGGTAGTGAAACAAAAACAAAGTGATTTGATGACAAATTGTGACTAGGGTTCTTTAGTCATGGTGTCAATATTATTTTAAAAGCTATGCTGACAGCAAATATGGGCCTCCCTAACATTTCAGTAATTTCTAATATCAGTCTTTGCATGTTTCATTGGCAAATACAGCAAGCAACTGATGATTTATCCTGCTATTATATATTTTCTCTTGTTTCATAGATGGACTTAATCTTAGGGCATGCAGTGCTGTTGAGGCTGTATTAGTCCCAGGATACTAGAGAGACAAGGTAGGGGAGGTAATATCTTTTGTTGGACCAATAAAATATTACCTCACTCACCTCGTCTCGTTAAGTGTAGAGTATCATTTGCATTAAGAGTATTCTCTGAAGCTAGGAAGGTTTGCAGGTCAAGTAGACACTGTCAGAATCATGACTCCAGGATGTGCTAAATGCCATTATAAAGTAATGTTTCTTAGCTGTGGTTAAACAAAACAGCATTCATCAGTATTTGATGGTCTTGTTCGTTTCAGAGAAGACCTTGGCATGCTGTTTTAGAGGTCTTGGAAAATTCTGTTGATATGGAGACAAGCAGAGGCGTGTAAAAATTGTGTCTTAGAGAATATTATTGGGTTCTGTCTAGACAATAGAATATGATGCTTTGAGAGGCTCCACTTAGCATCGACCAGGTCAAAAATCATGCCTAAATTAGTGCCATATTTTTTTTAATGTCACCCTCCTCAGGTCAAAAGGTGACTCTTCAAAATGTTTATTCCTGTGGAGGATGGAAGAGGCTGAGGATTTAAGTAGCTCTCTGACCTAGTCTCAGTAACTCTTAGGCCTGGTCTACACTACGCGTTTAAACTGATTTTAGCAGCGTTAAACCGATTTAACGCTGTACTCATCCACACTACAAGGCCCTTTATATCGATATAAAGGGCTCTTTAAATCGGTTTCTGTACTCCTCCCCAACGAGAGGAGTAGCGCTAAAATTGGTATTACCATATTGGATTAGGGTTAGTGTGGCTGCAAATCGACAGTATTGGCCTCCGGGCGGTATCCCACAGTGCACCACTGTGACCGTTCTGGACAGCGATCTCAACTCGGATGCAGTGGCCAGGTGAACAGGAAAAGCCCTGTGAAATTTTGAATTTCATTTCCTGTTTGCCCAACATGGAGCTCTGATCAGCACGGGTTGCAATGCAGTCCCAAATCCAAAAAGAGCTCCAGCATGGACCGTACGGGAGATACTGGATCTGATTGCTGTATGGGGAAACAGATCTGTTCTATCAGAGCTCTGTTACAGAAGACGAAATGCCAAAGCGTTTGAAAAAAAAAATCTACAGGCTACAGAGTGCTGTGTGACAAGCGTAACGGGAAGCCAGAGACTCAAATGGACGCTCATGGGGGGGAGGTACTGAGGACTCCAGCTATCCCACAGTCCCCAGCAGTCTCCAAAAAGTATTTGCATTCTTGGCTGAGCTCCCAGTGCCTGTAGGTTCAAACACATTGTCTGGCATGGTTCAGGGAATAGATCGTCAATTTACTCCACCCCCCCCCCCCCAATGTGAAAGAAAAGAGAAAGAAATTGTTTCTTGACTTCTTTCAGTGTCACCCTATGTCTACTGAATGCTGCTGGTAGATGCGATGCTGCAGCAGTGAAGAGCAGTAGCCACTCCTCTCCCCTCCCTGGTGGCAGACGGTACATGCTTGATTGCTGAATACCCCTGGCTGGCCTCAGGGGCGCCTGGGTAAAAATAGGAATGATTCCTGGTCATTCCCAATAGATGAGACAGAACGGCTGGTAACCGTCTTCATCATAGCCGCTGGGGGCTGAGCTCCATCAGCCCCCTCCCTTTCGTGTGTAAAGAAAAGATTCTGTCCTGCCTGGACTATCATAGCAGCAGCATGCTGGGCTCCTCTCCCCCGCACCGCTTAATGTCCTGCCTGGACTGTCACAGCACCGGGAGGCTGCCTCCCCCTCATTTTATCTCACTAACAAGTCACTGTTTCTTATTCCTGCATTCTTTATAACTTCATGACACAAATACGGGGGGGGACACTGCCACGGTAGCCCAGGAAGGTTGAGGGGCGAGGGAAGCAACAGGTGGGGTTGTTGCAGGGGTCCCTCCGTGAATGGCATGTAACTCATCATTTCTGCGGGATCTGACACGGAGCAGTGTGCTCTCTGATACACTGGTTCTCTAGCACACTTGCCCAAATTCTAGGCAGGACTTACTATTTTTAGAAACCATAAAAGAGGGATTGACTCGGGGAGTCGTTCCAAGTTTTGCTTTTGCGCCCCCGGCCGATCTCAGCCATGGGCACCCATGATAGCAGCAGACAGCACAGACGGACAGATAACCGTCATCTCATTGCCAAATTACACTGGCAGCAGACGGTACAGAACGACTGGTAACAGTCTCTGCTATCATGCAAAAGCAAATGAATGATGCTGTGTAGCGCTTCAGTATCGCCTCTGTCCGCGGCATCCAGTACACATATGATGACTGTAAAAAAAAAAAAAAAAGCTGAACGGGCTCCATGGTTGCCGTGCTATGGCATCTGCCAGGGCAATCCAGGGAAAAAGGGCGCGAAATGATTGTCTGCCGTTGCTTTCCCGGAGGAAGGAATGACTGACGACATTTACCCAGAACCACCTGTGACAATGATTTTTGCCCCATCAGCCACTGGGCTCTCAACCCAGAATTCTAAGGGGTGGGGGAGACTGCGGGAACTGTGGGATAGCTACAGAATAGCTACCCACAGTGCAATGCTCCGGAAATCGACGCTAGCCTCGGACCATGGACGTACACCGCCAAATTAATGTGCTTAGTGTGGCCGTGTGCACTCGACTTTATAATATCTGTTTTATAAAACCAGTTTATGTAAAATCGGAATAATCCCGTAGTGTAGACGTACCCTTAGACACTCAGGTTTTGCTATGGAAAAGCCTCTTGCTGCCAACCACTGCTGAAAGTGCAAAGTACTGCTAGGGACACCAGGGTCAGAGAGCAAGGGGCTGAAAGAAAAGGGAGAATTATGATAACAAGTAAGGGCCATATTGTGTGTGGCCAATGCACATCTAGCTAAGGGTCAGTAAGAACCCTCCCCATTTCCTACTGCCAGGGGGGCATTCATAATAGCAATTCCTGTGCCCAGGGAGGACTGAGACTCATTCCTTGCTCCTCTTAAGGGACAGAACAGGGGCAGGGAGGAATGGTGGTGGCTCTGTTCCCTCCTCTCAGGCAATCTGGGATGGCCTTAGGGGTGGGCCACCAGGGGACCGCCCAGGGGCACTATAGTCAAGGTGGTGTCATGCTGCAGTGCAGAGGTGCGTACTGCTGGTGCAGAGTCAGAAACTGGAAGGGGAGGCACCCAGATTCCTTCCTGCTTCCTCCCAGCAGATAGGGTTGCCAACTTTATACTCACACAAAACTGAAAACCCTTGCTCCGCCACCCCTCTGAGGCCCCGCCCCTTCTCCAAGGCCACACCCTCTGCTCACTCCATTTCCCCCCTTCCTCTGTCACTCACTCTCCCCACCATCACTCACTTGCTCATTTCCACCAGGCTGGCTCACGGGGTTGGTGTGTGGGAGGGAGTGAGGGCTCTGACTGGGAGTGTGGGCACCAGGGTGAGGCCAGGGGCTGGGGTGTGGGATGTCTATGAGGACTCTGACTGGGGCTGAGGATGAGGGGTTTGGAGTGTAGGAGGGTGCTTCGGGCTGGGACCAAGGGGTTTGGAGGGCTGGAGCAGGGGGGTTGGGGCATGGGGGAGGGGAGAGTGTAGGCTCCAGGTTGCACTTACCTCAGGCAGCTCCCAGAAGCAGCGAGATGCCCCTCCTCTGGCTCCTACATGGAGGTGCAGCCAGGCAGCTCTTCGTGCTGCCCCATCCACAGCCACCTCCCACGCAGCTCCCATTGGCTGGGAACTGCAGAGCCAGCACTTGGGGTGGGAGCATTGTGTGGCACCTCCTGGCTGCCCCTACACATAGGTGCTGGAGGAGGGGCATGCCACTGCTTCCATGAGCCAGTGGAGCCAAAGCAGGCAGGGAGCCAACTGGACTTCTAACAGCCCAGTCAGTAGTGCTGACCAGAGCTGCCAGGCTCCCTTTTCGACCAGGCATTCTGAGCAAAAACCAGACACTTGGCAACCCTACCAGTGGAGGAACATTGGTGGGGGGGTGTGATGTACAGATAGGGAGAGGGTTCAGGAGTTAGGGGCAAAGGGGGTGTCAAGGTTTCTTTCCCCACCCTGAACTTTAGGGTACAGATGTGGGGACCTGCATGAACATTTCTAAGCCTAATTACTAGCTTAGATCTCGTTTACACTGCCACCACGCAGAATTCCAGTGTCTGGGGCACTCTCTGTTCCCCCAAAACTTCGTCTCCTCCCTGGGTTGCCTTGAGGGACTTCACCAATTCCCTGGTGAACAGAGATCCAAACTCCTTGGATCTTAAAACAAGGAAAAAAATTACCATCCCCCTCCTTTCCCCCCCCCCCAATCTCTGGTGAATCCAGATCCAATCTCCTTGGATCTTAAAACAAGGAAAATCTATCAGGTTCTTAAAAAGAAAGCTTTTAATTAAAGAAAGAAAAGGTAAAAATTATCTCTGTAAAATCAGGATGGAAAGTGCTTTAGAGGGTAATCAGATTTCTATAGACTAGAGGGGCACCCCCTAGCCTTAGGTTCAAAGTTACAGCAAACAGAGGTAAAATCCTTCCAGCAAAAAGAAACATTTACAAGTTGAGGAAACAAAAATAAGACTAACACGCCTTGCCTGCCTAACTACTTACAAGTTTGAAACATGAGAGACTAATTTAGAAAGATTTGGAGAGTCTGGATGTATGTCTGGTCCTTCTTAGTCCCAAGAGCGAACAACACAAAGAGAACAAACAAAAGACTTCCCTCCACCAAGATTTGAAAGTATCATCTTGTCCCCCTATTGGTCCTCTGGTCAGGTGTCAGCCAGGTTTACTGAGCTGCTTAACCCTCTACAGGTAAAAGAGACATTAACTCTTAACTATCTGTTTATGACAGGGTGGAAGCCTGGGGAGCCCACGTGGCCCAGGAGCAATGGGATGCACCCATGAGTGCTAGTGTCTACAGAGACCCGGGGCACCAAAGTTCACCCAGGGTACCATTTTCCTAATGTCAGTCTTGCTGGCAATGGCAGAAGTGGCCAATCTCTGCAGTCCTTGGAGTGCAGGGAGCTCAGGGACTGCTGCTGTGAACAGTCCCTACATAACCACTCACAGTGTGGGGAGAGTTTCTGGCTGGATCTTCTATGCTAAATACTGCAGCTCCACACCCCTGCCCACACAGGGAAAAAGCTCCAACCTCATTCAGAAGTATTAACGTAAGAGAGATGTGTGGCTCATATTCATGGCAGGGCCTACTAAATAGCAGTGGGATTGAATCATTCTGTTTTATGGCTTTAGGTACGATGGAAGCATTAAAACCTGATTCAGATTTCACTGCAGAAACACGTACCTTATTTATTCTGGGTAAAACTATTATTGATATGGAAACACAATAGGTCTAATATATTCATTAGGACTCTTAAGCTTTTTTTTTTTTTTACTGTAAAGCCAAATTGATTTGATTCATTTATGGAAGTCTTTGATAGACACAGAACTCAACGACGCCTTCTTTTATCAGACTAGATATTAAATATAACAGTAACCTGAACATTTTTGGGAGATGGCATGATTACTTTTGAACCACATAACAAGCTTTGCAAAACACATTAGACTTGGCAAACTAAATATATGTCCAGAGGCTTTTGAAACTGGTCATAGCACAGAACATATCAAAGAAAAGGCTATTTTTCCCCAAGAAAAAATTGTTTTCAAAAGCCATTCAGACTGAATGTTTCTTTAGCTGCAGAGAGGCGTAACCTAGTCACCCATTGGCACTGCATTCTGGGTATAACAAAACCTGTATTTGGAATGTAGCATTGTTTATTTTGTCCATTTTCAAACTTTACGGATAAATAATTGGTAAATACACAGTGGGCAGAAAATCTAACCAGTGCTTATTGTACAACAACAACATATAGAAAGAAACAAACTTCATGTAAAAGAATCCTTCTTCAGACCAAGAAGCCCCACTCCTTTTACATCACAAACCTGTCTTGAGTGGGTGGATGTTAAATTCCCTTTGGGATTCTCAATCTCATTAATTTTTATCAGTAAAACGGCCTTTTCCTGGTCAAAGGACTAAATCACATATAAATGAAATATGAGAGATTACACCAGAAGCTGAGCTTTTGCTTAGACTAATCCAATATCTTTGGCCAAATGTCTCAATGTCAAAAGCTTTATAAGCATTCTGCAGGATCAGCCTGGCAAAGAGAAATCAATAACTAGGTAATGGATTTGATTAAAATGTTTATGTTTTTTCTCTTTCCACCTTCCCCCACAAGCCAGATATTCCTACCCATACTAATCTGCTGCTGATGTATGTAGCTGTTGGTTAGCTCTGCTTTTCCTGTGTGTTCGTGTGTTCATATATATATATATCTATCTCACGTGTGTGTTCTCTGATATCTCAGATAGTAATTAAAGTATCTGGGTCCATTTTTAAAAATGGCATATGTACAGCTAAATATCATTGGCATATGTACAGCTAAATATCATTTTTCTTTAGATTGAGTCACCCTAAAATGCACCATTGCAGACTACAGTATGTCAGTGGTTGTTTTTACTATAGCCGGATATACATAGTGAATGACCTCAGAGTTAAAAAATCATGGAAATGTATGGCTGGAAGGGAACTTTACCTCCAGTTAGTGCTGGCCTCTTAAAAAGTAGGTTAATATCTATATAAGAAGTTTCCAGGATTGTTACTCTGAACCCTAGAATGTCTGTTGAGTGAGCGTGAGATGATTGAAACAGCTACAAGTGTGGGGGAGAGTTCGATTGTTTAGAATATCACAGGTTGAATCATTACTGGATTTTTGCAGTCTTATTCATTTTTCAATCATTTTGACTTTACAAATTATACCTGTGTGGTGTACTTCCTATGTCAATGAAAGAGGTTTTTTCCATCTATGTAGGTAATGCTGAGCAGCAGTAGCTAAGCTGAAGAAAGTATTCTTCCATCGATCTAGCTGCATCTAATCAGGAGTTAGGTTGGCGTAACTACATTGCTCCAGGGTGTGAATTCTTCACATCCCTGGGCACGTAGATAGGTCACTTTAAATTTAAAGTATAGACCAGGGCTAAGGCATATGCATGACAAGTGTCCAAGGCCATTTTAATATCAGGGATAACGCAACCAATCATCATCAACCTTACTCTAAACCAGGGGTAGGCAACCTATGGCACGCGTGCCGAAGGCCGCACTCGAGCTGATTTTCAGTGGCATTCACACTGCCTGGGTCCTGGCCACCAGTCCGGGGGACTCTGCATTTTAATTTAATTTTAACTGAAGCTTCTTAAACATTTTAAAAATCTTATTTACTTTACATGCAACAATAGTTTAGTTATAGAAAGAGACCTTCTAAAAATGTTAAAATGTATTATCGGCACGCGAAACCTTAAATTAGATTGAATAAATGAAGACTCGACACACCACTTCTCAAAGGTTGCCGACCCCTGCTCTAAACCTAATTTGCATGCAACAGTTTCAGTATGAGGGAGACTGCACAGATGGTTGAGAGGTGGCCCAACAATTCTTCACAACTGTCCACAAAACAACACAACCCCCATGCACAATAAACCTAAATATCATTCTGAAGCCTAGAATGTCTCTTGAGTCAGTGTGAAGCAATGGAGCATTTTTGAGAGCTTTTTTTTTTAAAGAATATCCTCGGGTTCAATCATCACTGGGATGTGCAGTCAGCTACCATTCAATTTTTAAGTTCTCACTTTTTTTGGCTCTTTTTTAAAACAAAGTCTTTAGTAATTACACGTGTGCGACAGCATGGACTTTCAGTGACTTGTAATCATGGTAATGTTCTTCGTGGATGTTGCACCTTTCCTCAGAGGAGCTTAATGTGTGTTACACACATTAATTAAGGGAAACACCTCTCCTGTACAAGGTGTCTTATTGTGCCCATTTTTAAAATAGGTAAATTGAGGCACAGGGATAATTAGTTGTCCAAAGATATTAAGGCTTTGTTTAGATTAGCATATAAAGATGAATGGATAGAATGTGTTCGCTAACGTGCTAATTAAGGGTATGTCTTCACTGACTTCAGAAGTGTGATTTGCAGCTCATGTAGACATACTGCATTAGTTTTAATCTAGTGAGCATACATACCAATAGCAGTGAATCCATGGCAGCACAGACTTTAGCAGGGCTAGCTGCATGAGTAAGTACCAGGTACCCAGGCAGGCCTAGACAGCCTGCACTGAAGCCTGTGTTGCTGCAGATTCATTGCTGTTTGGTATTGCACTAGTTCAGCAGTTCTCAAGCTGTGGGTTAGGACCCCAAAGTGGGTCAGGACCTCATTTGAATGAGGTCACCAGGGCTGGCTTAGACTTGCTGGGGCCCATGGCTGAAGCCTGAGCCCCACTGCACAGGGCTGAAGCCAAAGCCAAAGGGCTTCAGTCCTGGGCGGTGGGGCTCAGGTTGCAGGCCCCTACCTGGAGCTGAAGCCCTTGGGCTTCAGCTTTGGCCACCCTGCCCAGAGAGATGAGGCTCAGGCTTCTCCTCCCCCATCCCCACACACACCTGGGGCAGTGGGGCTCGAGCGGGCTCAGGCTTCAGTCCCCCTCCTGAGGTTGTGAAGTAATTTTTGTTATCAGAACAATGAGTTTTGAGAACTGCTGCACTAGCTAGATCAAAGCTAGCTAGGGCCTGTCTACACATGCTGCAGTCAGACCTCTGACTGTGGTGTTCAAAACATCTGATGTAAACAAGACAGCTCATACTTTAACACATGCCCCATTTGTTGAGTTAGAGTCTAGGGAGCAGATCATCATCGATGGTCTGCTTTATCGAAAACAGATTCCTCTTAATCAACACTCACTGCCTTTGTTGGTGAACATGCACTAAAGCCGTGGTTCTAAAACTGTGGTCCGTGACCCCAAATGGGGTTGCACCATCAGCAGGTGGGGTCACAGCGATCTCTAATGTTCAAAGGATGTTATTTTGTTCTGCATGGCCTGACCTCATATGTACAATGCACACAAGGTCACAATGAACGTAGGACACCATTCTGCTTTGCAAAATGCCGTCCTCTGCACAGCATGACCTCACATGTGCAAGGTCATGCTGTGAAGAGGACACGATGTTGCTCTTCAAAATGGTCTCCTCTGGGCTTTCCAGGGACCTGGGAGGAAATATTTCATTAAAATGGGGTTGTGCCAATAAAAACTTTGGGAACCCCTGCCCTAAGAATACACCCTAGCCCTGAGCCATGAGTAACACGAGAAAGACAGACCTGAAAACAAAAAGCACCATACAACTTTATTTTTATCTTTTAAACAAATCCGTTATAGAATTGTCTTTGGAAAACTGCTTAAACTAGAAATACTTTGCAGAACAAAATGCAATAACTTTTTCTTAAATGAGGAAACTTAAAAGTCTATCATTATATTGATTTTAAAAGCAAACAATCAGCAATTCTATACTGTGGTTACTGAATAGGCTTCACTTTCATCAGGAATGACCATTCTTGAATGCAAAAATGATCTTTGGTTTCTATGCCCCAGTTGGTGAAATTATTGACCACCCTAAATTAGAATGATTCACTAATATTATCTCCATTGCAATAATTCAGCCAACAGCAGGAGAGATGAATGCTGATGACTGCTCAGGAAAGTCAAAGGCAGAAAACTAGCTGACCGGGAATAATCACACTTTTGAACAATTCAAATGTACATGTCAATTCCAAGAAGGAATTTATTAATAAAATGCTGCTCTTTGAGACTGCTGTGAAGTTAGCTACTTGGGTGACTTTGCATATTTATTTTCTGAAACTTGAAACTTGTTGAAATTTTTGTATGGACACTAATAAATTCTAGTACTTGGTAAGTGCCCTTTCCATATTGGAAAGATTGTACTGCAGTTTGTCTTTATCTGAAATGTGTCAGAAACATTTCATGGATTGGCTTGTTAAGTGTGTTGCATTGGGCAATATACTCGTGGTTGAGGTAAGAGGACATTTTGGTTTGTTTGGAGCCAGATAAGAGTTATTTGGTATCTGGATATACAGGTATTGATTTAAGTAAGAAAAAAAATGGCTTCCAATAGTGTTTAAGCTGACGTAGAAACTGAAAAAAAAATCAATACATTTGGCTTTGAGGAGAAGAATGTTCTCAATTTGGGATGAGGTGTTGGCCTTAATTTGAATGTCCTATATCTTTGCTGCTTTTTTCTGTATGCTACTACGCAACTGGAATTCTAGTAACTGTGAAATAAATGGTAGGTTTCTTTAAATATTGGTATATTTGCAGTTTGCTGAATGTGTTACTTCCCTTGTGTGTGTTTGCAGTGGGAGTTAACTGAAGATCCCATCAATTCCTGCAGAAAAGACATACACCCTCTGAAATTTAATTCACACATGCCAGAGAATGGTACACTAAGCACATGCCAATTGCCAGTGAAACTCTCGAGATATTTATTTTTGACGTTTACCTCAAGGAGGAGAAGAGCTTTTCCTGCAGTTGGGATGTGATGGAAGTAAAGTCTAATCTAGAGGAGACTGTTTTATTTAATCTAAAAGTTGTAATGTACAAAAGGAGGAAGGGATAGAGTCCAAGGGGACTACTGTTACCTTCACAGCATTCACACAGAGAAGTTGGATAAAAACATCAGATGCACTTACTGGAAGTTGGCAATGTAACACTACTTTCATACTTAGAATCCAAGATGATAGCATAGTAACCAAAAGCAGAAAAAGACAAAGCTGGCTGCTCCCTGTGGCATCACTCACACCACCTTGTTCTAGGTTCTTTCCAGACTGACTCTGTTGGACTCTTTTCCTTAGAACCCCTTATCCTGCGATCAGCGCCAGGAAAGCCCTTACAATTTAAAGTGACAGCTTACAGTTTCAAAAGAGTTTTTAGATACACCACAACCACTTTCAAAATATCCTTCAGTCCTATGAGCTGTCCAGAGATATGACTTAGCCCCTAGAAATGTATACATTTAAAAGGAGGGTAGTATGGTAGAAAGAAACTCTAGTATATTTTACTCACTAGTGGGAAAATAACTATCAATTTTTGCAGCTAGCTGAGGATTACATTTCCCTTGCAAAGCACTGAATGTTTATGTGATCATCATTATGTATTTACCAATTTAAAAAAATGTATTTCTGATTTGTCAGCATATTAGCTTAGTTCTATTCCATTTAGGAAATTCACATTAGTTAAAATGCGTTCTTTTTACCCAGTAGATTTTAAGTGACTGTATGATCGCTCGAGCAACACCTGTTTAAGTCTTATAAAATAAATTGCTTTGCTTTTTTTAAAAAAATTTTAATATTTCTGGCATTTTCTTCAGTTGAGGGAAAGTGAATAGATCATGTGATGAAATGAATTGCTCCTTGGGAAAGTCCTAGAAGGTGCTGAAAAACTGATATGTTCCCACCACCCTGGTTTTGTCTTTTTAATGATATAAGAAACATTTGGGGCCCGACTCAGTAGTTTGATTCTCACTGAAGACTCCCATTGACTTCAGTAGGAGTTTCTCATGGGCTACATCACAGATAGTCAAAGTATATCACATACTCCAGTACTCTTGAACATTTTTCTTTCTGGCAGACTATTGACATATTAACTCATGGATTTGTCTGCTTCAATAGCACTAACATTAAAAAAATGACTTAAGGCCTTTATCCTTCGATTAGATCTGCTAGTGTAGACTCCTGTTCCTTCCTTCCTTCCCTCTGAAGGCATTTGTGATCCATCTGAGATGGGAGCTAGCCCTACCCATTGCAGGATTGTGGTCTTAAATTCTATTTTATGCCTTTCTTTAAATATAAATACATATACCTGTTCCATTTGTTACTTTTCAGAATGAGAAATATTCTTAAAAGCTTGTAACTTGTGTACCAACTTCTGTCTGTGTGTGGATGTGACCCTAAAATAGACTCTAGTCATATTGGGACTGCCCAGTCAACTTTAACCATAGCAGTGTGCAGGCACTGTGATTACCTCCATATGCTGTAAGTACTAGGTATCAGGTTGAATATTGCCTATTAACGTTTTTTAAGTTAATCAAATTCACTTGAGAAATACAATCTGAACTTTTAAACTCTTGGAGATTAAGAGTAGTGTATCTGATCCAATTTGTGAGTGTCACGGAGTGCGGGGGAGTCAAAACCCTGCACCCCCGGCTTCCTGCGATTCACCATGACTCTCAGCCAGCCAGTAAAGCAGAAGATTTATTTAGATGACAGGAACACAGGTTTTACAGGCACAGATAACAGGATCCTCCCCAGTTAGGTCCATCTTGGGGTCCTAGGAGCACCACAGCCCCTTGGGGGCAGGGGTGTCAGAGCCCTGTCTGAGCTTCCCTCCTTTCCCCAGCTACCTCCTGAAACTCCTTTCACCCCCTAGCCTTTGTCCAGCTTCTGGGGCAGAGGTGTCACCTGGCCTCTCCCCCTTCCTGGGTTCTCACATTACATGCTTAGGTATTCTCTCTACAGCCAGTCTCCCATCCCCCAATTCAGACCGTCCTCCCTCAGCTTTCACAGACACAATAAGAACAGTCCCAGTTCGTCACAATGAGTAATGAGATCCTGTGTAGAACCTGAACAGAATTTACTTAGGAAAACATCTAACGGGGTAACAATCTATACACAACAGTATGGTAGAAAAAAGCTGATGATATATTTCTGTGTAATATGGAAAGCTTCAGAATGCTGAAGACCATTCATCCAGCTAACAGACAAAAGAGCTATATTTTTATACCCTCAGATAGGTTCATATTTATTTTTCATACACACTCTCAGGGCTTATATACACAGACAGCAGAGTAGCTGTGCCGCTGTAATGCTTAGTGAAGATGCTGCCTCCTCCTCAAGAGGTGGTAGCTATGTCAACAGGAGCTGCAGTAGTGTTTGCACCAGCAGTTTGGTCGGTATAACTGTGTTGCTCGAAGATGTGGATTTTCAACATCCCTGAATGACATAGTTATACCCACATAAGTGTAGACCAAGCCTCAGTGTGCTGGATGCTTCTTAACCATAGCAGCAGTTTTCAAACTGTGGGTCGGGACCTCAAAGTGGGTCATGGCCCTGTTTTAATGGGGTTGCCAGGACTGATGTTAGACTTGCTGGGGCCCAGGGCTGAAGCCAAAGTCTGAGCCCCATTGGCCAGGGCTGAAGCCAGAGCCTAAGGGCTTCAGCCCCAGGTGACAGGGCTCAGGTTACAGCCCCCCTGCCCAGGGCTTAAGCCCTCAGCCTTCAGCTTTGCCCCCACACACCCCCAGGATGGCAGGGCTTCGGCTTTGGCCCTCCTGCCCGGGGTGGTGGGGCTTGGTCTTTGGTCTCCATTCCTGGGGTCATGTAGTAATTTTTGTTGTCAGAAGGAGGTTGTGTGCAATGAAGTTTGAGAACGCTGCCATAGAAGACAGCCCGGTCCCAAGCGAGCATGTCCTTTTACTAGAGATTAGCCAGAGACAGAACTTGAATCTGAACACATTCAAATATCATCCGGGTACAGATTAGAATTGCAGATCTGCATCCATCCCTGCAATCCTCCCCTTCTGGTTCCAATCTGTTTTACCTTAGGGTTCTATTATTGGTGTGCATCATCATAGTATCTGGGTGCCTTCACATCATATTAATAGCAACGGTAAAATCCCTAGTGGACTTTGTGGAGTCTTTGGCATATCTTCCTTTACAGGGACAAAACTCTGCTTGGTTCCCCCTCCCCCATTGTCATCTTTCTGCTTTTTCCTTTATTTTATTAATTTCCTCTTTTTATGTGGCTGATAGGGTTTGGGGGCAGAAGAAGTGTTCATGCTGTGTGTCATTCTTATAAATTTCATATGAACGATAGTGTTGTATAATCTGGGGCATCCCCAGAAGGTTTACATGTGGTAAATCCCAGCGCTCCCCACTGCCCTCTTCCCCAACATGGGCTCTCACTGCAGTTCCCTGTACTTGTAGCAGGTCTTGAGGCTGTCGCTGAGCGAGTCCTCGGGACAGAGCAGAGGGGACATGGGCTGCTGGAAGCACGGTGAGGCTGGGCAGGGCCCTGGGTGGAGTCTTGGTGCAGGAGCCGGCACCTGGTAGCGTCAAGAAGATGCAGTGATGGCATCCCCACTGCCCACTCAGCTTTAGCCCTAGTGGCCCCTCCATTCTGACAGCAGTACCAGAACTATGAGTGACATTGTGACCTGATGCATGGGGGTCGCAGCACTGCTCAGGTTTGACCCCACTGTCATGATTGAGGGCTGCGGGACCAAACCTGCCTGGGCAGTGGGGTGCCCAGCACTGATCCTCCTCACTGCTGCCGTAGGGCCAGTTCCTGCAGCGGGGCTCCCTCAGGGTGGGAGGGCCCAATGCTGATGATATGGTGCCCCTGTCAGTGATGTGCGCAGTGTGTAACACGCATACAGCAGTGCGTGCCACTGTGTAAAATTATGACTGAAGATGATGGAAGTCTTGCAAAATCACCTCATCTTGTGAAGCTTAGGTTTTCATCCTGCGAGGGCATCACACATAAACTCTAATCATGATTTGGCTTCATACCCAAGCACTGAACGAACAGTTTGATCTCCTGTAACATCCCCCACCCTAGAAGACTTTCTGCCTTGGGAACCATCTGGGGTTACAGTAACGGGCTGACATAGCTCTTGGCTGAATCCAAAAGGGAGAAGGGGCTCTAAGAGAGACCCTGTCTTAAATCCTTGCCTCCTTTGGTGCTCCTGCGATGGCTATTAGCATGCGGAGAATTGTCTTGTTAGAATTTGTGTGAGTGCTTCCTGTAGAGTTACATATTTGTTCCAGGAAGGGATTGTACAAGTCTGCACCCTGCTCATGGAGTCCTTGGGTGTTCTGTGTGCCAAGTGACTTCATGTCATCTAATTCCTGAGTTTCCAGTGGTTATATGACAGCTGCTGCATGGTGTTCAGTAAAATAAGTCAGATTTGCATATATCACCTCTGTTTTGGAGATGAAATAAGGATGTTCCTCTTATTCAATATAAAGGCTGCAGTTATTTTTGTCTGGTTTGATCATTATTTCATTCTACATTGGGTGGAAATTATGGAGAATGTTGAAGGGTTGCTGCTTCCTCATTTGGGTTGCTAGGGGTGTATTTGCTCTGTTCACATGTTATCATTTAATATGTTCAGTTCTGATCACTTTTTGTTCTTGAAATTTGAGCATCTCTTTTAATTTAATCTTTGTGTGGTATTTCTGTGTGTGCAATTATCTTCAGGCATTAAATTTTCTCTGTCCATTACTATTTTCTTTTATGAATCAAAGGCAATTATTTTGTTCCTGAGGATGGCTTTTAGGGTTTCCATGGGGGAACTGGTGATGTATGCATGTTATATGAAATGGTTGAAATATGCATATCCTAAAAGGGAACTATTCAGATGATATGATTTAGTATTACTGCTGACCGGAGGACAGCAACCTTTGAGGGTTTGAAATGGAACAAAACCAAAACCTTTCCAACATTTTCTGGAAAATGGAATTGCTAAAATGTCAAGTTTCAGGTGAAACTTTAGCTTTGCAGTTCTAGTAGGAGTATGTGTGGCCTGAGGCTAGGCCACTGCCCTAGGATGTGGGAGATTCAGGTTCAAGTTGCTGCTATGCCTGATCCAGAGTGATCTAGGATGAAAATCTCTGCTCTGAGTCAAGCAGAGCAGGGGCTTGAACTGAGGTCTTCCACATTCAAGGCTAGTGCCCTAATCATCAGGCTATGGTGTGTGCATGCCTCTTATTTCATTATGCCAAAAGTGTTCTGACCAGTTCTCTCTAGTATATGTTATAATGACTAGTGATGTATGGTCAGTGTTTTATGATGCTCTATAGTTAGCTGGAAGCATAAACTTTGCACAAGAATTGTGTGAACAATAAGCACTTTAGCAAACCCTTTGATACCACATCATTTAATGAAGCATAACTAATGTCCTATAAGGAGCTTCTAGATTAGAGAAAAATCACTTCCTGGAACATGGTTCGTACATATGATGGGGATAACACTTTTACAGAGCACTTTCTTAATCTGCATTGTTAACCAGGTAGGCTTCATATTAGGGTGAAAGTGGATTCAAAGTAGCAATTCCAGACTATACCAGAAGGATGAGTTGCATACTTTACATAGGGAAAATATAGATCGAAAACAGATACAATAAAGAAAATTTCAAAGGACCTAAACCCAATTTTATATAAAAAATAGAAACTCATTTTTTAAAGGAAGTTTGTTCCAATTAGAGGTATTAAAGCTACCTTTAGAAAGAGGAGGGTCTCTCTGAACATGGACACACCATAGTGCAAACCAAACTGACAATTTCCTGCAATGTGCTGAATGAACGTTATTCAATTAGTTAAGCCTTATGGAATTAGTTTTAATATCGTTGGAGTCTATAGTAGTAAAATACAATTGTGTATGTGTTATTGTGGACGTGTGTGTGTGTGTGTGTATGTATTACTATATATATATATATATGTATCCTCTCTAGGAGACTGACTAATCCAATGTCTGGAAGGTATTAGGAACTTCAAAGAGCTTTTTGGAACAATACATGTGAACTGGATTTCCTAGGAAGTACCTAGGGATACAGGGAATGAAAATGACCCACTTCAAATCTACACCCTGGGGAGGAAAACCCTACTTTAAGATGCATTCCTCTCAGAAATGAATTAACCTTCTTCATAACAGGCCAGGGCTTGTATATGATTCATCTAATCTCCTGCTTCTGGAAACTCCAGAAGACCTCTGAACTGTATAAAGGGTGAACTAAACATGTTATAAATGTGCTTGTTCTGAGCTGAAGTTGTGATGAACTTGCAACTGTGTGGGTGGGGTTCTGAAGGACTGCCTCCTGCTAGAGCCCATATTAAAGTTGGGATGATGTCTGGTAAACTTATTAGCGTACAAATTTCTTATTGTTTTGAATAGGTTCTCTCTTTAGTGCTTTTACTTTAAGAATAAAGTAAGCTTGCATAGAAAGAACTGTGCGGTAACTTATAATCACTCTGTTATCAGTCTCTGAAAACAAAGCAAACAGGTCTGCTTGGCAGCCTGTTTCTGCTGGGAATATCACAGTGAAGTCAGGGTTCTGTGCAGCCTGAGGATACCCCTGGCAGAAGGGAGTGAGATACGAGTTTCCACCCAAGAAAGGCAATGGCAGGAGAGCTGGAAGCTTGAGAGTGGGTCCTTTAGCTGGTCCACTGAGGGGCAAAACACGTGTAGTTGCTCAGAACTGTGACAGATATCAAAATTGTATCCGTTATTAATATGTCTAATAGTAGATTTATGAATCTGTCTACATTTTATATTTGCATATCACACATTAACCTGTTTTATACTTAAAAAATGCAAACAAAATCAGTAATATGAAATGCATCCTGGGAAGAAAAATGCTGAGACAATAGAAGTACTAGTATTTTCAAGAAACTGGAACATTTTATACTTTGTGTCACAAAGAATGAACCAAAATGTTTGTGGTAAACTTAGTGTGTGAGATCTCAAAATCAAGAATCAAATTGTAAATATATTAGTGTAATGAAATCAATAATACTGTGTAAAATGGGTTCTTTTTTTGATTATACACTTCTAGAACTGTTCCATTTTGGATTTATAAATCAAAGTATTGCCATCTGTAAAGAGCCAAAGCCCCCCAAAATACATTTTGGACAGTTTACTATGTTACAGACCCTCTCCATGCTCCAAAGGCAGAAAGGGGCTGTAACCCCACAAAAAACAGCCCACGACTTAAGGGGAGTCTCTGGACAGCATGGAGCTGGAAAATGGATCTCAGGGCTTGTTCCTGCAAGGAGCCAGTGGTGGATTAGCAAATCAGGCCTGGGCCCAGAGGCCCCGGCCAATTGGAAGTCCCCCGAAAAAATTTGTTCTGGCCCAGAGGCCCCACAAAACTCTAATTTGCCCCTGCAAGGAGCTGAGCACTCTGATCCTAGCAAATTGCTTAATCATGTACTTAATGTTAAATACCTGAGTTTTCCTACTGACTTCAGTGGAACTAGCATGTGCTGTTGTATTATGTTACAGGAAAAAAAATGGGCCAAAGGTGTTAACGTAACCTGGTCACTGTCCAACAGTGAAACAAGTTCTGAGGTTTGGTAACCAGAGACCATGGCCTGTTTAGCACCACAGCAAACACCATTTTAAAGTCCTTTATAAAAATACAGAAAAAAAGGAAACTACTTAAAGGATTTGAAATGTAAAGTATTAAATAAAGCTTTCATTGTAACAACCTCCCTTCTTCCCTTTTCCTTTAGCTGATGAGAGTCTTAAAAGGACCTAAACCCTTTTTTGAGAGTCTTAGCTAGTACTGAATGTGGCGATAATTGTTCTTTTGGGTAAAAGCAAAGAACTTAGTTGAGATGAGCAGGAGCAGTTTTTGTTGTTGCTGCTTTAAAGTCTTATCCTGTTTCATTTCAGGTGGTGGTTAGGATTCAGCTGGAGCTGGTAGGGGTGCCGATGTCATCTGGGTCCCTCTGTTTAGTTTGGTCTGGTCAGGACATCTCTCAGGATCAGAATGAGGAAGGCCTAGGGTCACATGAAATGGTGGGAATGGCAGCCATAATGGTGAAGCTTGCTCTTTTGCTTCTCCCACAATATCTTTCTTTAAGTACTCACAAAGGGAATGTCGGGTGGAATAGCCCATCCTTTCATTATTTTGTCCACCAATTAGTAGCCAACACATCACTTTTGGCTCATTAACTTCTAGTACATCATCTTCTGTTTTAAACAAGCTTGATTTCAACATAGTCCTTGAATTATATCAACGTGGCCTTTTTCATTTGGACTAATTTAATCTGTCTGGTTCTTTTGTTCCTGTTTGTAACACTCATTATTGAAAGCAGCTCAACTTACTGTCTGTTAGGCTGTATTAGTATAGATTATTGCAATATTTTATAAACGTTTATATACTTTTTACAATTGAGGTCACAGTTAGGGTAAATTTGACAGCCAAATTATCACAGCAGTGCTTAATTTCTTTGCACGATTGGGACCAAAGAGCTCAGTACCTTGAAAGATTTAGCCTGTAGAGTGGGGAATTCTTAGAAGCGTACAGTGTTGATCCAATTCTGCTTCACTAAGTGAGGATTTAGGCCAATTCTGAGTCGTTTTAGAAAATCCCAAATGGAAGGTGTGTGGGCTACATAAAATTTCAAACACTAGTTTACTTTGTCAATAGAGATGCCACCTCGAGCATACGCACAACAGATTAAAAAAAATGGTGATGAACCTCTAAAGGTCAGGATGTAGTGTTTGTGTTTTATTCTTACTGAATAGTTTGCTCATTTCTTGGTTATTTTTGTTTAGCATTCTATGACTATTAAATGGCTGACTTCAGGTAGAACCATCATTCAGAAGACATTTTAGGCCTAAAAAGAAACAAATGAAGTCTTGGTGCTTCTCCATCTGTCCTTTAGGGGGGTTGGACCAATATAAATGTAAGGAATAAAAAACGGAACAAACAGATTAATTTGAAAGCCTGCTACCAGTAGAAGCAAGTGAACAATTTTAATTTGCCATCTGCAGCTGTTTAGCCCTGAAAAGCAACATCTCTTTTCACCAGATGAAAATGTGGGATTGTTTAGTTCATCTGTGCAAGATTAGAAGATTTTTAGATGAAGTGATAATGTGGAATCGAGTTTTCATTTAAAACTTTCTAAACATAAATGAACACAAAAGGGAAGCTCTATTGCATCACTTTTTAATCATATGGGGATGGCTCCCATAATATTTTTTTTAATATAGCTTAGACTGAACCTATACAATGGATCCTTTTGTCTTCAAACATATTTCTCCAGTCCTATATTTTGTTCCAATTCATCCTATAACTCCATCATATGCTGAATTAGGAAGACGTCCAGATATGTGGACCAAAAAATGCCATTGTGTACAGAACAGATCCCTGATTCCACTTCTTTGTCTCATACATATTTTCTAGATAAGCCATGTGGAAAATATATGCTGAGGCCCTGATCCTGCAGCTGGATCCTCGTGAACTCAGGGATCTACTCATGTGATTATAGTTGCAGGACTGGGGCTTAAGTTATTACAGTAAGTGACTGCTATAATAAAAGTTTCTATTCTGACCCCTTGCTTTCAAGTGCATATACATTTCAGAAATGTTCTCTTCTTAGGCAAAAATATTGCCAATGTAGCCTCTGCCTGAAAAGAGGATGCCTTTTATGAGAAGTTTGATCAATACCAGTGCAGTTATTTTCAGCATGATGGGGAGGGTGGAAAGGTGCACTCTAGAACACTTTTGGAATGAAAAGAGGGCTCACTGACTAGAAGTCCGATTGGGTGTTCTGTGAAAAAGTAGTTTGGCCTGACTTATTGAAAATGTCCTCTGTACATATGCAGTACAGCTAATTTCTTATTTAGGCTCCCAAACCATAGCTCAATACATCTGAGTAATCTCATTGGTCAAGATCCTTAACCCTGATGCTGCAAAGTGCCACAAACTTCCTTAACTGTGTGGCTGAGGGGATCCCACAGTGGCAGAGTGGGTGTAGTCCCATAAATTACTTTCATAAACTAGTTTGTGTAGCATATACAGAATAGTATACACAGTACTAGAAAATTCTTCATGTGTCTAGTTTATAGGTAAAAGTGTATGATGTTGTCATGTATTAAGTAATAGTATGTAATAATGTAATTAAATACTATATCCTAATACCTATGCTAAGGGGAAAGAGTTAAAGTTATGTGCATTGGATCTTAATACTGCAGGACTGTAGGTGTCATGCTGATGATGCATGTTACAAAAGAAATGTTAGAAAGGGCAGAAAAATATGCCAAGAACTCTCACATTATATTATAAAGAAGTTGGGGGGGCAGAAGTGCCCACACCTTGTCAGGAGGATTAGCCCAGATAACAATAGGATCAGGGTTGTGTTCTGTACACAGTGCAGTTTCAGTTCACGTATCTGGACATCTTTCTTAACATCTTTCTTCTAATCCAGCAACTCCTCAATAAAATTTGAGATCATGGAGTCATTTGGAGGGCAGAAAAGAATATTGCTAGAGGGGATTCAGGTTGATATTAAAATTACCTAGCTATTACATAACACTTTATCAGTAGATCTTAAAGTTCTTTACAAAGGAGGTCAATATTTACTATCCCTATTTAACAAACAAGGAATCTGAGGCATAGCGAGGTGAAGGGACTTGCTCAAGGCCACCCAGCAGGCCAGTGACAGAACTGAGAAAAGAACCTAGGTCTTTGCAGTCCCAGTCCAGTGCTGTGTTCCCTAGTCCATGCTACCCCCTTTAATGGCTTTGTGTATTAACCCCACCATAAAGCAAACTGCATTATGAACTTTGATTGTTAGTATACATGGCTTTGTGATTAAATGTATTAATTTATGTAGAAATACAATAGGGCATAGGAAGGGATGTAGCTTTGATTGAAAAACAGTATTGAAATGGAAAAAAGTTTATTACTTCTGAATACAAGAGAACCCGTTCTGCCACTCTTACTCACGACTAGCTTAATAAAGAGATCTTTAAGGGGTGACTTGATCACTGTCTATAAGTACCTGCATGGGTGTGATGAAGTGGGAATGTTCTTAATGTTTTCTTTGAATACTGTGTGGGTGCCTCAGTTTCTCCTATACATTTCTTAGGAATCTAGGTGGTGGGATAAGAGTATGTGATTGTTGCAGAGCCTTAGAGGGCTAGTGTGATGCTGTCTGCATAGAGAATAGCTGACACCCTGTCTCCTGGCAACTGATGGCCTAGGCCCGTCCCCTGCAAAGGTGCCAACTGAAGGTGTTAGAGGACAAAGATCAAGTGGCTTCCTGGCCTGGGAAATAGACAAAGGCCAGGAGGGGGGTTAAATTTAGAGCTGTCTGGGGAAATGGAGGGAGCCCCAGGGCTGAGGTCTAAGCTCCCTGCCCCCCAAGATGGACCTGACTGAGGAGGTCCTGTTGTCTGTATATACAAGCTCTGTTTTGGACTATGTTCCTGTCATCTAATAAACCTTCTGTTGTACTGTCTGAGAGTCACGGTGAATCGCAGGAAGTGGGGGATGCGGGGCCCTGACTCCCCCACACTCTGTGACAATGGGGAACAGACATTTGATAACAGAGGGCTCTTCTATCTATCAGACAAAGGTATAAGTTTTATAATGGCTGGAAGTTGAAGCTAGACAACATTCAGACTTGAAATAAAGCATAATTTTTTTTTTAAGTGAGGGTAATTAGCCACTGGAACAATTTACCAAGGGTTGTGGTGGGCTCTCTATCCCTGACAATTTTTAAACCAAGATAGGATGTTTTTCTAAAAGATCTTCTCTAATTCAAACAGGAGTTAGTTCAGGGAATATTTATGGCCTGTGTTATACAGGAGATTAGACTAGATGATAACAGTGATCCCTTCTGGCTTTATAATCTATGAATCTGATTACTCCCAATGAAATCAATGGGTGAAAACTTGCTTGAGTGTTACTCAGCATAAGAATGAAAGAATTGGGCCTGTGAGCACATACATTGTTGCTAAAGTGGTTTGTTCAAACAAAATAGCATTCATTATGTCTAACTGCATTTCCACATCACCACAATGTATCAGATTAGAGAACTTCCAAATGTAATCCTCAATTTACTGCCCTTTGTGTTAAACTTTCAATCAAAACTGGTGTTTTGCATCATTTTTTGATTTGCCCCAAATGCTTGTAATAGGCACAGATAAACTAAACCATCCCAAAATTTAATCTGCCATGAAGAGATGTGTCTATTCCCAGCTACTCAGCTGCAGATGGCAAATGAAGATAGTTTACTTGCAACCACTATGACAGGTTTTCAATTTTTCTTTGGCTTTTCCATTTTTATTCCCTACCCTGGATGCCTCCAAAACCTTTTAAAAGGCAAGTTACACGGTATTAAGTATACATCCCTCTACAGGGTGCCTAAGTTATTTAAAATTCTCATTTAATTATTCTTTAATTGTGTGAATTTGGAAGGAAGCTACTTATATTTCTAGGAGCACTAGGCTGGAAAGAATGATGTCACTCAGGATATTTGTACTGGGACTCAGAGCTGCTCATTGCCAACTGCATCCGATGAAGTGGGTATTCACCCACAAAAGCTCATGCTCCAATATGTTTGTTAGTCTATAAGGTGCCTCAGGACTCTTTGCTGTCATTGTCAGTTGACTTGTTTGACTCTAGCCCAGGCCACAGCCTACAGTCTGTCTGCCTTCTATTGTGGTCTTGGTGCATATTGTCAAATCTGGCCTTTTCCTTGGTTAGTTGCAATGGGAGATTAACAAGGGTCACAACTTGAACATATCTGACACAACTCCCTGTACTTGGGGTTTCAGAACAAACAAGCCAAGAACATGAGATATTCAGAACAGTTTGTCCTGGATACCTTTGGTGAAGAAACCACTGGGCTCAGGGAAATGCTTATGAGAGAGATCAGAAAAAAGGAGTGCAAATGCTGGAGGGACCTGATTAAACCAACAAACCTGTGCTATGTTTGTAAAAGCACCACCATTTGCAATCTTAACCCTGATGGACAACAGTGAAAAGTGGATCCCTGCAATCTCTCCCAACCAAGTTGCACACCAACTCATCTTGAATTGGTAAACCAGTCTACAAAGTAAAGCATAGAATGAAATGTTAAACAGTAACTTTGCTCACTGCTCATAAGCACGAAAGTCCACAATGAGCCTTGAGGAGCTCCGAATAGCCATGAAAACCCTAAATTGTGGAAAGGCAGCTGGTCTCAAATGTATATCTAACGATCTATTACACTTCGGAACAAGAGCACAGAAGTGGCTGCTTCTTTAATTCTTATACAGAGACAATGCGGATACCCAAGGAGGTGGAAACAGGCTGAAGTGGTTGCAGTACTCAAACCCTTAAAGATCTTAACTCTGCAAAGAGTTACTGACCAAAATCGTTATTCTACTTGACCTGCAATCTATATGAGTGAATAATAATAAGTAGAATAGACCCAGTAATGGAAGGGCGGCTGACTGATAACCAAATCATATTCTGCCCAGGACTGTCATGCTGTGGTGAAGTCAGGGCCACTCAGAGGATTCTGGGGCCTTCGGCAGCAGGGGGCCCCTGCTTCGGCAGTAATTTGGCATCAGGGGGGTCTTTCTGCTCCTGGACCTGCTGCCGAAGTGCCCCGAAGACCTGCGATGGGGGCCCCCCCCCCACTGAATTACCGCCGAAGCAGGACCCGCTGTCGAAGTGCAGCTGGGTCTTCAGCGGTAATCTGGCAGTGGGGGGCCCCCGCAGTGGGTCTTTGGGGCACTTTGGCGGTGGGTGCCAGAACAGAAGGATCCCCCTCTGCCGAATTACCGCTGAAGAGCGGAAGCAGCTCTGGGGGCCTGGGCCCCACGAGAGTTTTCCGGGGCCCCTGGAGCAAGTGCAGGACCCCGCTCCAGGGGCCCCAAAAAACTCTCATGGGGGACTGGGGCAAATTGCTCCACTTGCTCCCCCCCACCCCAGGCGGCCCTGGGTGAAGTTGCAAACCTAACTCAATACATAGAAGATGACTTTGAATCCTGCAAAATTACAGAGGCTATATTTGTTGATCTGTCAGCTGCTTACGCCTCTGTGAACCATTGTGTACTTCTGGTGAAACTGACAAGAATTTTTAGAAATAGCAAGATAGTCCAGGTCATCTCCTCCCTGCTCAAGAATCAATATTTGTCTGTGAAGATGGATGGTCAGAAGAGTCATGGCATACTCAGTGGAATGGATTGCTCTAAAGTTCCGTGCTATCATTTTTGCTGTTTAATGTCTGCTCAGATGACCAACCAGAATTCATATAGGTGATCTTTGCATTGCTACCCAGTCAGAGATTTGAGGACATCAAGCATTTTCTAATTGGGTCTCTGAGTGTACCTGGTGAATACTACTGCACACAGTTCCTGAATGCCAACCCTAGACAACATAAATGCATCTCTTCCACCTGAAACACCACCAGGCCAAGCAAAAACTCCAGATATCATGAAATGGTCCAGTCCTTGAGCATTATTAATACCCAGTATATCCAGACATCATCTTGGACCAAACATTCAAAGAGCACACCAAGAAGCTGAAAAAGGAAAGTGAATTCCAGGAATTGTGTACTCCAGAAACCAGCCAGCATAAAAGGGGTAGGATCAACAGAGACCTTGAAACAAACTCCCATGCTGTTGCTATACTTTCTCACTGGGATTGCACCACCATTAGTGAGGCAGCAGGTTGCCTTCACTAAAAAGGAGAGACAAAAACAGGTGCATGATCTGAGACACCCAGTGTATATGGATACATATTACTAACCAAGAGTCTGAAGTCCAGAAAGGGCTTTGCTTCTAAAAATCCATTACCCCACAATACTACTGTGGAAGGCTAGAGAGCGACAAAATGATAGGAAAGGCCAATTATCTTGGAGAGCCTGGTTCCTTCAGGACAACTCCCTCCACACAGCAACCTTGAATGAAACATTGTGTACTCTAAATTGAGTGAGACCTGGGGTTGCAAAGGCTGGTGATAATATGACTAAGTAGAGGCTGAGGAATACCCCGAATGTGGAGAGCCTAGCCAAACACCTGAACACTGACTGACTGCAGTGCCCTCTGTCAACATCCTGTATTCCTGAGGCACTATTTGAGATAAGTGGTAACACAAGATCTTGACTGCCATTTTGGAGCAATAAGTTGATGTTATGATGTAAAATAAACTGGCCCTTGCAGTCTATTTCCTTATAGACATTAAAAAACACATGCAGAGACCAAAGACTGAATTTTCATGCAGACTGAACTGTCCTTACTCCTAAAGATAATAGGTGTGCCTTTGCATCATGACAGAATCAAACTGGTAGTGGCATTGTGGGAAAAGCTTGATCTGTGAAGTTGAGAATTTCTTTTTTTAGTTTGATGAGTCAGCATTATCCACCAGTATTCTGATCACTTGAAAATGAAAACAAAAATATTTAAACGTTTGGAGAACCAAACAAACATAGCATAGGTGAGATTTGGTCAATAAGCTTACTTACAGCCCTCTCATCCACCAAAAGCTCATATGTGCTATATTTTTGAACCTTACTAGCAGTAGGAGTATGTTCTTTTTAAATTATAGTGGCCTGTAAACAGGTTGGGACTCACCACCCGCAGCACCTCCTCCTGGTGATTTCAGGAATTAGCTCAATTCCAGTGGAGCGCCCCCTCCTGGTGGTGTCCCGTCCATTGTTCTGCCCTCTGCTCTCCGCTGCTGTTGCTGTACCCGCATTGCTCCCTGCTCAGCGGCATCCTCTTCAAGGCCACTGCCCTCCAGCAATGTCCCTTAGTCCATCTGGACCCCCTTCCAGGATCAGTGATCAGCAGTCCTCCACTCCAGCCACCATGTGCAACCACTGTCATAAACAGATAGCTAAGGGTTAATGTCTCTTTCACCTGAAACACCTGACCAGAGAACCAATCAGGAAACCGGATTTTTTCAACTTTGGGTGGAGGGAAGTGTGTCTCTGAGTCTTTTGTCTGTCTGCCTGTTTCCTCTGAGCTTTGGAGAAGTAGTTCTACTTTCTAGTCTTCTGTTTCTAAGTGTAAGGACAAAGAGATCAGATAGTAAGTTCTATGGTTTCTTTTCTTTGGTATTTGCATGAATATCAGTGCTGGGTGCTTTGATTTGTATTCTTTTTGAATAAGGCTGTTTATTCAATATTCTTTTAAGCAATTGACCCTGTGTTGTATCATCTTAATACAGAGAGAACATTTGTATTTTTTCTTTCTTTTTTATATAAAGTTTTCTTTTAAGACCTGTTGGAGTTTTTCTTTACTTCAGGGAAATTAAGTCTGTACTCACCAGGGAATTGGTGGGAGGAAGAAATCAGGGGAAAGCTGTGTGTTGGATTGCTAGCCTGATTTTGCATTTCCTCTGGGTGAAGAGGAAAGTGCTTTTGTTCCAGGATTGGGAACGGAGAGGGGGACTCACTCTGCGTAGTTTCACAGAGCTTGTGTCTGTGTATCTCTCCAGGAGCACCTGGAGGGGGGAAGGGAATCAGGATTATTTCCCTTTGTTGTGAGACTCAAGGGATTTGGGTCTTGTGGTCCCCAGGGAAGGTTTTTCAGGGGGACCAGAGTGCCCCAAAACACTCTAATTTTTTGGGTGGTGGCAGCAGTACCAGGTCCAAGCTGGTAACTAAGCTTGGAGGTTTTCATGCTAACCCCCAAATTTTGGACGCTAAGGTCCAGAATCTGGGAATAAGGTTATGTCATGGTGTAGCAGCGGCGGGATATAGACAGAATCCAGAAGCCAGTAGGAATATTATATTTTTCTTTTCTCTGCTAAGGGCTTTTTAGCAGAGAGAAACAGTTTGGTTTTAAAAGGGAACCAGAGAGAATTTTTTTTTTTCTGCTCTCTAGCAGTTGTGGTTTGCATATTAAGCGAGAAGACTGTTAAGGGTCTTTTGTCATGCAATAGCCCTCCCATTAGGAGGCAAATACCAGCACTTATATGCATGCAGATAAAGTGGTTTTTCTGGTTTCCCTTAATTGAACATTAGCTAGAGAGAGAAAAGGAAAAAAGCACTGTTGCTAGGCAGACTCCAGGAGGGAACAGAGCCTGCAGTGCAGAAGATAAACACCGGAGGGCACCCCAACACAAGAAAACAGGAATCATGACTTCTAAGGCAAAAATGAGGGCCGAAGACCAATTCAAAGAAGCTGAACACAGGCGACAAATGGAGATGAAAGAAAGAGAAGAACAAGCCAAAGAGGCAGCACACAAAAGAAAACTAGAAGAAGAAGAGTTAGCCCACAGAAGACAGATAGAACTCCAGAGGGAAGCCCACCAACAGGCCATGGAATTAGAAAAGGCTAAGCAACAGACTCCAGCCAATCCTAACAACCCATCGCCCATTATTGCTCCACAGCACAGGAAATTTCCCACCTACAAGGCAGGTGATGACACCGAGGCCTTCTTGGAAAATTTTGAAAGAGCCTGTCTTGGGTACAGCATCCCCGAAGACCAGTACATGGTAGAATTAAGGCCACACCTCAGTGGACCTTTAGCAGAGGTGGCAGCTGAAATGCCCAAGCCGCAAATGAATGACTATAAACTTTTTCAAACCAAGGCCAGATACCGGATGGGGATAACCCCAGATCATGCCCGTCGGCGCTTCAGAACCCAAAAGTGGAAACCAGAGGTGTCATTTCCCAAACACGCCTACTACATTGCAAAAAACTATGAGGCCTGGTTAACAGGAAACAACATTCAAACCTTGGAAGACGTGAACCTCCTCATACAAATGGAGCAGTTCTTGGATGGTGTTCCTGAAGACATCACACGGTACATACAAGATAGAAATCCCAAAACTATCGCTGAGGCGGGGGAGATTGGAGCCAAATGGATGGAACTGGCAGAAAGCAAAAAAGCTACTGTCAAGGGGAACGATTACCCCAGGGGGCACACAGACCATAAACCCTACAACCGAGGACAGCCAAAGACCCTACATACCACCCAAGTAAAGCCACAGATACCCTACTCTTCAACCTCACCAGTCTCCAGTAACTCACCTCGGCCCAGTGACCCATCAGATGGAAGATGCTTTAAGTGTAATGAACTGGGACATATCAAGGCCAACTGTCCCAAGAACACCATGCGAGTGCAATTCATTACACCACCATCACCCCAAAGATCCCCAGGCCCAGATGCCTCTCAAATACCCTTGGAGCGAAGGGAAAATTTGAGAGTGGGCGGAAAGAAGGTTACTGCGTGGAGAGACACGGGGGCACAAGTGTCAGCTATCCACCAATCCTTCGTTGACCCCAAATTCATCAACCCAAAGGCCAAAGTTACAATTTACCCCTTCATGTCACAAGCTGTAGACTTGCCTACAGCTCAACTGCCTGTCCAGTACAAAGGCTGGTCAGGAATGTGGACTTTTGCAGTCTATGACAATTATCCTATCCCCATGCTACTAGGGGAAGACTTGGCCAACCAGGTGAGGCGGGCCAAGAGAGTGGGAATGGTTACACGTAGCCAAACCAGGCAAGCTTCCAGACCCATTCCTGTTCCTGAGCCGTCCACAGAGGCCCCGTCTGTGTTACCAGAAACCCAGACAGAGGTAGTGGACCCGGATTCCATGCCTACCACTGAAACAGCCACAGCATCTCCAGTCCCAGGCCCGGAACTGGAACAGCAACCAGCACCAGCAAGTGCAACCACATCTTCAAACTCAACGCCAGAGGGCGCCAGCGAGCCAGAACTGGCAGAAGCACACGACAGCCATACCCAAAAGGCTCAGCCAGAGCCTGAAATACCCTCAGGTGCACCAGCGGAGAGCGGTTCACCAGCAACGGAAACAACCCCATCACCTACATCGCTTCCAGAGGGACCAAGCCCAAGTCCACGGTCTGAGGAAGAACTGGTGACCCCAGCCTCAAGGGAACAGTTCCAGGCTGAGCAGGAAGCAGATGACAGCCTTCAGAAAGCGTGGGCGGCGGCACGGAGCACCCCACCGCCTCTCAGCTCTTCTAATCGATCCCGGTTTGTTATAGACCAAGGACTTTTATACAAGGAAATTCTTTCTGGTGGACACCGGGAAGAATGGCAGCCGCAAAAACAGTTGGTGGTTCCAACTAAGTACCGGGGGAAGCTCTTAAGCTTAGCCCATGATCATCCCAGTGGCCATGCTGGGGTGAACAGAACCAAGGACCGGTTGGGGAAGTCCTTCCACTGGGAGGGGATGGGCAAGGATGTTGCCAAGTATGTCCGGTCTTGTGAGGTATGCCAAAGAGTGGGTAAGCCTCAAGATCAGGTCAAGGCCCCTCTCCAGCCACTCCCCATAATTGAGGTCCCATTTCAGCGAGTAGCTGTGGATATTCTGGGCCCGTTTCCAAAAAAGACGCCCAGAGGAAAGCAGTACGTACTGACTTTAGTGGACTTTGCTACCCGATGGCCAGAAGCAGTAGCTCTAGGCAACACCAGGGCTAACACTGTGTGCCTGGCCCTAACAGACATCTTTGCCAGGGTAGGTTGGCCCTCTGACATCCTTACAGATTCAGGGTCTAATTTCCTGGCAGGGACCATGGAAAAACTGTGGGAAACTCATGGGGTGAATCACTTGGTTGCCACCCCGTACCACCATCAAACCAATGGCCTGGTGGAAAGGTTCAATGGAACTTTGGGGGCCATGATAAGAAAATTCATCAACGAATTCTCCAATAATTGGGACCTAGTGTTGCAGCAGTTGCTGTTTGCCTACAGGGCTGTACCACATCCCAGTTTAGGGTTTTCACCATTTGAACTGGTGTATGGTCACGAGGTTAAGGGGCCATTACAGTTGGTGAAGCAGCAATGGGAGGGGTTTACGCCTTCTCCAGGAACTAACATTCTGGACTTTGTAAGCAACCTACAAAGCACCCTCCGACACTCTTTAGCCCTTGCTAGAGAGAACCTAAAGGATGCTCAAGAAGAGCAAAAGGCCTGGTATGACAGACATGCCAGAGAACGTTCCTTCAAGGTAGGAGACCAGGTTATGGTCTTGAAGGCGCAACAGGCCCATAAGATGGAAGCATCATGGGAAGGGCCATTCACGGTCCAAGAGCGCCTGGGAGCTGTAAACTACCTCATAGCATTTCCCAAGTCCCCACTAAAGCCTAAAGTGTACCATGTTAATTCTCTCAAGCCTTTCTATTCCAGAGACTTACAGGTTTGTCAGTTTACAGTCCAGGGAGATGATGCTGAGTGGCCTGACGGTGTCTACTACGATGGGAAAAAAGACGGTGGCGTGCAAGAGGTGAACCTCTCAACCACCCTGGAACGTCTGCAGCGGCAACAAATCAAGGAGCTGTGCACTAGCTTCGCCCCATTGTTCTCAGCCACCCCAGGACGGACTGAACGGGCATACCACTCCATTGATACAGGTAATGCTCACCCAATCAGAACCCCACCCTACCGGGTGTCTCCTCATGCCCAAGCTGCTATAGAACGGGAGATCCAGAACATGCTACAGATGGGTATAATCCGCCCATCTACCAGTGCATGGGCATCTCCAGTGGTTCTGGTACCCAAACCAGATGGGGAAATACGCTTCTGCGTGGACTACCGTAAGCTAAATGCTGTAACTCGTCCGGACAACTATCCAATGCCACGTACTGATGAGCTATTGGAAAAGTTGGGACGTGCCCAGTTCATCTCTACCATAGACTTAACCAAGGGGTACTGGCAAGTACCGCTAGATGAACCTGCCAAGGAGAGGTCAGCATTCGTCACCCATACGGGGGTGTATGAATTCAATGTCCTTCCTTTCGGCCTTCGAAATGCACCCGCCACCTTCCAGAGGCTGGTAGACGGTCTACTAGCTGGACTGGGAGAATTTGCAGTTGCCTACCTCGATGATGTGGCCATTTTTTCAGACTCCTGGCCCGAACACCTACTACACCTGCAAAAGGTCTTTGAGCGCATCAGGCAGGCAGGACTAACTGTTAAGGCCAAAAAGTGTCAAATAGGCCAAAACAGAGTGACTTACCTGGGGCACCAGGTGGGTCGAGGAACCATAAACCCCCTACAGGC